>NC_134887.1:32471356-32498856 GCF_041734735.1 Babylonia areolata | reverse complement strand
TTTGTGTGGTGGTCTGTGATACATACAACCTGACAGTAAAATTGTGAACACTGAAGAAAAAGAATAATTAGCATTTGGAGGGAAACATTTACATCAGATTAGCATTAGAAGGGAAACATTAACATAGAATTAGCATTTGGAGGGAAACAATGACATCAGATTAGCATTTGGAGGGAATCAATGACATCAGATTAGCATTTGGAGGGAAACAATGACATCAGATTAGCATTTGGAGGGAAACAATGACATCAGATTAGCATTTGGAGGAAAACATTTACATCAGAATAACATTAGCATCCTTTGTAAACTTGAGTCACTGAAACAGCTATTACTTGGATTCATACAGAATATCATTATTGTTACTTATCATTATCAGTTATTTTACAACACCTATCTTTGGTCTGAGACCAAACTCTATGTGCTGTGTCATTTGCACAACAGACTGCCTACCTGGGTAGAGCAGACTGCCAGCTGTCTTTAGGCACTCATCATTAGTTTCCTCTGTCGGGCTTTTATCATGTGCACACACACACACACACAAAGAATACTCCAATCATAAAAGAACTCACAGCTTCGCAGTCCACAGCCCGCTGTGACAGTTCGCGTTTGACGGTGCGTAGCTCCTCTCGCTGCTTGTCCACCGTCTCCTTCAGCTTGTTGAGGACCTTGATCTCCTGCTCCTCGCTCTCTGGAACACAGCCAGTGAAGCGTTACGTCCTGTCGTGTGACTTGCTGGTCCCAGCCGGGCTGCTGACACTCTCTTGACAGAGCTTGTTGGCTATCACTGTTTTATCTTGAAATGCTTGTGTGTTAATCGCTCTGAGTCTAATTTGAGATTATCTATTGGTTGTTATTTTGATCCCATGTGTAAACAATGTGTTTTTGTCATTTTCTATGTCGCAACTTTGTTTCGGTTGTGTGTGTGTGTGTGTGTGTGTGTGCGCGCGCGTGTATACACACACACAAAATGTCTAAGTGAGTGTGTGTGTGTGTGTGTGTGTGTGTGTGTGTGTGTGTGTGCGTGTGTGTGTTGTCCAAAATCATTTTATCTGAAAATACTCTGTTAACACCAATTTTGGCCTTTGAAAAAATCAATTCTTTCCATACATCTGAAGTATAAAGACAATGCACTTCTGGGAGGGGCACAAAAAAACAGAACAAAAAACCTGTTTAAAAAACAACCCCACCATTTCCATAATCATTTTACTGTTACATTTCAATTTCTTTCTCAAAACAAAACAAAACAAACAAATAAATCTTAATGACTTCAAGACCATGTATACATACATGTATGCAAACTTTGGAAACAACCAGACCACACACAAACACATGATGTTTAAACAAGAAAAAACAACAACATAAACACACAGAGTCACACACACACACACACACACACAAACAAAAACCAAAACCAACTGAGCGCTGTTCCCAGTTCACCTCTGTACTTGGCGGACACCTTCTCCTCCACGGCGTGTTTCTCATCCTGCAGGGACTCCTTCAGACGCTTGTTCTCCTCCTGCAGTTTGCTGACCACGGACAGCAGATCCTTCACCTCCGACTGCCAGTTCTCCTCGATCACCTCCAGCTCCTGGCAGAGTGGAACATTTCACAGGATGAGGAGTGTTATTTAGGAATAGGAGTGGAACATTTCACAGAATAAGGAGTGTTATTTCGGAGTGGAACGTTTGACAGGATGAGGAGTGTTATTTAGGAATAGAAGTGAAACATTTCACAGAATAAGGAGTGTTATTTCGGAGTGGAACGTTTGACAGGATGAGGAGTGTTATCTGGGAGTGGAACGTTTGACAGGATGAGGAGTGTTATCTGGGAGTGGAACGTTTGACAAGATGAGCAGTGTTATTTCGGAGTGGCATGTTTGACAAGATGAAGAGTGTTATTCAAGAATAGGAGTGGAACATTTCACAGGATGAGGAGTGTTATTTAGTGGAACATTTCACAAGATGAGTAGTGTTATTTCAGAGTGGAACATTTGACAGGATGAGGAGTGTTATTTCGGAGTGGAGCATTTCACAGAATAAGGAGTGTTATTTCAGAGTGGAACGTTTGACAGGATGAAGAGTGTTATTTCGGAGTGGAATATTTCACTGGATGAGGAGTGTTATTTCAGAGTGGAATGTTTGAAGGATGAAGAGTGTTATTTAGGAATAGGAGCGGAACATTTCACTGGATGAGGAGTGTTATTTAGGGGTGGAACATTTCACTGGATGAGTAGTGTTATTTTGGAGTGGAACGTTTGACAGGATGAGGAGTCTTATTTCAGAGTGGAACGTTTCACAAGATGAGGAGTGTTATTTAGGAATAGGAGTGGAACATTTGACAGGATGAGGAGTGTTATTTCGGAGTGGAACATTTGACAGGATGAGGAGTATTATTTAGGAATAGGAGTGGAACATTTGACAGGATGAGGAGTGTTATTTCGGAGTGGAACATTTCACTGCATGAGTAGTGTTATTTCAGAGTGAAACGTTTGACAGGATAAGGAGTGTTGTTTAGGAATAGGAGTGGAACATTTCACAGAATAAGGAGTGTTATTTCGGTGTGGAATGTTTGACAGGATGAGGAGTGTTATTTGGAAGTGGAATGTTTGACAAGATGAGGAGTGTTATTTCAGAGTGGAATGTCTGACAATATGAAGAGTATTATTTAGGAACAGGAGTGGAACATTTGACAGGATGAGGAGTGTTATTTAGGGGTGGAACATCTGACTGGATGAGGAGTGTTATTTCGGAGTGGAACGTTTCACAGGATGAGTAGTGTTATTTTGGAGTGGAATGTTTCACAGGATGAGTAGTGTTATTTTGGAGTGGAACATTTCCCTGGATGAGGAGTGTTATTTTGGAGTGGAACATTTGACAGGATGAAGAGTGTTATTTCGGAGTGGAACGTTTGACAGGATAAGGAGTGTTATTTAGGAATAGGAGTGGAACATTTTCTTGTTGCTGACTTAATGTGGCCAATATCCACAGAAAATTGCTCCTTCCTCGTTCAAAACAGTACACACGTCAGCCAGAACTCACATGACCATGACCAATCAGCCACCAATACAGGTAACGATACCAGGAAAAAAGGTAAAAAAGAGAAAAAAAAGAACAGAATTGAAAAATGGGCCTATCATTTCTCTAACATCTGTTAAACGGGATTTTAATCAAATAATGATTAATTACAAATTCACATAAAAGAATTGTTGGCAAATATCCAGTCTTTACCTGTTCGAACTTAGCTCTTTCTTGAGCTTTGCCCGCTTTCTCAGACTCCAATTTTTGCACAGTCGATCTCAGCTGTGCGATTTCTTCATTGTCCTTTTCAAAACGTGATGCCAATGATTCCAACTGTTCCAGCGCACGAATCACTTTAGGCATTAGTTCTGTGACTGCTTCGTTTCCATAACTGTTGATCACTTTGTCAAATTCACGAGCGATTACTGCCGCTTGATCGTAGACGTCCGTCACAGTGACGTCTTGAATTGTTTCTGTATCCATGATTTGGTTAGAGCTGAAGAGACAACGTCGAGAATCCATCGAAAATGGTGGACCCGGCTGCTTCCATGACAGGTAAAAGAGTGCGGGAGCCGAAGGCGAACATCGGTTGAAGTCGTGAGATGGATCGATAGTCTGCAAATTTCCCCCGAGTCTACACTCCCACTCGTGATTGTTACGTCACATAACAGCTCTGGAAAAACTTCCGGTTTCCGTGGAAGATATTTTTAGATCATCGGGGAAGTACTATTTCTTACACCTGAAATAATCTATTACTCATAAAGAAGTCATTCAGAGCAATGGCCATTATCGTATTTAGTTACTGGAACAAGAAAATTATTATTGTTATTATTTTTGCCGACAAAATAACTTCAGACAAAAAAGGTCTAAAAATGAATTGGATTATGGACTGTGCTTTTCCGTCCACTCGAGCAATAGTAGCACGCGTAACTAAGGATAGTACATATAACAGGGTGGAGGGGCGGAGGCCGGGGGGGTGGAGGTGGGGGGCTGGAGGGGGAGGGGGAATATTATAATTTGTCATCCTGAAAACACTGTAAAAATATAGTTCGATCAAAACAGCGTGCATGATTTTTTTTAAATACTAACAGAACTACAAGTTAACACGCTTTAGTTTAACAATTACTGAAATCATGTACAACAAACACTCCTCGGACCTGACGAGATCGCCCAGCAACTTGCCCAAGGTGCCCAGTTCGTTATACTTTATCCTGCTGGATTTCTCGAAAGCTTTCGACAAGGACACGCACTAGTGTCAGCCTGCTTATAAAACTTGACTCGTGACTACGCCGGATTGCGCAAAAACACCGTTCAGTGGATCTCCGCATTCCTCACTGAGTTAGTAGTTCAAGTTAGCACCAGTAACACTCAGACACAAAAGAATGTGATTCTGCCCGCCGGAGTCCGCCTGAGGGGCGACTGAAGTTCAGTTCAGTTGACCATGGATGCATAAAAGACGGGACGGACATCCATGGTTTGACATACAGCCCAACTTGAACGCCGGTCGACGTCACTGCGGGAGTCCCACAGGGTACAGTCCTCACTGAGTGCTCGGGGGCCTCTGGCTTCAGTCCGTCTCTTCCAGTCACCTTCATTAACTGAATGATCAGTCCGTTCCGCCTCGAGTGCCAACTGTTAACGCTCTCAAGTTTTGCTGGAACCGCCAAACTCTGAGTCTTTGCCGATGACTGCATTCTTCTGAAACGAATTACCTTCCCTCAAGATAGCCTCCAACTACAACAAGACCAGTTTTCACTGATCATCCCTCAGTGGAACATCTTGGGAAGCAAAGGCTGACAAATCAGCTTCACTGATCCCCAGCAAATGCAACGTCATCCATATCTCCCCAAGCAACTATACTGAGCTGTAACACTGACCAAGTACTCTGTGCCTCCATGGGCAGACACTGGATCACTGACACTCAGTGGACTGACTTCAACGGCACAGACTGATGGGCCAACTCAGTAAGACTAAAACCAGAAGGACTTCTTCGACCGCAGACTAATCATGTGACCGTGACGGCACGCGGCTGGACGGAAACATGCATGGGTCCATTACTTACGGATCCAGAGACTCAGTAAAGCCCAGTCGAAGCAATGGAAGCATTTTGACTCACCACTGGCACCTCAGTCCGAAGAAAGCACGTGTCCACTGTCAACCCTCGGCCAGCGGGCAAGAGTCAGTCATCAGTGCCCACGGTCTTTTGGGACCAGCGTGGACCGACGGGCGGAGCAGTGGTGATGATAGATTTTTTGGCAACTGAAGGGTACCACAATTACCGGGACATCATACTACACTACATTGCTGCAGAAATTGCGGGAAGCCATCAAAACCGAAAGGGGTGGCATACAGCCGGTGCTGACCAAAGGTGTCAGCCGCCTCCTGCAACTACTCAGCACGTACGGTGAAGACAACGCCCCGGTTCACTGACTGGACGACTCGCATGTTGCCCAGACCGCCCGGTCGGAAGCACGTACTGTACTGCGGCTATGAAATCCTTCCTCACCCCCTCACTCTCCCGAACTCGCACTATCTGACTTCAATCACCTCTTAACAACCATGAAGTTGTTTTTGAAGGGCAACCGGCACTTCCCAGACGATGAAACGCTAATATCCGAGGTCAAGTCGCCACTGTGGCTTTTGGTGCAACCCGCCGTGCAAATTTCTATAGGCAAGCTCATCACAGCTGAATACAGCGATGGGAAAAGTGTGTCACCCTTGGTGGTACGTATGTAGAGAAAGACTAATAACGGTGCCAAGTTTTGTTCTCCCAGTCCATGGGAAGTGGGTCAGGGGAAATCTTTAATGAACATCCCTCCTGTTTTCGTGTTTCCATAACACTGAACCCACCGAACACTGACATGGATAACAGGATCGTTAACGTGCGTATCTAAGAAGTAAAAAAGTGAAACCGAAACTTCGCGCTGCCCATTGTAGATATCCATTATTTCACCCCATCCAACATTTTTGAAGTCCTATTCACTGCGAACTTATTCTGCTCATGCGCACTTCATTTGAACGTGGCATCACTTGCCAACACGTATTTTCAGAAGAAAGTCGACGGTAGAAATTATCTGTCAACATGATGTTTTCGTCTTGTTTTGTAACAGCAGTGATCACAGTATTATCTCTACAATATACTGCTGCCTACTTCATAAATATCGATGCCAATGCAGAAGAATGTTTCTTTGACAAAGTATCGTCTGGGACGAAAATGAGCCTGATGTTTGAAGTTGCAGAAGGTGGATTCTTGGACATTGACGTGAAGGTGAGATAAAATGCAGTTCAGTCTTAGCGCACTCAGTTTTGTCTACAGAACTATGCGGAAGAAATTAAAGTGTATGCACAAAAAGGTTGTGTTAATGGAACTGTTTGCCATTTGGGTGCAACACAGTCTGATCTGGAGTATTAGGACTTTTGATTCAGTGAGATTGAGAAGTTACTCAATCATTTTCAGTTTCATTCAGTAGTGCAGTTATAGAAGACATGTTGCTCTTGCTACATGATACAGCCATCATCAAATTGCTCATGACTTGTGGTAGGTGCATGATAGATATTTGTGTTGCCATAACACAGCGATACCATTAATTTTAGTGATTTACCAGGTCTGGATTACGCTTACAGAATCTTCAACTTGCATGTTACATATCTAATATTCTCCATGCATGCACAGAAGGAGTTCAGAGTCACAAACTGTCAAGTCTGCATATCTGTTGACTTGGGATAGTGGAAAGATATCCTTTTCATTACAATGGAAACATTTATTCGTCAAAAGAGGGCGCTAGCCAGCGGGACAAAGGGGTGGTTACCTACTTCCGGGGGGTTATCAGCCGTAGTTTCGTTTTCTCCGCATAGGCGGATAGTAGTTTGCACAGGACAGGAATGTCAGACCCCTGCTGGAGTCTGCACTAGTTGGGTCATGGTAAGTATGTTATTTAAACGTAATTTTAGATAGAAAATTTCCTTTTACACTATTTTGTACCACCCCCTCGCCCCCACCTTTGTGTGTACATGTGTGTGTGTGTGTGTGTTTGTTTTGTGTATGCGTGTGTGTGTGTGTGTGTGTGTGAGAGAGAGAGAGAGAGAGAGAGAGAGAGAGTATCACTGAATGTGTTAAAAAAAAACCCCAGACTAAACAAAATAAACAACAACAACAACAAAAAAAATCCCTAAAACATCAGTATACTGATGAATTCGTAAAATGATGCCAGAAGATAGTCTTTAAAGGCTTCTCCAAAACTTCAGAAGGAAAGACACAATGGATGGAGGAGACAGTGTAGCATGTTTATGTTCAAAACAGTTAGAATAGAATAGATTATGTCTTTATTACCAAGTGTACCGGGGTCACAAGGATTATTGGGGAGGATAGTACATAACAAGATACAAACATAAATCGAAAATCATACACAAACACAGATACAGTAGAAATTAGGATACATACAAGTGCATATCAATATAAAAACTTGTGTTTACTCACGCATGCACTGCACACACACACAGACACACAGTCACAGACACAGACACACACACACACACACACACAGACTCTCTCATTCTCTCTCACACATACACACACACACACACACACACACACACACACACGTTTGAACAGAAGCTGCATATTACATGTGGATGGGGCTGATGACTAGATCTTCAGGTAGATGGTTGTTTGTTGCACAATTCTATTTATCACACTGGATTTGTTCGAGAGACAGAGCATTGACTGCTTTCGGGAAAAAAGCTACTGGCGAAGCGATTAGTTTTTGTCCTTATACTTTGGTACCGTTGACCAGAGGGGAGCATCTCGAGAATCCCCAAAGCTGGATGTGATTTGTCCTGGCTGATTGATTTTGCTTTTTTGAGTAGCCGCTTATAATATATGTCTTCTAGAGAAGGTAGATCGGCCCGGTAATCTTGGTGGCAGTTTTTACGATTCTGTTAAGGGCTGCAACTTCTGCCTTGGAAATGTTCTCTGTTCTTGTAATTTTTCTGGTATCATTATTATTACATGTCACAAATGTAATATTATGTCTGTTACTTGCTGAGACCAATTTGCTATTGAGCAGCTGCATGTTTGTCTTTTTTTTTTCTTGCTATGTTACACTTACTTTTTACCATTAGGTAGAACTTTGTGTTTTTGTGCTTGATGTTTTTGCTCTTTAACCCCTAGGCTGCCTGCATGACGAGATAACTCGTCATGGCAAGCATGTATGCTTCGCTGCCACAATGACGAGATAACTCATCATCGAAATATTCTGACTTTTCCCTGCTTTGCATTCAGTTCGTTGACAAAAATGCTGGTAGCTTTAGCTTGGGGAATCTTTCTGGATTCTATTCATAGCTAGAAACACCATCTGCGTCATAAGGCAGTCCTTTATTTGAACGTTTTGGTTGGGTTACTGGCCGCAGTCTTTGCCTGGCTCCTGTCCTCGCTCGCTCAACAAAATGTCGGACTGACTCCGTGCTCAAGATATGCGATCGTGGCGAACTAAATCAACCAAGATTACTTTCTTTAGCTGATGCTCAGAAAGAATTGGAGCATAAATTCGAAGGAGAAGACAGTGGTGAACATTTATAGGACGATTTGATAGAAAATAAAGGGAGCAATCAAGAGAGTGGCCAAGATACAACTATCAGTGAGTGATGCAGGCTGTTCAACTCTAGCAGACGACAGGTCACCGAATTTTTAGCAGGGCACCGTATGAGCTATTTTCTTGGCACTCAGCCAACGCGGTCTGATGAAGTGACGATGTGAGAGGGGTGAAGAGGAGGGGGGTGGAGACTGAGGGGGCGTGGCCTCACATCCATATTATCACTTGCAGAAGTCACAGTGCATCTATTTCTTTTTCAGTTTTTTTTTATATTGTGGTTGTTCTAGTATGATTTTGTGTGTGCAGATATCCATTTGTCCAGAAAATGATATTTTTGTGCAAATTACCAGACTAATGTTTGTAACGAACAAGTTGAAAATGTGACAAAAAACAAAACACTGATTTCAAAACAACAGCATGTCACTTAAAATGCATAAAATGGGAAAACATCATGTGTTTTGTATTCTTTATTCATTTCCCTTTCAGAAAATATATACTTTTATGGGTCTTTCTCCAATAACAAAGAGCACAGAATTTTTTGAAAATTTATACCCGTTTTTTGTTAAAAAAACCCCTGGCAAATAGATTTCACTTAAATCTTATTTTCCTGGCAGCGAAAGGGTTAAAATAAACTGAATTATTCAATAAAAAATGGTTGATACTTTTAGAATTGTAGATGCTCAGCTTTGTATTTTCTCCATGATATATTTTCAGAAGTTCATCTTTTATTTTTAAATCTTCCCAGTGATTGGAATATAAACTTCATCATAATTATCAATAAAGTGATTTTTGTCATATGTCAGATTTACGGCCCGGACGGCAAAGTTATCCATGAGGGAGATCGCGAGTCCAACGGGAAGTACACGTTTGCAGCTCACATGGACGGGATGTACAAGTACTGCTTCAGTAACCGCATGTCGACCATGACCCCTAAGGTGGTGATGTTCTCAATGGATGTTGGGGAGAAGCCCAAAGACCAACCAGGCGACATGGATGCTGATGGTGAGTCTGCTGATCTTGGTGTGTGTGTGTGTGTGAGAGAGAGGCAGGCAGAGAGAGAGAGAGAGAAGAAAGTCAGCTGAACGAGTTGTGTCAAGATGTCTGAAGTACGTGCAACTGTAATTGATTTATTTTATAACATTGTTATTGATTGATTTCTTTTATTACAAATTATAATGGTTGACCAGGTTTTTTTTGCACATGAATCATGCTTTGAGCTCTGAGAAAAAGCACAGAGTAAGAGTTCATCAAAATCATTATTTATTTCATAATCTATCTATCATGCACGGTCCATCTTTCAGACACAAACATAAGAAATTAAACCTACCAAAATAAGAATATCAGATCACACTCATGGAGCCTCATGATTTTAATGTGCTGATGTGTACTTGAATTGATACTTAGCATCAGAGTGTATACACGTTATTGATGTTAGTGAAAAATGCTTGCAGTCATGCAGTTCTAGTTATTGTTTATTTCTGTCACAGCAAACCACAATAAGCTGTCGCAGATGGTGAACGAATTGTCCACTTCTCTGACTGGGGCCAAACATGAGCAGGAGTACATGGAAGTGCGGGAACGCATCCACAGAGCAAGTATGTGTATCAGTTTGTTGATTTCTGTGTTCGTGTTTATTGTTTAAATTGTAGAGGATTTGTCCATTTTGCTGGCTTTGTAAATAATCCATTGTGTTCAAGTGGATGTTTGGGTATGTTTGTGGTGTGTGTGTGTTGTGTGTCCATGTTCATTTGTTGTTAGCTATAGTTATAATCCATGGCATCAGTGCTTGTGTGGAAAGGTAGAATTTGTGTGTGCTGTTTCTCAATCATCTTGTCTAAGTCTTACAGAATTGATACTGCATGTATGTTCTAATAATGTAATATCCATATTTGTTGTTGTGTTCCAGTTAACGACAACACCAACTCGCGAGTGGTACTGTGGGCATTTTTTGAGGCTCTGGTGTTGGTGGCCATGTCCTTAGGCCAGGTGTACTATCTCAAGCGCTTCTTCGAAGTCCGTCGAGTCGTCTAGGTGTTGCTGTGTTCTGTTTAGTTGTTTTGCATTCCTGTTTTTTTTTAATCTTTTTTTTGTGTGTGTGTTTTTGTTCAACTCCTGTTAGTGTTCTTGACAGTCTAGGACATGATTTATTAAGTATTTATTTGTAGTTTCATTCCTCGATTGTTTTTATTATTATTAAGTTATTACATTCTTTTGTGCATGTGTGTGCGTTCCATAATTGAATGATGAAGCTTATTTATTTTGCTTACTTAAAAAAAAGAATTGAAGAATTACAACTATGCTATCTACCTTCTCACGTAATGTTTATTTTTAGATTTCTCACATCGATTATATTTACAAACCATTTTTTCCCCACACAGAAATTGAATGAAAGGGAGGTAAGATGGAGGAATGCTCTGATGTTGCTGTCTTATCTGCACAGACATTTAAGGACAGTTTTTATCTCCTCATTTATAAAATCGACTTCTGCTGGTTTAAGTTTTACCATATGTTCCTACATGAAAAATAAGTAGAAAATGTCCTTTTTGAAGTATTGGTTTATTGTAATCATTTCTGGTTTCAGCATTGTACTCATTTCAGTTTGAGCCGTTGTTCTTTCTGAGCTGATGGAGCAGAATTTCTTGTTTGTTAGGCGAGTCCGAGCATCTCATTATAGATATATTTGTCTTTGTCTTTGGATCCGTTATCTCATGCTCTCTGTCTGTGACTGTCACCATTCATACTTGTATATCTGTCTGTTAATGACTGTAGACATTCATGTTTATTTGTTCACGTGTCTGGGAATGACTGTTGACTTTCATACTTGTTTGTCTGTCTGTTTATGACTGTCAACACTCAATCAGGGTCTGTGTTCTGGTTACCAGTTAGGGCAGATGATCCATGTAGTGTCTGGAATGTTGTAAATATTTTGTATGCCAACTGCAGTGAAACTACCTGGATTAACGGAACAAAGGATTGACTCGCTCTGAAGGAAAGCCCAGACCATGACTATCAGCCATAATTAGTAATAAAAGAAATTCTAAAAAAAAACCCAAAACCTCTTTAGATTAACTGTTGTTCATTAAAAAAAAGAAAAGAAAAAAGAAACAAGGTACTGATTTTGGGAGATGTTAAACATGCCAGAAAGTTTTAAGTGATCATTATGGGAGTACTCACCATGTAAAAACCAACAGTTAAAAAGTTAGCGAAGTACTTGTCATGTAAAAAAAAAACAGTAAAAAAGTTTGTTTCAGTTCATTAGAATCTGGTGCCTGCCTGCCCTCCCACCCAAATAGCTTGCCCCTCCCCCCCCCTCACCCCCCACTCTCCATGCTCAAACCCCAGACCCCTGAAAACTGCGGATGTTGGCAGGTGCACAGAGTCCAGACCTTTCAACCATGGCAGAAGAATGTGATTTTGGGTGGACTGTTCTTGCATTCGCCTTTTTTTTTCTTTTTTAAATGTAGCAGTCATCTTACTGCGGTGTGATGTGAATATGAGATCTTTGTAAAACGTTTGATTATTTCAAGCAAGTTTGAAGGTATGGTGCTTTCCACATATTTTTGTTTTATTTCTGTGTGTCATTCGTCGATGGATAGAACTGCAGAAGCATAACTGGAATGTAAGTGTATAATTTCTCCCTCCCCTTCTCACTCTCCATCTGTTACTTTATTCAGTTTCAAGAAATCTGACTGTTTTTCTTTTCTTTTGAAATGGTGTTTCTTGGATTCTTCCCCCTTTCAAATTGTGTTATTACATGTCATTCTGTGATGGGAATCAAGCTTCATGTTAGGCTGGTTCTCAATTTTTTTTTGGTCTTCTTAGTTAAACCAGTGTGTATGTGTGTGATTAGTAGAGTGGGGAACCGGAGCTATGATACAAAGTACAGGATTACAATTTTTTGGTGTTTTTGTTGTTGTTGTTGTTGACATGGAGTTGAATGTACACACAGTGACAGGGGAATTAATTGACCAGCAAAATCTGTTGAATGTTTGGTTCCAGTTTTTTGTACATTTTGGAATAATAAGATAAAGCATTGGCATTAGAACTGTAGTTTTTCACCTACATTAATGAAGACCACTTGAAAAGTATTGATATATCCTCATCTGCTCTTTCCATTCTGCCTGGTATACTGCTAGTCACTCATCTGCCTGTTGACGTATTTCAGTATTGACTGAGTAATTTCACCAAATTGTTGTTAAAAAAAAAAAGAGTTATGATTGCTATACATGCTGAAAATACTCAGTTGTTTTCTGCGGAGATTGTGAGGTAGATTCAATAAATGTGAATAAACAGAAATAACACTCATCACTGAATGTGTGAAAATATGGGATTTATTTTTTCAGGCTTAAATTTTGCTTTCCACATCAGCATGTTGTTTGGGAGGGGGTGGGAGAGTTTTAACACATGCAGTACTGACCAGTGGCATAAAATCAGACAGCACTTGATGAGAAGCGCGAGTTAAATGGCATATGTTACCGTTTGACATGTACTGTTTGTTGCTCATAATCTACAGGAACTGCCAGCAATTCATTGAAAAGCTGCTAAGAAACACTATATTCAGAATACTAACCAGTTTAGATGTGCGTGCAAGAAAGAGAACGATTGTAGTGTTGGAAAGGTGTTCTAGCATGTGTATATTCTGATGTAGGTGGTGTGTATGTACATTTGACAGAAATAGAGAAAGTTGGGGAATGGCTTTCATAATTCTTTTTTCTTTTCTTTTTTTTTTACCAAGAGGGATGGGGATTCTTATACTGTATGTCGCCTGACATGGCATACTGATGGTTTAACCAGCAGGGTCTCGTTGCTTCAGAAGAGCTGCTATTGCATGTGCAAAAATTGATAATTTTTCTCACGGAAATTATGTCACCCTGTCAGATCGTTGTGTCAGGAAGGGAGTGGTCATCTTTTGTTTGAAAATTTATTTTAACCATTGAAGTTGTAGGCATTTTGATAGGTTACAAATGATAGCTGGTGTTTGGTGATTCTCAAGTTTGATCAGTACTTATGTCAGGATTTTGCTTGATGTGAGGGATGGGAATCTTGTACTGCATGAGTGGAGGATGCAAGTATGGACAAGATATTTCTGTAATAGTTTAAATAAACCATTGCCAGCTGCTTTTGTCTTCTAGTTGTTGAAACAAGTGTCTCAGTTTTTTGTCTGTTCATGTCTCTCATTGTCTGTTTTATTTGTTTCTCTCTGCTGTCGAGTTTTCATCATACTTGTACAACTGCGTGTGTGTGTGTGTGTGTGTGTGTGTGTGTGTGTGTAAACTTTGCTTGTTAGAGCATCAGTCATAAGTGATACATAGTGTCATGAAGATCAGCATGAATCTGATTGGCAAGTGATCAGATATACAAAAATATGCCTACACATTCTTTTTCATTCTCTCTCTCTCTCTCTTTTAACACACACACATTCACTCACCCACACAAACGCACAACCACCCAACCACACCCACACACAGAGTTTTGATGTATTTATACACAGCAAGTTAAGAAAGAAAACAACACGTCTGCAACACAGAGTTTATTGAATATATTGAAATGCAACATAGCACAGAATGAAATAAAGAATACAAATAAATGCAAATCCATGTCAAGGTGAGAAGGTCCAGCGAAGGGCAGCCAGATTCGTCACCAACCGCTACGGCAACACTTTCAGTGTTACAGACATGCTGACGCTTCTCGAATGGCCCGTGCTCCAACAATGACGTCGCTGCGCCAGACTTGCAATGTTCCACAAGATCCACCACGATCAAGCTTGCGTCTCCAGCGCCGACCTCAAGCGGCAGCCTCAAAGTGGTCGTCGCAGCAACAAACCTCCATCCCCCCCAGCTCCCACTAGGCCCTTCACTTTTTTTCTTCTTCTAACTAATGATTAATGGCATACGGATAAGGACTATGAGTATGAAATTCCGACTAAGAGCACACACTTGCACTCGCACTTGCAAAAATGTTAGTAATGATCAAAGTTATGACCGCTGAACATTAATGGAAGAACTTCAAGAAGAAAGAGAAGAAGAAGGTGAGTAATTAACTAAGCTTACATTAAAATGGTTACCAAACATTGTAGTGGAATTAGCGGAACAGAAAATGGAAAAAAAATGGTAAGATGGTCAAGTGCTGTTCAGCGCAGTTCAGAAAATGTATACATCGGATAACAGTAGATAACAGCCCAGCACAGTGAAATACAGTAAAAGGTACACCATGAAAATGTCATTGATCGTCCAAAGAAGATTTTTTTTCTTTCTTTCTTTTTCTTTTTTTTCTTTCTTTTTTTTTTTTTTAAATGCTGCGCTCTCCCTCTTTTTCCGTCGCAATATAATAAAAATTGGTGCGGCGATGTACAGAGAGTTCGTTCCCTTAACTTATGGACTGACTGCTCACAGAGCACTAACATGCCTGTAAATCACTTTGTAAGAGCCATTCCCATTTTGCACTAAGTTGATCCGGTAATCCTGCAGTTTAGAATACTAAACTCAGGGGCCGTTAAAATGAAAAAGTAGAAGGTGTTTTAGACTGACTTCGATGCGCTGAGTCGAATGCAACCCTCAGCTAAGCTCTAAGACCACTCCTTTTGCCACGAAACTGGATCAAATGCACGGTAAGTAGTACTCCTTCCCGACCTGCACGCCATTTTGACGTAAACACCACGTCACCAGCAATCAAAATGGCTCGCCGATAGTTGCTCGGGAAGTGACCGACTGAGTTTACTATTTATTATGTCTCTGTTTCATTGACAAGGAGTGGCCGTAGAGCTTAGCTGAGGGTTGCATTCGACTCAGCGCATCAAGGTCAGTCAAAAACAACCTCTATTTTTTCATTTGAACGGCCCCCTGAGTTTAGTATTCTAAACTGCAGGATTACCAAGTTGGGCGTTCATTGCGTTGTCGAACATTCCCTCAGCCTACTTAGTTGTTTCTCCATACAACACTTGCTGGACTGAAAGTGAGAGCAAAACGATGGCTGCTGAAACAAGACACGGACTGACGTCATGCTCTCACGTGGATTTTCGATCGATGACACATCGCGGCATTTCAAGCGGATGCTCTGTGTCTAGTAGATCTAAATCTGGCAAAGTATTATTATTATTATTATTATTATTATTGTGTGTGTGTGTGTGTGTGTGCGTGCGCGCGCGCGTAGGATTTTTTTTTTTTTTTTTTTTTTTTTTGGTGTGGTTGCTTTTTTCACTGAGATTTGACAAATGCAGTTGAACATTTTTTTCAGCTGCATAACGCCCTCAGCATTATCTATGTTAATTAATGAGCTTTTAATGGTTAAGATAATAATGATTCTGCTTCTTCCGCATTTCGCTTTTAAATGTTCATGCAAGCCTTGACAGTTTTATATATACATTTTTTGACTCATTTGTGTAAACAAAGTGAGTCTATGTTTTAACCCGGTGTTCGGTTGTGTGTGTGTGTGTGTGTGTGTGTGTGTGTGTGTGTTAAACTTTAACATTGCCATTTTCTCTGCAAATACTTTGTCAGTTGACACCAAATTTGGCATAAAAGTAGGAAAAATTCAGTTCTTTCCAGTCATCTTGTTTAAAACAATATTGCACCTCTAGGATGGGCACAAAAATTTTTTTTTTTATTTTTTAAAGAAGACAAATTATATGCAAACTGAATTTACTGTTATATTTATATTTTTTTTATTTTCTAAACTTGGCACTTTGATCTGATATTCTGACACAACAACAAGAGCAGTCATTTTTTTTATCATTTTTTGTTCAAACAGGAACTTCTTTTGCTAGGCATGGAAGTTATATTTATTTTGCATGTCTTTGGTGCAGATAGTAAAGAAGGGATGTATTGAGATGGACACCATGGAGCTGTTTACTTTGCAGTATTACATACAGACATGGTGTTTTTATTGTGCATTTTTAAAACATCTTCACATGTTTGTTTTTCTTCATATAATAATAATCTGGGGATGACCAATTACGGATGACGAGGTCCATTGACGTCCGCTGCACAGCCTAATGTTTCTTGCTTGAAGGAACTCAATAGATAGAATGATATATGTCATATGATGTGTTATGAACTCTGTGTGTGTGTGGGGGAGGGGGGGGGGGCGAGGGGGAGGAAAGGGGGGTGGGGGGGAGGGAGTGAGGGGTGCGCGCGTATGTGTGTGTGTGAGTGTGTGTGTGCGCGCGCGCGCATGTGAATGAGCCAGTGTGTGTGTGTGTGTGTGTGTGTGTGTGTGTGTGTGTTCTGATGTGACAGTGTTGTGTCGAAGCTTTCGAGATTTGAATTTTAGTTGGGCAGGCCTGATATAGGCTGTGGCCTTATGTGTCGGCTGAAATAAATGCGTGTGAGCAATAATTTTCGGTCTTTTAAAAAAAATATTTTTAAATATATCATTTAAAGTGTGATACGCAGTGGCCCTGTGCAGCTGGATGTAATATGGGCGACAATGTCATGTCCTGAGAAATATGTTGATCAGATTTCCATTAACACACGCACACACACACACACACACACCCACACACACACACACGCACACGCACACGCACACACACTTGCTTGCTTGCTTGGTGACCAACAAGGCAGGAATGTGCAATTTCATGATAGATAATTGTTGAACAAACACAACTCGTATTAATTAAGTTGCGCTTTGAGTGTTTTTGTTTGATGACCCAGCCACATGTTCAGTGCGATGTTTCGATTGTTATGAAAGCAGTACGTTTTATTTATGGCTGACATAATTATTTTTATACTGTGTTGTATTTCCCTTCGCTGGTTTCCTTTGCTTACTGCTTCAGTCAAACAGATAACCAAAAATATGACTCATGCTGGTTTGAAGATTTTTCCGTTGTGTGAAAGAGAGAATCAGAGCATTGTTCACTCGTGTGTGTGTATATATATAATCACGCAGAATGCGTATAAGAAACGTTTATTTCCAGTGTTTAGAATGTTTACAAAACATATACAGAAGACGTTTTATGAACATGTTTAGACGGTTTAAAATGTTAGTTACCTATTTCCAGTGTTTAGAATGTTTACAAAACATATACAGAAGACGTTTTATGAACATTTTTAGACGGTTTAAAATGTTAGTTACCTATTTCCAGTGTTTAGAATGTTTACAAAACATATACAGAAGACGTTTTATGACCTGACGTTTTAGAACGGCTTAAAATGTTAGTTGAAAGTTTATAAAACGTTTTCAAACCATGTACAGAAAACATTTTAGAAACGTTTCAGGAAAATGTTTTTGAAGCATTGAGCAAAATGAGCAAATGCATGTTTGAACAAAGTTCCCCAGAAACGTTATTGAGCCGTTTTCTGTGGATGGTTTTACTAAAACGTTTTGAAAACGGTTACACGCGGTCTGGGACAATTAGGTGCTTTGGGCTCTACTGGCTAAGTTACTTCATGCCGCCACAAAACTCAGTCTTGTGGCAAATTAAATTCCAAACTAGGCCTTTTTGTATAAGAGACATTGGAAATGGAAGTGGTCTATTCATGCAGAGGCCATAGCCCCAAAACTAAGGGATGTGTATAACAAACTAGACATTGGAAAATACAAATATTGATATCAATGCATATATATATATATATATAGAGAAAAAAAAGATAGTGTGCTATGAAAGCATAATGTCTCTAATTTTGAAAGTCCCTACTTGTATAGGAAAGAGAGAGAGAGAGAGAGAGAGAGAGAGAGAGAGAGGGAAACAAAACGGAACGAAATTTTATATTTACCAGGGAAATGAGATAAGCAATTGATGTGCTTTTTTCCACCCGGCCCTGGGGAAAAACAAAACAAAACAAACAACCCCCCCCAAAAAACAACAACAAAAAAACAACCCCCCAAAAAACAACAACAACAAAACAAACAAACAAAAAACCAAAAAAACCCCCACAAAAACAACAACAAACCAACAACATTAAGATTTGGGCAGCAGTAGAATCCTGCTAAAACGTTCCAATATTGCATTCAAAGTGAATGATGCAAGCTGAACTCTGATAGTGGTCAGTAGTGGTCACGCAGCGGTCAAACACCTTCAAAGACATATTGCACAGATGTGACAACATAATGCAGTCTGAGCGCTTCTGAATTGTTGTCAATAATGTTCAGCAGTGGGGGAACATCGACCTGGGGGAACATGGACATGCTCCCTTGCACTGCATGTCAACTAGTTCACTGTTATCCTCTTTGATGTTGTCTGAAAGTGAGTATGAGGTGAGTGGGCGTGGCACTGGCAGGCATAGTACGTGAAGGACGTACGTGTGTGTGTGTATGTGTGTGTGTTTGTGCGCGCGCGCGCGCGCGTGTGTGTTTGTGTGTGTGCGTGCACGCGCGTGTGTGAACATAGACACTAAGGTCAACAACAGGATCGCCAAAGCCTTTGGGAGTCTCCGTGAGAACGTCTGGGAGCGGAGACGACTCAGCTCTACCACTAAGCTGAAGATCAACTGTGCAGTGATCCTTACCACCCTCCTTTACGCCAGCGAGACCTGGACTGTCTACAGCAGACACGCCAAACAGCCGCTGAGCTGTCTCTGCAGACTTATCCACATCAGGTGGCAGGACAAAGTCCTGGAACGAGCTGGCCTCTGCAGCGTCTACCCTCCTGCAGAAAGCCCAAGCCAAGTGGGCTGGACATGTGGACAGAATGTCAGACAGCCGACTGTCTAATCAGCTGCTTTTTGGAGAACTGTGTCAGGGCAAGCGCTCTGTTGGAGGACAGAAGAAACGCTACCAAGACTGCCTCAAAGCGTCCCTCAAAGTCCTGGCAGTCGGCATCAACACGTGGGAGACACTTGCTCTGCACCGTCCAGCTTGGCACAGCATAATCACAGAAGCCCGTGCAGCTGAAGCCAGGCGCATCTCCAAAGCGCACCGAAAGCGTGCTGTGGGCAAGGCCCGAGCAGCATGTGGAGTGATGGCCTAAAGGTAACGCGTCCGCATAGGAAGCGAGAGAATCTGAGCGCGCTGGTTCGAATCACGGCTCAGCCGCCGATATTTTCTCCCCCTCCATTAGATTTGAATGGTGGTCTGGACGCTGGTCATTCGGATGAGACGATAAACCGAGGTCCCGTGTTCAGCATGCACTTAGCGCACGTAAAAGAACGCACGGTAACAAATGGGGTGTTCCTGGCAAAATTATGTAGAAAAAAATCCACTTCGACAAGAAAAACTAAAAAAAAACCCAAAACAACAACAACAAACAACAACAACAAAAAATGCACGCAGGAAAAAATACAAAAAGAAAAAGAAAAAAAAGAAAAGAAAAAAAGGGGGGCGCTGTAGTGTAGCGACGAGCAGCCCGAATTTCACACAGAGAAATCTGTTGTGATAAAAAAAAAAGACATACAAATACAAACACAAAATCCACTGCCACAACAGCACCCACTCACTTGTGTCCCACATGTGGGCGTGACTTCCGGGCCCGTACTGGCCTCACCAGTCACCTCTGGACCCACAGCCACCGATCTTCCATCTGACTCTTGAAGCCATAGTCATCTTCGAAACCGAAGGACGAACATCATCACATCACTTTTTTTGCATTAATTGCAAAGTGGCTTGAGCGTTGGAAGGAGTTATATGAATTCCTATTATTATCATTATTATAATCATTAATGTAAATTTGATACAGACTGGTTGGGTGAGCGTAGTGTACACAGGCGGGGTATGTTCCAGCCAGGAGGGGTATGAAATGGCCTAGGCTACTTCTTACCCGGGGTAATAACCAACCAGGGATAGGTTTCGGCCTGTTACACCGGTTCACATTCAAACAAAACTGGCGATTTATGACAGTGCAATCTGTCGACCTGCATATTCATCATCACACCCACATGAACATTTCGCTCATGCGGACGAACACGATTGAAAGCGTAAAGGTTTATGATACAAGTAACTTAAAACTCAGAGAGAGATAGAGAGAGAGAAATAACACGCTTCATTACGGTAGCCAAAATTCGTTTGTTGTTACGTGTCATATCAAGAAGTATATTATTCATCGTTTTCGCATGGGATTTCGAAGTGACGAACCGTATTCATGCAAATGAACAGACGTGTGTGTGCTTTGGCTTCGTCAGTGGCTGTTTTGCTGGCGTGTGTATATATATGCAATGGGGGTCTTTCAATGAGTTCTGCCTGTTTCAGACTTCACCTTCAGGTTATTGCTAATGCATCGGTTGCTTTCAAGGCACGTTCACTCGTCTCGATTGTGGTGAGTGTGTCATCAGATTTTAGCAGGCCCATCCGTCTGTCTGTTGGCTAGTCGTATTGTATTGTATTGTATTGTATTGTATTGTATCGTATCGTATCGTATCGTATCGTATCGTATTTACTAAACGTAAAGAGTGCTAACTCTCTCCATTCACAAGGTACACGACTTCAAGTCAGTGCTGCTTACGCTACCGATTCAGCTAGCACACAGGTAAATAAAAGATACACTGGAACAAACCCAGACAGTTCCTTTAAAAAAAAAGAGAAAAAAAAAGAGGATGCGCTGGGCTTGTCCTCATACCGATCATTTGACATACGCACACAGCAGCAATGACCGAAGAAAATAAAACATGTAAAATATTGTATTGTATTGTATTGTATTGTATTGTATTGTATGGTATGGTATGGTATCGTATCGTATCGTATCGTATCGTATCGTATTGCGTTTTTATTTTATCGCTGCATAATGTATTGTATTGTATTGTATTGTATTGCATTGTATTGTATTGTATTGCATTGCATTGTATTGTATTGTATTGTATTGTACTGCACTGTATAGTATGGTATGGTGTGGTATGGTATGGTATGGTATCGTATCATATCATATCGTATTGCATTTTTATTGTATCGCTGCATATTGTATTGTATTGTATTATATTGTACTGCATTGTGTGGTATGGTATAGTATGGTATGGTATCGTATCGCATCGTATATATCATATCGTATTGCATTTTTATTCTATCGCTGCGTATTGTATTGTATTGTATTGCATTGTACTGTATTGTATTGTATTCCAAGAGAGACTGGCAGCTCGATAGGAACCGGCTGAAGATGTGTTTACTGCCCTGCCACTCCTAGTGAACTGTCTTACAGATTCTAAACTTTATCAAGACTCCCTGGGAAGCACGGGGCCGGAACAGCTGACACCAGTCAAAAAGCAGACTCAGTTCTTGGCTATCCTCTTTCAGCTGGACCCCCCAGGTCCATCCGTCTGCCTTCATCTCGACCTCTTTGGATCTTCTCCGTGATCCACGTCTGCCTACCGTTTCTTTTCAGTCTCTTGAGGGTTCCACTCCACTGCACTCCACTGCTTTGTCTGGTGCGCACCGGCACCCCCGAAGACGGAGAATGGCTGCCTTCATGGCGGAATACATACAGCAAACCATCGTATATGTGTGTTACATGTGTGTCTTAGTGTGTGCGTATTAGTGTGTGTGTTGGTGTTAGTGTGTGTGTTAGTGTGTAAGTGTTAGTGTTGGTGTTAGTGTGTGTGTTAGTCTGTTTGTGTTAGTGTTAGTGTTAGTGTGTGTGTGTGTGTGTGTGTGTGTGTGTGTGTGTGACTGAAACCTGACTGAAGGACATAGGAAACAAATGATGAGCGCCCAACAGCAGCTGTCAGTCGGCTCTACCCAGGTAGGCAGCTTGAATATGCAAATGACTCTGGTGTTTGTAAAGCGCTCATAACCTGATCTCTGACCGAAGATATGTAAGTATCCATATCATCATCATCATCATCATCATCACCATCACCATCATCATCATCATCGTCGTCATCGTCATTGTCATCATCATCATCATCGTCATCATCATCATCGTCATCCTCATTGTCATCATCATCATCATCATCATCAGCAGCAGCAGCAGCATCATCGTCATCATCATCATCATCTTCATCTTCATCATCATCAACTGGTGATGTTGTGAGGAGGTTTGAGTGGGGTGGCGGGGGTGCCGGGGGGGTTAAGAGCAGTCCCAGTTCCTTTTCCTGAATGTGGTTGGTTCTTTGACCACCAGGTGGCGTTTGATGTTGTCGGTTTCTGGCCACGTGATGCCCATAATGGGTTTCAGACGAGTGGTCAAAGCGTTGGACTTTCGACCTGAGGGTCCCGGGTTCGAATCTCGGTGACGACGCCTGGCAGGGTAAAGGGTGCAGATTTTTCCGATCTCCCAGGTCGACATACTTATGTGCAGACCTGCTTGTGCCTGAACCCCATTCGTGTGTATAATTATGCACGCAGAAGATCAAATATGCACGTTAAAGATCCCGTAATCCATGTCAGCGTTCGGTGGGTTATGGAAACAAGAACATTCCCAGCATGCACACCCCCCTCGAAAACGGAGTATGACTGCCTACACGGCGGGGTAAAAACGGTCATACACGCAAAAGCCCACTCGTGTACATACGAGTGAACGTGGGAGTTGCAGCCCACGAACGGAGAAGAAGAAGTAGAAGGTTTCAGACATCTGTTGACGAAGTTCTTGAGTCTGTCAGTGTTTGTTTTTTTTTTTTTTTTTTTTTTTTTTTTTTTTTTTTTTTGCTGCCCCATCATCTGCACAGTTTCAGTGGCATTACTCCCACGCCGCTCATTTAGATTCCCCCATACACAGCCACACCCGGGTTCGTCCGTCGCAGTTCCAGCGTCGGCAGTCCACAGGAAACCATCGTTGTTAGGTCGCCAGGAGGCCACACACCAGAGGAGACCCTGCACTGCTGCTGAGTCACTTCGGTGGTGTTCAGTGGTGCCTGTTCTGATTTAACGTACTTAGGACACCACCTACTAAGCCCCCTACTAACGACAATAATGGCTTAGTCGCGGAACCAGACGGAGTGAGCGTCCCTCCCAGTGTGGAAACCGCCACCACGTCCCTCAAACAACAGCCCCCCATGAATCTGCCGACATTGACGACATTGACAGGACTCACCCCAAGCACGGAAGTGGAGGGGTATCGAAGCTGAGGTCACCATGAGAGCAGGGCATGAAAGGCCACAGACTTTGAGACTATTTTGTTTATATTGATGACGATGAAGGAGGAGGAGGAGGACGATGATGATGACGATGTTGCTATGGAGGTCCATTTTGGTTTGGGACTGCGTGACAAGGCTGTACTCTACGCTTCCTGTCATAATGATATCCCGGCGTTAACCAGGCCCGAGAGATACAGACACTTGCAGTGTTGGTCAGGTAATTAGAGCAACACACCCAAAGACGCATCCTTGAAGTGGATGACACTCGACTGTGTGGTCCCAGTCTCCCCATTTAAGCCCACAGCACACTCAACTCTGGGTAGGAGCCGGCCACGGGCCGAAAAACCCACCTCCGCTGGGATTCGAACCCGCGTCCTCCCAGCCGTCAGTCCGCGACGCTAACCACTTCGCCACGGCGGCTGGTGTGTTTGAGTATCTTAGTCTCAGAAACAGACAGACACACAGAGACACATTTTTATGAATATAACTTATTTATCTAAAAAAAAAACCTAAAAAAAAAAAAACTAATTGAGGAGAGAGGAACAGGGAAAGTAGTGATGATTTAAGGCATGGGTGGGGGGAGCGGGGAGATATGGATTTTCGTCGAAAATCATAAATGTGGATAGACGTTTTAAGCAAAAGAACGAACGAACACAGACACAGACACACACAGACACACACATACACACAGACACAGACACACATACACACACAGAGAGACAGGCACAGAGACAGGCACAGACAGACACAGACATACACAGACAAACACACAGACAGACAGAAAGACAGGCACACAGACACAGACACATACAGATAGATACAGACACACAAAAACACACACAGAGACACACAGACACAGACACAGACAGACATACACACAGACAGACACACACACAGACACACACACACAGACACAGACACACACACACACACACACAGACACACACACACACACACCAGTTTGATTTTCCAGCCACACACGAGAGACTGGGCGAGACGGCGGAGAATCGAACCTAGACCCTCATGGTCACTGTACTGGCAGCTGAGCGTCTTAAAACCCACTCAGCCACTTTCCTCGTGAACGTCAGTGAAAAGGAGTGCAAGACACGTCGACGTTAAACCCGAATAGAACCAGCTGATAAACTATAACTTTAAATAAACGTTATTATCGAGAAAAAAAAGAAGAGAGGGGAGAAAAAAAAAGAAAAAGAAAAGAAAAAAAGAACGCGACAAGACGTGTCGACGTTAAACTTGAATGGAACTAACCAGTTTAACTCTCTCCATACGAACGGCGAAAGAGACGACGTTAACAGCGTCTCACCCCAATTACCATCATCAAAATATTGCAAGAGGAAGGCTCTTAAACTGAAGTGGTGAATGTTGACAAAGAATACCACAATTCTGACGACGGAAGCTAAAGGTTGGGTCATTGAGACACCCACTGGACATCCGAGGGGTCTGTGTAGAGGAGAAGAGAGGACTGGCCGTACTGAGTGAGTTAATGATTTAAATTTGCATCACTGAATTAGCGGCCTAAGAGTTTTAGGAATCCTGGAGCCCGCAAAGTCAATTAGTCATCACTAATAAATGAATGAATGAATAAATGAATGCATCTGTATTTTCCAACGGTGGGGGGGACTGGGTTAGATTTATCCTGACTAAACAGCACCGCAGTTCAAATCTGTGTCTGTTACACCTTTTGAGAGAGTGAAATGCGCGGAGGAAAAAAAAAAAAAGCGTATTTCCTGACTATGACTACCATTGGTCAACAGCAGACAAACTATCACATTGAAAGACCTTGTGATAAACCACGGGTGACTATGCTGTGGAATATCTTATCATTCATTAATTTTGTCGCGGCCGGGTCATGACGTTCGGCAAGTAGGATGACGAGGCGATTAATTAATGTCCGAGGGTTGTTGGCTACAACGGGGATCAGGACAGCACAGTCTGCAGCATATCCTGAGGCGTGAGGTGACGTTCGTTGTCGTTGTTGTTGTTTGTTTTTTTTGTCCGCGTGTGTCTTCGTTACAACGTATTTCCTTAGCTGGCAGACTGTTCCCGCTGTTTGATTTCTTTTTTCGGAACTGAGGTTTGACTTTTGTCAAAGGTGAGTGAGTCCATAATTATAGAAACGGATTCATCTCTTTGTATATTTCATCCAGCCCTATGTTGTTCTGGTGACTGAAAACAGAGCTTTTGAATTCTTTTCGGAACTGAAGCTTGACATTGTCAAAGGTGAGTGAATCCATGTATAAACGGATTCATCCAGCCCTATGTTGTTCTGGTGACTGAAAACAGAGCTTTTGAATTCTTTTCGGAACTGAAGCTTGACATTGTCAAAGGTGAGTGAATCCATGTATAAACGGATTCATCCAGCCCTATGTTGTTCTGGTGACTGAAAACAGAGCTTTTGAATTCTTTTCGGAACTGAAGTTTGACATTGTCAAATGTGAGTGAGTCCATGGTAGAAACGGATTCATCCAGCCCTATGTTGTTCTGGTGACTGAAAAGAGAGATTTTGAATTCTTTTCGGGACTGAAGTTTGACTTTGTCAAAGGTGAGTGAGTCCATATAGAAACGGATTCATCTCTTTGTATAATTCATCCAGCACTATGTTGTTCTGGTGACTGAAAACAGAGCTTTTGAATTCTTTTCGGAACTGAAGTTTGACTTTGTCAAAGGTGAGTGAGTCCATGTATAAACGGATTCATCCAGCCCTATGTTGTTCTGGTGACTGAAAACAGAGCTTTTGAATTCTTTTCGGAACTGAAGTTTGACTTTGTCAAAGGTGAGAGAGTCCATGTATAAACGGATTCATCCAGCCCTATGTTGTTCTGGTGACTGAAAACAGAGCTTTTGAATTCTTTTCGGGACTGAAGTTTGACATTGTCAAAGGTGAGTGAGTCCATGGTAGAAACGGATTCATCCAGCCCTATGTTGTTCTGGTGACTGAAAAGAGAGATTTTGAATTCTTTTCGGAACTGAAGTTTGTCAAAGGTGAGTGAGTCCATATAGAAACGGATTCATCTCTTTGTATAATTCATCCAGCACTATGTTGTTCTGGTGACTGAAAACAGAGCTTTTGAATTCTTTTCGGAACTGAAGTTTGACTTTGTCAAAGGTGAGTGAGTCCATGTATAAACGGATTCATCCAGCCCTATGTTGTTCTGGTGACTGTAAACAAAGCTACACTGTCCCTGTTTTGAATGTTGTTACACCTGATGTTGTAAAGTGTCGATTGTAAATATCTTACCAGCAGCGAAGTGGCGAGACAGGGCTTTGGACTTGTGATCCAGTGTTCACCGGTGATCAGGGTTCCAGTCCCTGTTCCAGCATGGTGCTGTGTCCTTGGGGAAAGGCACTTTTCTCAGAGATTCCTCGCTCCACCCAGGTGTGAATGAGTGTGCCTGGGTTCGGAGCGGGGTTAGGGATAGTTAAGAGGGCGGAAGGAGAGGACTGGGCCCCGGCCTTGTGATGGTTGAGGTTGAGGTCTTGACACAGTGGCTATACCTACTTCTTCACTGCCCCCGATGGCCGTGAAAAGGTTTGGGGATCTTTAACGTTCCAACTTCTAACAATCAAAATAAAGCAACTGGTCTATGAAGTCTTTTTTTTAATTTTTTTTTTTACGTGCTCTCACGTGCGGAGCCCGCGCGCGCGCACACAGAGACACAGACACACACAGAGGCACACTCACACAGAGGCACACACACACACACAGAGGCACACTCACACAGAGACACACACACACACACCTACTTATATTCATATCTATCTATCTGATTTTTAGTACAATGTAATATCTTGATTTGTGATTTACCTTTAGTCTACCCATTCAACGATCTGTCTACCTTCTTATATTCATATCTATCTATCTAATTTTCAGTACAATGTAATGCCTTGATTTGTGATTAATCTTTAGTCTACCCATTCTACAAACATCAGCGTAAACAGTC
>NC_134887.1:32463856-32466356 GCF_041734735.1 Babylonia areolata | reverse complement strand
AACTGATAAGGTCAGAAAGATAAGTAGGTCCTGTGGAGTGGAAAGCAGAATAGCAGAGACACGCAACTTTGTATTTAATTCTCGCTTCAATGGGAAGCCAATGTAGTGTGCGGAGGTGAGGGGAAATGTGATCAGTACGTGGGACTCTGAGAGTCAGACGGGCAGCATTGTTTTGAAGTTTTTGAATTCGCTGAAGAATAGTTTGTGGACAGCCTATGAGAAGAGAATTACAACCCTTTAGACGACGTGACTAGGATTCGAATCCAGGACCCAGAGACTGAAAGTCCATCGATGATTCCATGTTGTGACAAATATGCCAAAGAATATAAAGAGCTTGGGAAAGAACAGTCATTTTATACAGAAGTGTGTCCGGTATATGGTGAATCTACAAAATGACATAAGATATGAACTGTTGCGATTGAACAAAAAATGACCAAGAGGTCAAACGGGAGGGAGGGAGGGGGGAAGTACACAAAAACAACAACAGCAACGACAACAACAACAGCACCAACAACGGCAACAGCAACTACAATAACAAGAACAGCAACAGCAACAGCAACAACATCAGCAACAACAACAACAACACCACCATTGGGTTGTGAAATAAAACTCAGTTTGATAAGAAGTATCGACATTTCTTCAGGAACTGTGATTAATCGGGAAAAGAATATACCAAAATCCCCCCCACATTCCCCCCCACTAATCACAGCCCCCCACATTTCCCCCACTAATCACAGCCCCCCACATTTCCCCCACTAATCACAGTCCCCCACATTCCCCCACTAACCACAGTCCCCCACATTTCCCCCAAGAACTAATCAAGTCCCCCACATTTCCCCCACTAATCACAGTCCCCCACATTTCCCCCAAGAACTAATCAAGTCCCCCACATTTCCCCCCACTAATCACAGTCCCCCACATTTCCCCCACTGATCACAGCCCCCCACATTCCCCCCACTAATCCCAGTCCTCCACATTCCCCCACAAATCAAGAGCTGACATTTGTTCCAGAAACTAATACTAAGTGCTTAAGACATATTGTGCACACTAATACAGCCCCAATTCCCAATAATCACAGCCAATTTCCCCGACTAAGCACAAGCGACACCCCAACTTCCCCAATCTATTGATACGAGGAATTTCAAAATTAATCACAGCACCAGCGAATTTCCCTTGAGTGAAACAGATCAGCCCACAAATTTCCTGTGAGTGGAAAGCAGATGCAGAGCCACCCAACTATTTACCCTCACTGAAGCATACAGTGCAGAAATTTCCTCACTGATCAGAGTCGACCCCAGCATTGTTTACGCTCCCGAAATATTTACAGCCATCACAATTCCCCCCTAGACAGTACGGGTTCCGCAATCCGACCCAAGACTAATCCATCAACCCAGTCAAATCCACAGAATATAAGGCACTCCATACAATTGTCCCGCAGGTAATCACAAAAGACACATTTCTCCCCAAAGTAATCACGAGTCCAACCACATCACACCACTAACACAGCCCACAACCCCACTAAATACAGACCCCAAAATCGCACACTCAGCACAACAACATCACCACCATTTTACCCATTGATAAGAACCACGACATTTCTTCCAGAAACCTAATCAAGCCCCCACATTCCCCACTAATCACCCCCCACATTCCCCCCATAACTAATCACAGTCCCCCACATTTCCCCCACTAATCACAGCCCCCCACATTTCCCCCAAACTAATCACAGTCCCCCACATTTCCCCCACTAATCACAGTCCCCCACATTTTCCCCACAAATCACAGTCCCCCACATTTCCCCCACTAATCACAGTCCCCCACATTTCCCCACTAATCACAGCCCCCACATTTCCCCCACTAATCACAGCCCCCCACATTTCCCCCACTAATCCAGCCCCCACATTCCCCCCACTAATCACAGTCCCCACATTTCCCCACTAATCACAGTCCCCCACATTCCCCCACTAATCACAGTCCCCCACATTTCCCCCACTAATCACAGCCCCCCACATTTCCCCCAATAACTAATCACAGTCCCCCACATTCCCCCCACTAATCACAGTCCCCCAATTTCCCCCACTAATGACAGTCCCCAATTTCCCCCCACTAATCACAGTCCCCCACATTCCCCCCACTAATCACAGTCCCCCAATTTCCCCCCACTAATCACAGTCCCCCACATTCCCCCCACTAATCACAGCCCCCCACATTTCCCTCAATAACTAATCACAGTCCCCCACATTCCCCCCACTAATCACAGTCCCCCACATTCCCCCCACTAATCACAGTCCCCCAATTTCCCCAACTAATCACAGTCCCCCACATTTCCCCCCACAAATCACAGCCCCCCACATTTCCCCTAATA
Source organism: Babylonia areolata (assembly GCF_041734735.1). NCBI lineage: Eukaryota > Metazoa > Mollusca > Gastropoda > Neogastropoda > Buccinidae > Babylonia > Babylonia areolata. Next base: position 32,463,991 of record NC_134887.1, on the reverse strand, counting down.
ACTAATCACAGTCCCCCACATTTCCCCCACTAATCACAGTCCCCCACATTCCCCCACTATTCACAGTCCCCCACATTTCCCCCCACAAATCACATCCCCCCACATTTCCCCCAATAACTAATCACAGTCCCCCAC
>NC_134887.1:32406356-32458856 GCF_041734735.1 Babylonia areolata | reverse complement strand
ATGTGTGCCTGCATACACAGTGCATGTTTGCATGCTGCACACATATAGACATGTCTATGTCTATGTGTGTATTTGTGTGTGTGTGTGTGAGAGAGAGAGAGAGAGAGAAGAGAGAGATTGGCCTGTAACTAGCAAAAATTTTTTTTAACATGGTATTTATCATAAGACACTGAAGATCCCATACAAAAATGTTTACCTGACCTTGTTCAACTTTCAGTGTGATACTTTTTTTATTTTGAGGCAATATCAGTCTCGAGCTGTTGAGAGGAATGCAACTGTATCTTATCTCATTTTATGGCATCTGCCACATTTTATCTCATCGACATCTTATCTTATGGCATCTGCCACACTTTGGACTTACTTACACTTAGCGCCGTACACCATACTCGTATGCAATATATTCAGCATGTTAATTGAGCAACAATGTCATCTGCTTATTACAGGTGGCACATACGCATCAATGTTCTTTCTGTTCCGCATCCCTGTGGCAACTCTGGCATACCTTATTCCAGACACGTGTGAAGCTATCTATGAAGTCTTGAAGGACAAGTACCTAACGGTAAGTTTTATATAATTTGATTTGTCCCCCTGGCATAATTATTTGCCTGTGAAATAATCTCATGATGATTCAAAATTTGAACGTTTTGTTGCAAATATTATTTAGCTTAATTTTCCAATGAAATTTGAGTTAAACTACCCATTCTCATTTTAAACCAAAACCCCTATGTGTTTTTACCCTGTGTCTTGTTGGGTATTAAACCTAACTAAACATGTACTTTTAAACAGTCAGTTTAACTTTTTTTTTTTTAAACAGTTTCTTTTAACTGTTGTCAATAAAACTACATTTCAGACCAACCAAACAGTTAAAACAGTTGGGAAGAAATGTACAACCTACAATTTCAAAGTATTACATGTATGAATGTCTTTCAATATCCTGTCATGTACTGTTAAACAGCTATCTGCTGTTTTCAGGGATATCAGTTAATAAGTATAAACTTTGTCAGTCACAGAAAATCAGAATACAAAGCACAATCACACATCAAATCAGTTATTATTATAATCAAATCATTTATTATAAAAGCAGAGCTTTGCAACTTAAATTTTGCTGTCATTTTAACTTAAATAGCAAATAAAAATTTTGAAATACAACATGAACATGACACACACACACACACAAAAAAAAAATCCATGCATAGCACAACATTCTCAGTAAGTTTAAATATTTGCTTAATCCATCTTTCACCTATTACCAGCATACTGAGCTCTCTACACACCTCTGTATCTCATCTTTTTTTTTTGTAAACACAATAAGTTTGGGGATGTAAGTATTTTCTTCCATGTTCAGTAAACTGAACAGTCTGAACCAACAATTAATATTACTTCCAAAGACAAATAACAGAGAAGCAAAAATGATTAAAAATAAAAGATACAACATGAAGACATACAGCATAAAAAAAAATATAAAAAAACCATAACAGGACAACAAGCTTGTTGCCGAGTGGCAAACATGTCTATCTTCTTGTAAATTCATGCATGCTTTTGTCCCCAGTGTCCACACATTTAACACATTAAATCCAAAGGCACTAAAAAAATTTTTTTTTCTCATATGTACCCAACCTACCTCTTCACTGTCAGTGACATATTCGTCTTTGTATACAGGCTATCAACTCCCTATTCATATTCTTCTTTGTATACAGGCTATCAACTCCCTATTCATATTCTTCTTTGTATACAGGCTATCAACTCCCTATTCATATTCTTCTTTGTATACAGGCTATCAACTCCCTATTATCTATTGTATTACATTTCTAAAACAAAAATTGTATTCCGGTGTCAGGCCTTAAAATTTACTCAATATTACTATGAGGTCTTATAATGGACGGGCCTTACAAACTGAGCAATTGTAATTCTAACACAGAAGGGAAATGTCACAGCAGGAGGGGTACTGTAATGGGAGGATATAAAGTTATGTAATGGAGGGTACTACTATATGACTAGATTTAAGAACAAAGAACATAGGCAAAAAAGCTTGTTCATTAATTCAGATGTGCTACAATTTTTGACTCGTAAAACAATGACTGGCAAAAAAAAGTCAGGATTTGGGTTTGGGTCACAAACATATTATAATAAAAGAATGTTCATGCACCTGTTATTCATTATTACATTTTTTCACCCTTTTTAGCACAGTTATTGTACAAAGGAAAAGCAAAACTTTATGTCACTGTAACAAAAAATATTATGTGACTAGAGCAAGAAAAAAGATGATGGATAAACATAAATCACTTAGACACTGAAATCATATGATTTAAATTTTGATGAAATTGTCAATCAACTGACTTATACAGACAGGTATGTGGCTTACGCAGGTGCCACACACACGTGCGCACGCACGCACGCATGCACACACACACACACACACATACACACACACACCACACACACACACACACACACACCAAATCAGTGATAGACTGTTGACTAGAACAAGATCAAAAAGAAACATAACACTAAAAAGTAAAATGATGAAAGAGAAAAACTGAAATTAATGATTCATTTCCTGCGTGAGGGCATCCCAGACTATCATTTGTAATTCTCTTTTCACTTGGAGTCGGCTCATTTCATTTTTTATTTTCCGCACATCACCAAGAAGGCTCATAAAAAAAATGATAGTCTGCATCTTTGTCATCTTCTTTGGCTCTCTTCGCCTCCTTCATGGTTTGGATTAAATCCCTGGTGTCTTCAAGTAGGCTCGAGGTCAAGGGATCATTGCTGGCAGGATCAGATCCCTTCCTGCCCAAAACCACTCTGGCTTCCTTTACTGGAGGTGTGAGACTTGGTGAGCTCACACCCGTGCGCATCCTTTCAGGCGCTGTAATATCACCAGTCAGATCAACTGTACTGGTGGATGAGCTGCAACCAGGTGTAATGCGCCCGCCTGTGTTCTTCTCCGGCATCTCAGGGTCAGCGCATGATACCGACGAAGTGCTAGCCGGGCTGCAGTTGTTAGCTCTTGTGCACTCTCCTGGTCAGTTCCACAATGTCAGAAGCCGGGTAATCCAAGTTCTGCAAACCCAAAGGTTAAATTATTGTATGTACATTATGTATTTGTCTTGTTTCAGACACCTGAAACGGAAGATGAGTGGCGAGCAATTCAGGACAAGTTCTTCCAGAAGTGGAATTTTCCACAATGTATTGGAGCCATGGATGGGAAGCACATCCGAATTCGCTGTCCTCCGAATGCTGGCTCCAGTTTCTACAACTACCAAGGGTTTCACAGTATCGTACTTTTTGCTGTTGCCGATGCCAAATACAAATTTTTGTACTATGAAGTTGGAGCACCTGGAAGAGTTGGTGATGCCACAATTTGGAACTCATCTAAATTGAAGAGGAGCCTTGAGGGGCAACAGCTGCAAGCACCACCTGGGATAACTCTACCAGGAACCAATGTCAGAATTCCTAGTCTAATAGTGGCTGACTCGGCATTTGCTCTATCACCAAGCCTGATGAAACCATACCCAGAGCGAGGAATAGATCACACTAAAAAGGTGTTTAACTACCGACTGAGCAGAGCTCGTCGGATTGTTGAAAATGCTTTCGGGATCTTGGCTTGTCGGTTTGGCATTTTCCAACAAGCCATGAAACAAGATCCGAAACAAGTCAAGAAAATTGTGCTGGCCTGCCTTGCCCTACACAACTTTCTGAGAGAGGCACAGGATCAGCAGTACTGTGGTGCTGCAGCTGTGGACCATGAAGAAGGTCCACACCATGACATTGTGCCTGGTCAATGGCGAGAAAACCAGAATGCACACTTGCCTGGATTGCATGCAGGACAGGGAGGTGCGCATCAACAATATGCAAGTGGCATGCAGATTAGGGATGCCCTCAAGGACTATTTTATGAGGGAAGGTGCAGTGCCTTGGCAGAATGCTAGGGTAGCACATTAGAAACATGGCTTGCTCTGTGTGTGCATGAGTGTGTGCATGGTGTGTGTGCCGGGGGGGAATAGGGATGCTAGACAAAAGTTTTGTGACCAACCGTAGTTATTATTATTATATTTTTAAAAAATACACTTGAAATTATCTAGGAAATAAGATAGAACAGTAACTTGGAATTTTCCAGGATTTGAAATTATCCAGGTTTCACTGTACTAGTGCCCCCCATACCTCCGCTCCCACCTCCTGAAATACCTTTTAAGTGTCTATATCTGATAATAATGGACTACAAATAAAAGAGATAATATGCTTTCATTTTTTTCCTTGCAGTTGCAATTTAAGCGTTCTGATAAATTTGTTGAAACAAGTGTGTGTGTGTGTGTGTGTGTGTGTGTGTGTGTGTGTGTGTGTGTGTGTGTGAGATTTAACTTCCATCCAGTGCTTGTAATGTTGTGATATATGTAGAGTGAGAGAGAGACAATGAAAAAAAAAGTATTCTGCTGTTTTTGAAGCATACTGTGTATTATGTTCAAGTCACTGCATGTACCAGTACTCATTTGAAGAAAAGTTGAGGTTTACCTATATTTACCATATTGTGTAGGCTTGGGCCATGACACTGTCTCAATCATTACTTTTTTGTGATCTTGTTGCTTTCTTATACAATAAAGATCTTTCATTCTTTGTCTACAGGAATAACATGCAGAAAAATGTCTATTTTTTTTTTACATAAGAATGGTTGTCATGAAATGCACTTTTTTTTCAATCTACATGGTAAACCTACACAATGAATATATCTCCAAATATACTTAATCACCTAACATTCATTGAAACTTGGAGGGGATGGGGTGTGGGTGGAGGATTATACATTGTCACCCAGAAGGGAAGTTGCACACTAAATATTCATTAAGCCTAAAACTAAAAAGAAAAACCAAAAAGGCAACATGCCCCAATGTTAAAAATATACAGTTTAACTGAAAATGAAGCTACATTCCAAATGGATGCCACATACCAACACAGAGTCACCCAACACCAAAAAGTAATATGAGGCCTAATATCAATATATATTAAGAATAAGACACTGCAGCTTTTTGGCTTTAAACTGCACTATATGTTCACTCTCACACTGCACTGAACATTTTGTGTTGGGTGAAAGTGTAGTTTTTGGCCTTAAAGTCTATTGTATACTTACATCAGTCTCATCTTCCATGGTATCCATGGAGAACTGGCTCCCTGTGACTGTACTGGCATCATACTGGGTGGAGCCAAGGAATCCATTGATATGGTCGAAGTGCTCCCACATTCTCTTCGTCCCCCCGGAATTGCCCGTTTTCCCTTGAACTATCTTCCTCACTTTCAGATAGTACGTTTTCAGGCTGCTGATCTTCCTCTCCACAGCAGCTGCCAAAAGAAATGATTTATGAAGTATTTTCCAGGCATTCTTTCACCAATGTGGAGCTCTATGTTATGTAATGTAATTTAAAATGACCAAGGCTATTTATGAATAAACGCTTTACCTAACAAAAGTAACATGATCTCTAAGCGCATAATTTTGTGGTTGTTTAATGTTACACTTACAGTATCAGTAAAAGTAATAAGATTAAGAAACGATAAGGAAATTACTAACAAATGTCAGTGAAAAAAACACAAATGGCAAACATGCTCTAGCAAACACAAAGGCATGTTCCTATTTGCACTCATACATGCATCAGGCACACACAGGTGAACACACATGCACTCACACACACACACACACACACACACCGAGATTCGAACTCGGGACCCTCAAATTGAAAGCCCAACGCTTTAACCACTCGGCTATTGCGCCCGTCGATATTTACGTATTAACGTATAGGCAGGGATAAATTAAGGGGGTGGAACACGCGTGGGTATGTCTTCTTGCTTGTGTTTTGTGTATTTACGTACGTGCTTGCAAGGGAATTTTCCTCATGTTATGATGACATGATCAAGTCTGAAGTATGATTTATTTTCCAATGCTTGCCGAGTTTTCTAGGCATTCTAGGACTTTTTGTGGCTTGTCATTGTTATATAATCAGGCTTGTAATTTCTTCTACGGCTTATCATATTTCGTAATTATTGCAGTTTTCTAAAGCTTGTCATTTTTTTTTTTTTTTTTTTTTTTTTTTACAAAGGCTTGTCATGTTTCTGAAGCTGGTCATGTTTCGTATGGCTTGGCATTTTATCAAGCTTGTCTTGCATACTAATTTTGTCGTGAATATCATAACAAGCAATAAGAATCCTGGTAGACATCTCAATGGATGATGATGGTGGTGATGACAAGAACAATAACACCATCAACAAAGTGGACGCCAACATAATCATCATCATCATCATCATCGACAGAAACACCACCAAGAACTGCAACCTCAAGAACAACACAGCCGTCACTACAATTGTTTCCCCTGCTGCTTCCGCCACCACCATGACACAGTTGTTATTGTTGCTGCTATTGATTATAGAGACGACTTAAACGACGATGTTAACGGTAAATAGCACTAGCGATGACGACGAAGACGATAACTACTGCGATGATGACGACCATGGTGATGATCGACTTGTATCCATGGATTCAGCTACGTAGTCACTCCTCTCTATATTTTTCATTGAGCTGCTTTACGTTTAACGATGTCAACGATAACGAGACAGCAAAAAAACAAACAAAGAAACAAACAACCCCCCCCCCCAAAAAAAAACAACACACACTCCAAACCCCCCCCCCCCAAAAAAAAACCAACACCAACAACCCCCCCCAAAAAAACAAAAACAAAACAAACCCAAACAAAGAAACAAAAACAAAAAAACAAAAAAAAACAACAACAACCAAACAACAACAACAAAACAAAAACAACGATGACGACGTATTCATAGCTGGTATACGTATACTTCTTCTTCTTCTTACCATTGATACATAGCGCCTATCTTCGGTCAGAGACTAAACTCTATGCGTTTTACAAGCACAGAGTCGTTTGCACAGCAGGCTGCCTTCTTGGGTAGAGCCGACTGGCAGCTGCCTTCAAGGCGCTCATCATTCGTTTCCTCTTGTCATTCAGTCAGGCTTCACACACACACGCGCGCACGCACGCACACACACACACTCACACACACACACACACACACACTCACACACACACACACACACACACAAGGATATTACGTATAACGATGTCGACGATTATCACAAGAACAACAAATTACATACATGATGATGACAACGACAACGACGACATTGATGACATGTCATGGAAAAGTTGACGTTCATGACCCCCTCCCCCCCCCCTACACCTCACACCCCACATCCCACCCCACCCCATCCCTTTTCTTCGCCATCCCGCTCTACCTTCCCACAGACTTCTACTGGGGTTCATGCTGGCCACTGCAGCCCTCTCCATGTGGATCACCAATACAGCCACCACCGCCATGATGACCCCCATTGCACGTGCTCTGCTCGCGCGACTCTTCAAGGCACAGCGTCAGCACAGGAGTGATATCGACGGTCACCATCTGCGACAAGAGATCGGTCAGTCACTGCAAAGTTCTGTTGTTTGTAGGCAGTGAGGTCAGTCACTGCAAAGTTCTGTTGTTGTAGAGACTTTGGTCAGTCATTGCAAAGTTCTGTTGTTGTAGAGACTTCCGTCAGTCATTGCAAAGTTCTCTTTGTTGTACACAGCTAGGTCAGTCATTGCAAAGTTCTGTTGTTGTAGAGACTTACGTCAGTCATTGCAAAATTATCTTTGTTGTACAGAGCTAGGTCAGTCACTGCAAAGTTCTGTTGTTGTAGAGAGTTAGGTCAGTCTCTGCAAAGTTCTGTTGTTGTAGAGACTTACATCAGTCATTGCAAAATTCTCTTTGTTGTATAGAGCTAGGTTAGTCACTGCAAAGTTCTGTTGTTGTAGAGAGTTAGGTCAGTCTCTGCAAAGTTCTGTTGTTGTAGAGACTTACGTCAGTCATTGCAAAATTCTCTTTGTTGTACAGAGCTAGGTCAGTCACTGCAAAGTTCTGTTGTTGTAGAGAGTTAGGTCAGTCTCTGCAAAGTTCTGTTGTTGTAGAGACTTACGTCAGTCATTGCAAAATTCTCTTTGTTGTACAGAGCTAGGTCAGTCACTGCAAAGTTCTGTTGTTGTAGAGAGTTAGGTCAGTCTCTGCAAAGTTCTGTTGTTGTAGAGACTTACGTCAGTCATTGCAAAATTCTCTTTGTTGTACAGAGCTAGGTCAGTCACTGCAAAGTTCTGTTGTTGTAGAGAGTTAGGTCAGTCACTGCAAAGTTCTGTTGTTGTAGAGACTTACGTCAGTCATTGCAAGGTTCTGTTGTTGTGCAGAGCTATGTCAGTCATTGCAAATTTATTTTACTGAAGACACTTACGTTGGTCATTGCAAAGTTCTGTGGCTGAACATAGTTCAGTCAGTCATTGCAAAGTTCTGTTGTAGTACAGAGTTAGGTCAGTCACTGCAAAGTTCTGTTGTAGTACTGAGTTAGGTCAGTCATTGCAAAGTTCTGTTGTTGTACAGAGTTAGGTCAGTCACTGCAAAGTTCTGTTGTAGTACTGAGTTAGGTCAGTCACTGCAAAGTTCTGTTGTAGTACAGAGTTAGGTCAGTCACTGCAAAGTTCTGTTGTAGTACAGAGTTAGGTCAGTCATTGCAAAGTTCTGTTGTAGTACAGAGTTAGGTCAGTCACTGCAAAGTTCTGTTGTAGTACAGAGTTAGGTCAGTCATTGCAAAGTTCTGTTGTTGTACAGTTAGGTCAGCCACTGCAAAGTTCTGTTGTTGTACAGTTAGGTCAGTCATTGCAAAGTTCTGTTGTTGTAAGACAGTTAGGTCAGTCACTGCAAAGTTCTGTTGTTGTACAGAGTTAGGTCAGTCATTGCAAAGTTCTGTTACAGTAGAGACTTGCATTAGTCATTGCAAAGTTCTGTTACGGTAGAGACTTGCATTAGTCATTGCAAAGTTCTGTTTTGTACAGAACTAAATGTCTGTTCTATAGGAGCGCGAGCATCAAACCCAACTTTTGTCAAGAAAATTATATCTCACAACTTCCAGATACTATTACACACACACACACACACACACACACACACACACACACACACACACAGAGACAGAGACACACACATATATATATGTATATATATATATATATATATATATATATATATATATATATATATATATATCCTTTGATAAAGTTTCCTTCCAGTAACCATAAACTGCAGATCGAAATAAGAAGAAGAGAAGGCGAAAACAGAGAAAACAGAATTTGCAAGGAATTTAATGGGGATACATTTGTTACTAAATAATCGCAAATCTCGTGTTTTTGCGAAAAACGTTGCAAGGCTAGTTTTGGAGAAGAGTGAATTCTCTTGATACGTTCACTGGCAAGATTTAAGAGATTATACACTGTCTATAACTTTCGCCCCCCCACCCTCCCTCCCCTCCCTCTCTTTAAAGCTTTCAAAAACCGAAAGGCGTTAGGGTTTTGTGTGTGTTGTTGTTACTGTTGTTTTAAATGGGTGACGTAATTTAAGTGTTTATGCGGCACACAGATAGCATAACTTTCAGATAAACACAAGGCCTAATTTCACAATGAGTTCCCCTCTTTTAAAAAAAAACCTTTTTTTTATTTAACCACTCTCTTCCTTTCTTTTTTCTTTCTTTTATTGTTACCCCCCTAAGCCTAATCGGTTAGAAACTGGAGAAGCACTCTTTTGTTCGAAGTCTAAAAAAGTATTTTTAAAAAAGGTGTCGTCTGCGTCTTAAATGGCGGACATGGATTCAGCACAGGCAAGTGTCCATTTCTTTTTTCTTTTTTTTTTGGAAGAAAAAAACGTGTATTTCGTAAGAAACCGTGTCTTAATAAAACAACAACTTTTTGTTGGTTATAGATCTAAACCATGGATTGACAGTGCACGAAAATGTTTGATCTCATACCCTAGCATGCACGGACAACAATTTGAACAAAGATCTATTTCGGGATTTTAAAAAAAAGTTACAGAAGAAGGGATGTTTTTAATTAAGAGTATTGAACTTAAAGACTTTTGCGACCAGACGATTAAATATTTAAGCCAAACAGTTGCTCGGTGACAGGTCAGGTGCGGTGCATGGAAATTATTAGATCCAGTTACTCTGTGTGTGTGTGTGTGTGTGTGTGTGTGTGTGTGTATCTTTCTCTCTCGCTCTTTCTCAGTGTTTTGTCTTTTCCCTCGTATAGAAACTCAATGTGTGTGTGTGTGTGTGTGTGTGTGTGTGTGTGTGTGTGTTGTGGGGGTGGGTAGGGGGAAGTGCGTGCGTCGTCCAATGTGTTCCCTGCCAGAACAGCTCGTCAACCAATCTGAAGTTTACATTTCAGGTAGCATAGGCAAAAACACAGTAATACACACACAGACACATACATACATACATACATATATATATATATATATATATATATATATTAAACAACAGCGATAATGAGTCCCTGTATTGAGACTTGAACTGACCTGTTTATATTTCAGCTAACAAATTACATGATGATTTTAAACAACATCCATGATGACTATCTGTGCTGGGACTTGTGCTAGGACAAGAATTGAAATTCTCCTGGCCAGTAGGAACCAGGAACGACGGTGATATATCTGCTTTGGAGAAAGAACTGGACCTTGAGTCTGGCAGGTGGGCAACAATATATGTATTTGTATATATTTATATATATATATATATATATATATATATATATATATGTGTGTGTGTGTGTGTGTATGTGTGTGTGTGTGTGTTACAAACGGTGTGTTGTGTGGTTGTGTAAAGACAACCGGTTATGTTATTTTAGTTTCTATTGCCTTTTGATAGCATTTTTAGTAGTTTTCTCATTTCAGTAAAAGACTGGTTTGTCAAACGAGCATAGGCACGTGCATACGTACTTATGCTCATTCATTTGCTGATGCACATTGTCACGCACACATAGTGATACACGCACACTGACACATTTAGAGACAGAAAGTATTGTTCACCTGTGTGTGTGTGTGTGTGTGTGTGTGTGTGTGATGTCTCTATTGTGTCAGTCTACCTTTGCACGCGCAGGGAAGGTTTCGCACTAAATGTAAACAACAATGCTTGTGAGTGGAAAACATGAGTCTAACACGTAAAAAACAAACAAACAAACAAACAAAACCCCCCCCAAAAAAAAACAACAACAAAAAACAACTGTTCGTACTTGGCGAGCATCGCATGAAGAACGTGTCTGCAACAATGTCTCTCTCATTCCATGTCTCACCCTTCAGGGAGACAGTGGTCGTCCCCAACGAAGCCAACGGCTCGAACCTCTCCCAAAATAATCACGACAAAGATGGCCACAGCCCCTCACCCCAGCACCAAGACAAATCAACAGACGGCAACACAACGCCAGAGAAGGAAGATGTCCCAAGCGACGACGACGACGATGGCGACGACGACGACGACGACGACGATGCAGCCATTAACCTCAACGTGGACAGGCTGGACAAAGGCTCCGCCTGTCTGGTCAAGGCACTGTGTCTCAGTGTGTGTTACTCGGCCAACATCGGAGGCGTGGGCACGCTGACGGGGACAGGCCCCAACATAGTTTTCAAGAATTATGTGGAATCGTTGAGTATCAGTGGTGTTGTCTGGTGGGGTTATGAGTGTTTATGTGTGTGTGTGTGTGTGGGTGGTTTGGGGGAGGGGTGGTACTGGATGAGTAATTTATCTGTGTGTGTGTGTGTGTGTGTGTGTGTGTGTGTGAAGGGGAAGTGAGTGGGATGTGATGGGTTGGGGAGAATGGTGGATGGACGGGTGGGGAATGGTAGTGGGTGGTTTATTGGTTGATGTGTGTGTGTGTGTGTGTGTGTGTGTGTGTGTGTGTGTGAAGGGGAAGTGCGTGGAGGTGATGGGTTGGGGAGAATGGTGGATGGACGGGTAGGGAATGGTAGTGGGTGGTTTATTGGTTTTGATGTGTGTGTGTGTGTGTGTGTGTGTGTGTGTGTGTGCGGATGGAGAAAAGGGGGTATATATATATATATGTATATGTGTATATATATATATATATATATATATATATATATATGTGTGTGTATATATGTATATGTATGTGTATGTGTGTGTGTATTTTTATGTATATATATGTATATGTATGTATGTATATATATATATATATATTTATATTATTTGCTGATTATTATGTTAATGCATCTTTGCAGAGTGTTTTTCTTTTGATGCTGCGTAGGTTGTTTAGCTGTCTACCTGGACCTATTCCCCTCTTATTGTGCTGTTAATGTTTTATTAAAATTATCAAACAAGTCTTGAAATAGTCATTCTTTGTTGTTTCGGGTTATTGACAGTAGCAGGCAACAGACGGTATTGAGGTTATACAAAGGAGAAGACTACATTCTATTGGACTGCATTGTCGAAGAGAGTATGAGCAGTATCTGTACAATTTTTCTGTATTTATTTTCAGCAAGACTTACATTAAAAAAAATCTTTATTCAATTGTTCATTTTTTTAGCCTATCCAAGGGAGAAGACCAAGTGTCCTTCGTGTCGTGGATGGCATTCGGAACACCCGTGGCAGCGGTCAACTTGGTCGTCGCCTTTCTGTGGCTACAGCTGACCTATTTCGGCGTGAAGACCACGCTGCTGTGTCGGCGACAAACGCGACCGGAAGAGGACGAGGCCCTGAAGCGCTTCCTTCAGCGAGAACACAGCAAGCTGGGGAAAATGAGGTGGGCTGTGGGTCTTTATATTTTTTAAATTTTTTTCTTTTATTTATTGCCGTGTCCTTCCTTTCGTGACGTTACAGTAGCGAAACTCTCACGCCACTCATCTTGAATCCCTCCCCCTCCCAGCTTCTCTCCCCCCGCCCCGAGACGGCCACAGATTTATAAATCTATTTATACACTTGCGGCTAGCGACAGAATGACAACAATGGCCGCCAGGCCGTCAACTCGCTCTGATTGGATAGTATTTTTATGCCGCCAACTCGCTCTGATTGGATAGTATTTTTAACTTTGGGAACACCCTTTGGTTGTGGTCGGTGGTCTAAATATAGCATTCCACATGGGCGCAAAGAGTTATGGAATTATTTGTGGTATCGGTTCGTGGTCTCTGCTAATTACGTATACTTTTGTCTTTCTGCGCATCGCGTTGTCTTCATCTCCTCCGGCGTCACGGCATTTTACAAGCGAGAAAACAATTCCGTTGCGAATTTCGATCAGCTTTTCAAATGTTGAAGCTTCTTTCAAGATGACCATGTTCCATGATAGAGGTAAGTGGATAGTGTTTATAACTCTTGATGATTTGGATTGAAAATTTTTTTATAACTTGATTATTTTAGGTGGTTTTTAACTGCTGTAGGTATTGGGTATTTGTGTCAGCCATTGTTCATCCAGTCACTGTAAAAAATGAAAAATGAGTAAAAAAAAAAAAGAAAAAAGAAAGAAAAGAAATAAAATAAAAAAATAAAAAAATAAAGCAGTAGCAAATAGGTATATATACATATAAATGATTATCATGTACAAACTGTTCCACATATTTCTGACTTTCTCATTAGAAGAAATAAATTCATAAAATATTCTTAGAATTTTTAAATGGCCACATGTATGCTTTTGCTGTTACATCATGACACTTTATAGAAACAAAAAGAAACAAAAGTAACTATAATCATGACACTTTGTAAAAATTAGAAGAAGAAAACCATGTAACTATGCAATTTATACATAAATGATGAATCAGTTATTTTCTGTTTGTCTGATAATATTCAATCAGAAGTTTTTTCTGTCTGTATTTCTTTATTCATATTATTGAAAGCCCATTCACACTGCAGCTGTTAACATGCAAAACACATTGAACCATACTCAAAGCAGTGATTACAAATCAAACTGAAAAAATCCATGCTTGAAGTGTTTCTTCCTGACCGATTCAGTGATTGATTTGGGGGCATGTTGTGGTTTGATACTTTGGTTTTGTAAGTTTTAGAAAATAGCTCAGTAATTATTAAAATGTGTGTAAGATGTGTGCCTACCCCAGAAAATGGGCTATGGCTGCATATTTTGTTGGTTAAAATGTTCTCACATGTAAAAGCCCATCTTATATAAGTGAAGGTGGGAGTTGCAGCCAGCATATGCTAAACAAGAAGAAGAAAATGTGTGACTGTGAGGTCAAAAGAAAAAGAAACATGAGAAAAGGAAATCCAGCTGCAGTAAATATAATTCCAAGCCAGACTACATGCAGTGTAAAGCAGACTGTTATTTTCTTTTACGAGCAAAGTTAGTAGTTTGCATGAGTCATTATGTAATTTCTACACACCAACAAAATCATAGGACAGGAGATTTGTACATGTGCTGAGTGCACCAAGCATATCAGTTTTCCCAAGTATCATATCAGGTGTGAACACTTAGGATGGCGACATACACTGACTTTTTCATTTAATGACATGCATGCAAAACTGTTATGGGGAAAAAAAAGAACACAGGTATACTTTCAGCCAGGTCTGTTTTAACATGTTTTAAAGACACTCACATTCCCCACTTCTCAATAATTCTTTCCTTATCAGATTTTTGTCAATAGGATAATAGTTTATTTTCTTCCATCTTTGGGTTCACATTTATGTCACATCATCACAAGAAATATTTTTATGAGTGATTCTATACCACATTGGTACAACTGAATTCTGAGATAATGTTCAAGATGGATTGTTCTTTTGATATCACAGGCGACTGTATTTAAACTAAATGAAGACATACATGAAACCACACGTACATACTTAAAAAGAAATCTTTTTGTCAAAAGTAATATGAAACTGTATAATCATGTGTGACTTGGATTACAAAAACAAAAACAAAACAAAACAAAAAACCACCTCAATTTTGTACACAGTAAATACAAAAACTGATTCATTGTGTCAGAGAGATGTCACAATCTGAATCATTAATTTTTTTGCAGATTCCCTTGCAAGGAGGTTAGAGTACCCACAACATTTTGCCAGAGAGCAAAAGTGGTTTGAATCTGCCTTCCCGGTGCCAGGATATATTCCTGATGTTGACCAAGTCCACAATTTGGAAGCATTCAAGGACATCATATGGAACAGGCCTGCAAGGGAACTCATCAATGAGTATGGTATGTTACATTTATATATCTATCCCAGTAGCTTTGTTAGTTTCTATGTGGACAGTATTTCATGTTAATAAAAAAAATGTACTGTTTTCAATGAAAATTTGATATGTTGGTTACTTGTTTTGGCAATAAATTACCAAGAAGTCATGTATGTTTACCCTCCACTCTGACTGAATACAGTAGTTTTGGTTCCTCTCTGAATGATGTACATTCATTTCTGTACAGTTGTACTCATTGCTGAAATTCATTTCCTGTGTGTACTCACACACTGGCATGTATTGAATTTCATTATGGGATGTCAACATTCAAGTAACTCTCTCTCTCTCTCTCTCTCTCTCTATATATATATATATCTATATATATCTATATCTATATATATATATATATATATATGTGTGTGTGTGTGTGTGTGTGTGTGTGAGTTTGAGTGTGTGTGTGTCTGTGTGTGTGTGTGTGTCTGTGTGTGTGTAGAAAGAAGTTGTGCAGTACTATGATCTTCACTTTTGGATAAGAATGTGAAACATGGTATTAGGTGTGTTTTGTTTTTTTCTTCTTCTAAGTTCTTTTATAGTGCTCTTGCTGAAGAGTTAAGGTTGACAGACATAGAGGCATGCAGGTCTAACAATTACACAAACTGATATGAAGTTTTATACAAATCCGAAAATGCAAGAAGTTACTATTATTTTTATTAACTTTATCAACATTATGAACATATATATATAAAAAAGTTTTAAAGCAGTGTTAAGCATTTTCTTATCAATGCTGATTGTAATTCCCTTGAACCCCATGACTGGTTAGCTTAAAGGAGAAACATCCAGAATATCAGTTACATTTTCTAACCACTGATGCTGTGGGTTTTCCAACAAAGATGTTTTATTTTATTATTCTCACTATAAAGAAATTTGGTCTAAAAAAAACAACAACAAAAAATAAAAATAAAAACAAAAAAAACCCAACTTAATCTTGTGTGAATGTGTGTGCACAGGGAGCACTGTGAAGGAGATGGCCGTTTTATGCGGTGAAGGGCTTGGAGGGTGGCTTTATTCCTCTCAGCTGCAATGGCTGGCAGACAGGGCCAACGAACAAGGCACGCCTGCTCTGACGGTATGTGTGGGTGTGTCCACACCGGATAGTCTCCAGCGACTGGCAAGTAGGCACGATGTTCCAGTAGAAAGACTGGTTTTGGTGACCAATGTTGGCAGGGTTCCTGGTCAGGGAGTCCAACGGTACAAAACTTTTGTTGGCTCTCCCAAACGACCAGGCAACCACTGGGTATTGGTCACCATGGACCTTACTGACCATCCTGTCATTATGTATTGTGATAGTTTGGGGTGGGAGGTTCCAGAAGACCTTCTGCAGTGGCTGGCTCCATACACAGGTGCCTTTGGAATAGAAAATCTGGATAAACCCAAAGTAATAGTTATGCATCCCCCCAGTCCTTCAGGCCACCAGCACAAATGTACAAAAAAAATGCAGGAACTACCCCCTCCAGATCTGCAGCAATGTTTGTGGGGTGATTGCTGGTGTGTGTGCTGTGCTAGCTGCCACTGATGAGCCGTATTTCAGGAAATTAACTGGACCTAAGGCTGATGATGGCATCTTCCTGAAACACCCATCGAGGTACGAATGGTTTCTGAGAAGAGTCCTCATCAGGTGGTTCATGACCAAAGATCTTGATGTGTCCATAATGAAACATTTCCCACATGCAGACACTGACACATTAAATGGACTAAATGCAGCAAACAATCAGATACAATGTGACCACACCTACAACAGCAAGGACAGAACCACTGAATATAGTTCCCCACCAGAGAGCCAGACACAAAGTGACCACACCCCCAACAGCACGGACAGGATCACTGAATATAGTTTCCCACCAGACAGCCAGACACAAAGTGACCACACCTCCAACAGCAAGGACAAAACCACTGAATATAGTTCCCCAAAAGACAGCCAGACACAAAGTGACCACACTTCCAACAGCACGGACAGAACCACTGAATATAGTTCCCCAAAAGACAGCCAGACACAATGTGACCACACCTCCAACAGCAAGGACAGATTAAGACGCAAAAGAAAAACAGAATCCTCATCTCACCAACCAAGCAAGCAACGTTTTCACATTAGAGATGATCAGACAGACACAAACACAATGGATACCCACTCCGGCAGCAGTCAGGCACAAGCCAGCACTGGGGATACAGAACAGAACAAACCAGAAAGCAGCATTTCACAGACCTCACATAACCACACTACATCTAGTTCTGAAAAAAACTCTCACTCAGCTCAGTCTTTCCCCTCTTTGAAAAAGAAATGGAATTGCCCTTACTGTGATAAAAATTATGGCTCAAAGGAAGGCTTGCGCAAACACAAACTAACAAACCACACAGTTCAGTATGCCAAACACAAAAGCAATCAGCCCACAAACTGTGTTTGTCAAGACTGCGAGGGGTTTTCATGTGTTACAATTCAAGACCTCATACAACACTACCGCATTAAGCACAAAAAAGAAATGTCAATACAGACCAAAGAGTTCAACAATGAAACAGATTTTACTGAATGGAAAAGGAAGGTGGAGAAAGATTCCAAATCATTTTATACTCAAGCTAGTGGAACCCAGAAGGGAAAAGTTTTCTTATTAACACATTTTTATTGTCATCCGTCTGGCAAACCTGAACTAGTTAAAAATCGTATTAGGTCCATGAAATCACAAGGCTCCTGCAAGATAGGACATCGATGTACTTCATATATAACATGTCGTAAAAATGTAGAAACTGGAACTGTGACAGCTGAATTTTGCTTTGAGCACACAGGCCACTGTTTGAAACTGGCACATTTGAACATTTCTAGTGGTCTACGTGATTTTATTGTAGGTAAACTTACACAGGGTCATGATGCTAAAACTATTCTCGATGAAATAAGAGCTGACATAACACATATTGACAGAGACATGATGGTCACTAGAAAAGATATTCTCAACATTAAGAAGCAGTTCAAAATATCACGAGCCAGGCGAGATGAAGACGATGCAAAAAGTGTTTACCTGTGGGTAGAAGCTTTAAAACAATCATCAGACAACCCAATAATATTTTACAAACGTGCAGGTGATACACATGATTCATTGGAAAATGAAGACTTTTTTTGTGTATTCAGAATGATTTCCAAAGGAACATTATGTTAAAATATGCAAAAAACATTGTCTGTATTGATTCCACACATGGTACAACACAATACACATATTTATTAACAACTGTTTTAGTTCTAGATGACTATCAAGAAGCCATTCCTGTTGCATGGGTCATTTCCAATAAAGAAGATGCAAACACTCTGAAACTATTTTTCAGTGCCATAAAGAATGCCTGTGGTCAGTCTTTGGCACCACAGGTGTTCATGAGCGATTTAGCTAATAATTTTTATAATGCCTGGTGTGAAGCCTTTGAACAAGCCCCTGAAAAGAGATTGTATTGTTCATGGCATGTTGACAAGGCCTGGCGGCAAAAACTCAGAGAAATATTTAAGTCAGGGAAAGATCGGAAAGATGTCGAAGATGAATGCCACATTTATGCCTGTTTAAAATTATTGCAGATGGAGACTGATGAATCCAAATTTCTTACACTTCTTCAGTCTGCTCTTAGCTTCTGGGAAATAAATTCACCAACATTCCACGGATACTTTCATGATAATTATTGCAAAGGAAATAAAACAAAACTCTGGGCTGCATGTTATAGAATAGGATCTCTTGCAAATACAAATATGTTTGCAGAGGCTTTTCACCGGGTATTGAAGGATGTGTATTTTGATAAGAAACAAAATAGAAGGATTGATGACCTCCTGGTGATCTTACTAAAAATTGCTAGAGACAAAGCTATTGATCAGTTCATTAAACTAGAAAGAGGAAAAGTCACTAATCGGATACGTGAAATAAGAAATAGGCACAAAAATGCCAACAATGTGGCAGGCATAGAGAAAACTGAAGTTGAAGGGGAATGGAAGGTGCCTTCTTCTTCTGAGCCTGGTCGCTTACACTATGTGAAGAAGACAGACTGTGGCCAGTGCAGCTGCAGATTAGTATGTGACTTCTGTCATGTTTGTGTTCATATGTATTCATGTACTTGTCCTGACTTTCTGACCAAAGTTGTAACATGCAAGCACATCCATGCAGTCCATATGATACAAACTACAAAGCAGTATGAAGTGAATCGAGACCCTGGTAATTCTGATGAAAACCACACAAATTTCTTTGAATCGGTAATATGCTATCAAAACAGGCTGGAAGAACACAGTTTTGACAGAGATCAGCAGTTACAAGCTACTGAAAGTGTGGCCCTTGAAATCATTAGTTTTTTACACAGCATTGATGATGTCAGTATTTACCGAGAGGTCCGTGATCGTTTAAAGGATGTACTAACAATTGGTAAGGGCATGCTAAAGAGTAAGCAAGAAGGTATGGGCATAACAAGTTTTGATAAAAAAGACAATTTTCCTTCTAATAAAAAGTTTGAAAAACAGCATCGCTTCATACCAGCAAAAAGAACAGCTAATAAGAAATCCAGACTGAAACTTAAGAAACCAGATCTGAAAGACAAACAGCATGTGGAACAAACACTGTCATCAGTACCAGTGGAAGTATGTACATGTTGCCTTAGTCATGATGACAACACAGGAAATCCTGAAATACTCTGGATTTAATGCACAACTTGCAGTGCCTGGGTACATGTTCACTGTGATGCAAGTTTGCAAGGTGCTGAACCACAAGATGACCATGGCCACTATGACTGTCCAGCATGTCAGAAATCACTCAGTAAAAAGAATACTTCAAATTTTCAATAAAACACTTTGGCAAACAGACGGCTTCCCTGTATTGTCATCATGATAAAGGCAACATGTACATACATCTACCAGTACTGACAGTGTTTGTTCCACATTACTTCATTTATTAAACAGGACTGACATGTAAGTTGATGATTGATCAGAGTTCTTCCCAGTGCAAAGGCATCCTGAAAGAATTATGTCTGAGTGTATGAGCCAGCCACTGCATCTTTATGTAGAGAATGTCCATCTAAAATATTTTCCTATTAAAAAAATCATTGTCATTCCATGTTTGGGTTTAAAATTTTGTCACAGTAATCTCATCAGTGAATCTGTACCACACTGATTATTACAAATTCATTCTGTGTAATGTGCATAGAGTCCATCTAGAAAACTGCATTAAGGTGTTCAAGTTTTGTGACAACTAGACAACTAAGACAAGTCATCAAGTTTAGTGTTATATGAAATCTATTTGATACATTTATATTTGCCATCTTCTTATCCTTTAATTAAATTTTGATAGCATTACAGCTGATTGATCATTTGGCTAATGTGTTAAAAATGTGATTGGGCTGTGAATTGTCCATAATTCTCTTCTGTGGTCCAGTCTCTTAACACTGATTTTGTTTATAATCACTTGTAACTGGCACTGACTGTTACACACACACACACACACACACACATACACACAAATATATATATATATATATATATATATATATATATATATACATATATGATTATTAAATTAATAAATGTAGAAAAGTAAGTTAATTTTTTTTTTAAAGCTATATATGTATGCACATACCACATACAAACACACACACACAATATTTTTTTATATGTACATATATATTCTTCACACACACACACACACACACACACACACACACACACACAATATATTTTCTGTGTGTGTGTGTGTTTGTGTGTGTGTGTGTGAAGAATATATATGTATATATTAATTATTGTGTGTGTGTTTGTATGTGGTATGTGCATATGTGTTTGTATGTGGTATGTGCATACATATATACCTTTTTTTTTCTTTTAACTGACTTTTCTACATTTATTACTTTTATTAATTCAAACTTTGATCATTTACCTATACTGAAGCTGCAATGCAATGTTTGTGCGCATGGTGTAGTTGTATGGCTTTGGGTGGGTGGAGTGAGGGTTGGGAGTGTTCATGTCATTATGACTCTTGTTCTTCACAATCCTAATGACTGGGATGGGTTCTGAGAGTAGAGGAGTGGAGTGGAAGTGGGAATGGATAAGGTTGTGGGAAAGAGATGGAAGAAAGCAGTGTGTGTGTGTATGTATGAGTGTGTAATTATATTTCGTTTCAAGTACATTCTTAATTTACTCATGACTTACGGTTTTAGTCCACAGATCTATATTTCATCATAATGTTTGCACATTTAGGTCCAACTGTGAATGTTTGTACCTTGGTAAAGACAATAAACCAGTCTTTAGTATAACTAATGTTCATGTACTTCACTTTGCTCTCATCTGATTTTGTATAATGTGAACACATTCCTTGCATACATTTCATAATGTACTTCACAACTTGTCTATATTTGTGAGGATGTTTTCATGTCTTCTGTGCACTGGATATGCAGTGTGATGTTGTATTGTTAATAATTGTATTACTATTTCTCTGCATTTAAGTGGAATATAATTGTGTACTAGACAAGTGATCAACCACAGTTTTTGACATAAAATTGATTAAGGATTATGAAAGGTGCATTATTATGTATCTGGTGTAACACACAATTATAGATGAGAAATACATTGTACTGCTTCTGGCTGGATACAAAACATTTTGTGTACTTTGTTATACATGTCACACCTGGTCTTGTATCCAGATGTATGCTAACACAAACGTACCAGCCATAGGAATATCCACAGCAGTTTGTTAAAACAGACAATGCCACAGGGTCTACACTACACAATACTACATTATATATGTCATTGTATGCACTACACAATGCTACTTAAAGTCATAGCAAGCAAACACAATACTACTGAAAGGCATAAGCATGGTAATAAGATACACACACACGCGCGCACGCGCACGCACACACACAGGCACAATCATGGTATTAATAAACTACATAGGAAAAAACCCCATAGAAAACGCACACACGCACACACATTCTCTCTCTCTCTCTCTCTCTCTCTCTCTCTTACGCACATACAAACACACATACACATGAGCATATACATTGTGTATGTTATCAAATACTAATGTGAATATGAAACAGTTTATTACAGATAGCCAAAAAAGGGGGTAGGGATGCTCATTGCCAAGAAAACATAATTCAACAAATACAATATAGTATATGAAAATAATAATGCCACAGGAGAGAGATAGAGTGAGAGACTCACAGAGAGAGGAGGGGGGAGGGGAAATAAAACAATAGCTAATGGACAGATAACCTCATATTACATGGAACAGCGGGTCAAACAAAGTAACATGCACTGTAGTCATCAACACACACACACACACACACACACACACACACACACGTCAAATTTGCATTTTTTGTGAAACTGGTGATGGAGCGAACCTTTGAGCTGAATTTATGATGCTAAAGTGCGATTATTCTCTGACAAAAATCTGAGTTAGTGAAAAAAAAATAATCCCAGGATTGGAAAAAAAACAAAAACAAAAAAAAACAACCCCAGTAGTATACACTATGCCAGATTTAAACAAAGGTCTGTTTACAACAAGTGATCCAAAAGCACATAAATGCACACTGATTATGAGGGCAAAAGGCTTTCAGCCTATAGCCAAACATTTCTGTGATTCTGTGAAAACAAACGACAACTGACGGAGGTTTGCACTAGCGGTTTGTTGGCTGGTTGCGAAGGCAGAAGGAATTCCCGGGTATGACGTCAAACAAAAATGGCTGCCTAGTGTTAAAAATACTATCCAATCAGAGCGAGTTGGCGGCCTGGCGGCCATTGTTGTCATTATGTCGCTTCGCCATCGAAGTTTGTTCCAACGTTACGCCAATGTCAAAATTGTTCCGACGAGTTCATTTTCGACTACATAGCATGGTCACAGGCTTTCCTGACGTAACATTACCCAGACGCTTGATCTAGATCTATCGATCATGAGGTCAGGGCAGTCCTTGCTAACCTTGGTCTCACGTGATGATGCTCAGCTAATCGCGTGTGTGTTTACATTGAGTTTCAGTTTCAGTAGCTCAAGGAGGCGTCACTGCGTTCGGACAAAACCATATACGCTACACCACATCTGCCAAGCAGATGCCTGACCAGCAGCGTAACCCAACGCGCTTAGTCAGGCCTTGAGAACACACACACACACAAAGAAAAAAAAAAAAGAAAAAAGAAAAAAAAAAACACACAAAAAAAAAACCAAAAAAAACCAAAAAAAAAAACCAAAACAAACAAACAAAAAAACGGGGGAATAAATAATAGATAAGCTTGCATAAATAAATAAATAAATAAATAAATAAATAATAATTATAATATAGAAAAAGGTAGTAGTAATAATATTAGTAATACTAATAAAATGATAATAATAAAACATAAATAAATAAATAAATAAGACAACAATGGTGATAAATAAGCAAATTAATGTAAAATATGAAGACACACATTCACACATACACCCACACATGCATAACAGAAATGCACCAGACATGCAGTTTCACATATATGAAAGCACAGTCAAATACATATAAACGTACATGAGCTCCAACACACACACACACACACGCATTACCGTGCACCTCCTCTACCCCCCTCCTCCACACACTCATTTCTAGTCTAAGTATCGCAGCTTCCACGGCACACACACACACACACACACACACAAACACACACTCACAGAGATGAACACTTACTTGTACAAGCACATATGAAAGCACAGTCAAATACATATAAACGTACATGAGCTCCAACACACACATACACACACACACACACACACACACACACACACACACACACACATTACCTTGCACCTCCTCTACCCCCTCCTCCACACACTCATTTCTAGTCTACGTATCGCAGCTTCCACGGCACACACACACACACACACAAACACACACTCACAGAGATGAACACTTACTTGTACAAGCATACACACATACGCCCATATCTCCCACCCCCAACCCCACACACGTACATACAAAGATATATATATATATATATATATATATATATATATATATATATATATATACACGTTCCAATATCCTGTTGCTCCCACAGTGTAGGCATGCATACACTCACATACCTCATCCTCTACCCCACCTCCCCCCGCACTCCCACCTCCCCTCACACACACACACACACACACACACACACACGTACACATATCTCTCCTGACACTTGTGTGCAATTTCACTCTCGCGCATTCACAAACGCACTCAAAAGCACAGACCCACACATACACACAAACACACACAGCCGCCACTGACTGGCCGCAAGAGGGATGGGAAAAGATCTCTGATGCCAAGAACGTGGCGTCTAGTGTGTTGCTCGGTCTATTGTATTTGGAAAGGCCCACAGAGACTCTGTTCCGTTTTGAAGAAATTTGCGCAATGTTGGTTTGGAAATGATGCCGATATTTGTTTGATTTGCAAAGCATCGTGCTCTACCTTTCATGTTAGATTTGCGGCCGCTCCCTCTCTCTGCTTTTATTTCTTTGAGGCGATCAATGGTGTGATGGCCTTGTACCTGTTCTTTTTGGTATTCTTTGACTTTTCTGAGGATTTCCGATTTTCCTAGATGTAGGCTGCTCGTTGGTGTTGCGTTACCAGCAAGTCTGTCAGCTCGCTCATTTCCCTTAACACCTGCATGTGTGTTACATTGAAACAGCACTGAGTGGACCAATCGGCTTAATTGTTTGCCTGAACAAGAGAGAATGTGGCAAAGTCCAGTTGCGTCTCGATCGAACAGCGTCTGTGCCCGGTGTATTAAGCTATGGAGTGCAAGGAAAGAACAAGCTAATGTGGCTCGGAGTCTGAGTGTTCTTACCAAATTCAGAATGTTCCTACCAAATTTCCTGATTGTTCCGACAAACACTTGGCAGGGGTTGGCATCTCTGTTTATCAGTCCGCGATACACAGCCCCATAACCTCGAGGCAGACACCAAGAAGATGGGGCACACCTGGAGACAATTAGAAAGGACAGCCCAGGACAGATGACTCTGGCGGACTGTTGTGAGCGGCCTATGCTCCGGGGGGAGTGATGGGCATAACTGACTGAACTGACTGATACACAGCCCCAGCAAGGTTGGTTTGCCGCAGCCACAGTCCCAGTGCCAGCAGTCTGCAGGGAGCTAGCTACCCGGCGATGTTAGGTCGCTGTGCTGGTGTGTTTTGTTTCAGTGCGTGTGAGAAAGATGCCGCAGCACGATACGATAATGATTACACCCAATGACAGGGTGCCACCTCAGAATCATGGTTTAATTGAGAAAGTATCAGTCGGTTACACGGTATGGTACAGAGTTTGATAGGGATAGAATGACTGTGGAATTGTTGAGAGTTATTTCAGTTAAGGTATACAATGGTTATGATACAATGGTTCACATGACAGGACTCATATTTTCTTACAGTTCAGGAATGTGATGATGCTTTATAGATATTTTTTCTTGGAAATTACAGAGACCAGGAGAATAGGAGAACAGCTAAATATAGACCAGCGGTTTAGAGTTTGTATACATTTTGAAAGCAGCAACAGCAGCAGAAACAGTGGCATCTACAACGACAACAAGCAAACATCATCTTAAGAAACAACAATAGCAGCAACAACAGCAGCAAAAATAACAACAGATTCATCATCATCGGTCAACAACAACTTAGAAACAACAATACCACAATCACCAAACAGACCAACAATACCACCACCACCACAACCACCACAATCAGCAACACCAATACTACTACTACTACTACTCATGAGATTTAATTTATGTTGCGCCTTTCCATGTAAAAAAGCAAGCTCAGCTGCGCTGTACAATGTAAAAACTGTTGTGTAAAACAAACACAAGTATTGTTCATGTACATACACATAAAAACAACAACAACATCACTCATAATACAGTCATACACACCATAAACAACACAATACCTAAATAATACATGTTAAAGACTTGACGTGACACCAACAACATCATCGTTATCTTTCATGTCAACATCAACAACCGTCTCTTGCTCGCGTTTTCTCGAAAGTATATTATTATTGTCTCCCCTGCTTTATATGTGTGCCCGTATACGGGTTTCTGTCCAGAATTTTCACAGTGTGTGTGTGTGTGTGTGTGTGTGTGTGTAAATTACAGACTGATTTGATGGTGATGATTTTGTAATATTTCATATACATGGTGAGCTATGCCAGTATTTTTTATTCTTATGTGTGTGTCTCAATCTCTGAGTGTCTGTGTGTATCTCTATCTCTGCCATCTGTGTCTGTGTGTCTTGTAGATTGTTGTGTGTCTCCCCGACTCCCTCTGTGTGTGTATGTCTTTCTCTGCCATCTGTGTCTGTGTGTCTGTAGATTGTTGTGTGTCTCCCCGACTCCCTCTGTGTGTATGTCTTTCTCTGCCATCTGTGTCTGTGTGTCTGTAGATTGTTGTGTGTCTCCCCGACTCCCTCTGTGTGTGTATGTCTTTCTCTGCCATCTGTGTCTGTGTGTCTGTAGATTGTTGTGTGTCTCCACGACTCCCTCTGTCTGTGTATGTCTTTCTCTGCCATCTGTGTCTGTGTGTCTGTAGATTGTTGTGTGTCTCCACGACTCCCTCTGTCTGTGTATGTTTTTCTCTGCCATCTGTGTCTGTGTGTCTGTAGATTGTTGTGTGTCTCCCCGACTCCCTCTGTGTGTGTATGTCTTTCTCTGCCATCTGTGTCTGTGTGTCTGTAGATTGTTGTGTGTCTCCCCGACTCCCTGTGTGTGTGTATCTCTTTCTCTGCCATCTGTGTCTGTGTGTCTGTAGATTGTTGTGTGTCTCCCCGACTCCCTCTGTGTGTGTATGTCTTTCTCTGCCATCTGTGTCTGTGTGTCTGTAGATTGTTGTGTGTCTCCCCGACTCCCTGTGTGTGTGTATCTCTTTCTCTGCCATCTGTCGTCTGTGTGCCCCTTCCCCCCCTCTCCCCAACCCCCCCCCCCTCCCGGACCCGCCCCCTCCCGACCCCCACTTCCCCTCAAAAAATAACAAGAAACAAAAACAACAACAACAATAAAAACAACCCAAACCCAAACCAAACGACTTTGGCATTGCAACAGCACTGACGATCCCGGTGTTGCACTGTGGGCAGCTGGGCGGAGAAGGTGGTGTTGGGGCACTTCATCTTGCTGGTGCTGCTGTGGCTGACCCGAGCCCCGGGGCTGTTCCCCGGCTGGTCCACCATCTTCCCCAACAAAAAGTAAACTGACTTAGTAACGCTGTTGTGGTCAGGACTGGCTTCTTCACACACCTTCCTACTCCCTCTTTCTCTGTGTGTGTATGTGTGTGTGCGTGTGGGGGGGATGGAGGGGGGGGGGTTCTGTGCGTGTGTGGGGGTTTGGGGGGGGGTCTGTATGTGTGTGTGTGTGGGGGGGGGCGGGGTCTGTGCGTGTTCGTGTGGGGGGGGGAGGGGGGGTTGAGAGGGGGGTCTGTGTGTGTGTATGTGTGCGGGGAAGTGGATATGTGTTTGTGTGTGTGTGTGTGTGTGTGTGTGTGTGTGGAACGCTTGTTCCTGGGTGTCTGTCTCTCAGTCTAATATCTCTCGTCTTTTTGTCCCTACTTCTCTCTGTCTGTGTGTCTGTCAGTCAGTCACTTTGCCTAACTGTCTGTCAGCCTCCATGTATCTGTTTCTGTCCCCGGTTCTCTCTGCGGAATGTGTCCACCCATCCATCCATCCATGCATATGTGTGTGTGTGTGTGTGTGTGTGTGTGTGTGTGTGTGTGCGTGCATCCATCCATCCATTCAGTGTGTGAGTGTGTGTGTGTGTGTGTGTGTGTGTGTGTGTGTGTGTGTGTGTGTGTGTGTACAGAGTTACTCAGAACTGAAGTATTTGCTTTCCGTGTATCCGAACTACTGTCACTGCTTGGAAGCTTATTTCAAAACACCACATCATTTTACTACATTTGCGAAACGGTAAAAATTGTCAATATTTTGGCAGACGAATGGAAGATAGACAGACAGACAGAGAGAGAGAGAGAGAGAGAGAGAGAGAGAGAGCGAGCGCCAATTTCACTTCTGTAAGTTGTTATACGCTTACTAAACCACATTAATCACAATCTTGTACCACAATCATCTAGGGTATCATAACCGCATACTGACACACATATGTTCAAAGTCACCGTCACGTGTAAATGATAATTATGACAGGTTGGAAAACTCATGTCAGTCCACCTTACTCGCCCAGAAAGAGGGGAGAGGTGTTACAGGTGGGCGTACGTTTCACTGGGTCATCATTATTATTGTACACTTTTTACACCCTGGCGTTAACACCAAGCAAACTCACTTCACGTCCGAAATGACACGGAACTTAACGAATAACGCCAGTCAGGCGAAGCTTTCCATCCCTCTCTTAACATGGCCGAGCTGGCGAGTGTGTTTCTTCCGCCTTGCGCGAGTCATTTTGACACACAGCTTTTGACTTGTGGTTGTCGCCCCGTGTGTTGAAATTAGACGTGCCATGTGAGGAAAAACAACAACAACGACAACCTTTCTATAAAGGGTTTAATCTGTAAGACTGCACCAACCATCATAGTGATAATTGAGTCTTTGCGGCGCGTAATGCACGATTACGACACGCTCATTGACTGCAACTTACACCGGCCTGCATTGGCTGTCACTGAAAGGGTGGGACAAAAAGTGTCCGTGTTTTAGAGAATGAAAAGCAAATTTGTACTAACACAACAGACATGTAGCATAGGCCTAATTCGCACCATTGATGGCAATTTCACAGTGCAGAAGCTATATTAAGGACTTTGGACTTCCCGATTTACCGTTTGGAAATTTCCATTTGCTTTGGTAAAACTGATTACAAAAGAATTATATCCACACTCCCACTGATATTGGTCTTTATAGATTTTATCTAAACAACATTAAACAACAAGCTCAAGCGACATATTTTCGACAAACCGAAGAAACTGAAATGATCATAATGTTTCCATGACGAAATAAACAGCTTTAAATCAAGAGTTAGATCAATACAACCAACATCTCATTTTGTTTGATTTTTGCCAGTCGGTTGGTAAAGAATTGCTGGAGCGGCAAAATGTCGTACTTTGATGCAATACCCTCATTTGTCACTACAATTTGTAGTCCAATGAGAACTGGTGTATTGCATCTAGAGGTTAATGGTTATACTGTTATCTCTCCTACTTTATCATGGACAACTTGGATAATTTGTGAGCCGGTACATGATAACAGTAACTAACTTTATCTCATTTCCAATCTTAATTGATATGAATCTTCCAACTGATCATAATTTAAACATACCATTGCCTGTCGAAAATAATGATCTCCCATCACAGCGAAATGATGTTCCATCACAGCGAAATGATGTTAACGGGGATGACGACTGGGATGAAGATTTTGATGGGATTATAGTGCCTGAGCTGAGAAATGTTGACTCAGAACATATTTGGACTACAGGTTCCGATTCGGACATTAATGACATAATGGCTGACATAGAAGCCTCGACTTTCACAGTCGTGCGGCCTCAAACGACCACCCCACCAGCTGAGGTCATAGCCAGATATTTTTACTTTGAAGATGAGGAATTTTTGATTATTTAATATACAAACAAAAACCACAACAAAATAGTGGTTGAAAGTCCACACAAGACCAAAAAAAAAGTGGGTGAGAACCCACAAAAAGACAAAAAAGAGGACGAATGTGCATGAAAATACGACATTTTGCTCTCCAAAAAAAAAAGAAAAAAAAGACCCCATGTTCCCCTACCCTGGCCGCACCCTCCCACGTGAAGCCGACTGACTGACTGACTGACATGTCAGAATGGACAGGAAAACCATTAGCAGAGACCCAGCTTTGTCACTCAGCCAAAAGACCTGGAGGAATCTGGTGAATAGCTCTTCTGAGCGGCGCGCCAATGACTCGAAACAAAGAGTTAAGCGGGGAGAAGAAGAAGAGACCTACCAGTGGTTAAACAGTTTAAATAGAATAATAATAATAATAATGTACATTTATATAGCGCCCTTTCTAAGAGCTCAGGGCGCTTTACATGAAAGAAAAATATTGATGGAGTCGCCCGTCGGTCCGACGGCTGAATAGGCAGGCAAGCTTATCTGTCGGTGTGTGTCCTCATATGGGAGAAAAGGCCGATTCTGGATGTGCAGCACTTCCCACAGGTGTTGCAAGGAAAAACTTCTCCAGAAGTTGAGCCTTGCTTCCTTCGCTCACGCTTCTCCTCAATGGCCAGCGTTCTCGTTTTGAAACGTCTTTATGCCACTGGAGCACAGCATCCTCCAGCGAGAGCAGTCAGGGGCATCAGTTTCCCAGGAAGCGATGTCTATGTCACAGGCTTTGAGGTTTGTCTTCAAGGTGTCCTTGAAGCGCTTGTAGGGTCTTCCGAGTTCACGGTGGCCTTCCTTCAGCTGACCATACAAAAGCATCTTCGGGATCCTGCTGTCTGTCATGCGGACAACGTCCTGTCCAGCATAGCTGGCACTGGATCAGCAGGCTTTCGATGCTGGGCAGGCCGTTCCTCTCTAGGACCTGGAGGTTGGAGACCCTGTCTTGCCACTTTATGCCGAGGATCTTTCGTAGGCATCTCTGGTGAAACTGCTCAAGTTGTTGAATGTGACGGCGATACGTTATCCATGTTTCACAGCAGTACAACAAGGTGGTCAGCACAACAGCTCTGTAGGTTTTCATCTTGGTGCTGAGCCTGATGCCTTTGTTGTTCCACAGCCTGTTGTTGAGTCTGCCAAAGGCGGAGCTGGCCTTGGCGATGCGCAGCGTGCATCAAGGGCTCCGTTGCTGCATAGGGTGCTGCCCAGGTAGCAAAACTTGTCGACTGACTTGATCTCTGTGTCATCGATCTTGATTGCAGGTCGGGGGGAGGCACTGGCGTTCTGTGAGCTAGCTGGTTGGTACATGGACTCAGTCTTGCTGAGGCTGATGGTGAGTCCAAAGCACCTGCAGGAGGTTGAAAACTGTCCATAATGAACTGCATACCCTCATGGGACATGAAAAATATTACAAGTTACATTAAACATTCATGACCACTCTTTCTAAAAAAAAAAAAACCCTGCCCCCCCCCACCCTCCACACACTCTCCCTTTCCTACTCTACATACATCCAAAGTGAGCTGACATGGGTGGTGTTGGAGAACAAGGAAGCTGAGAGTGCTTATAGATAAAAAGATGAGTTTTTAGTGATGAGCGAAAAGCAGAAATAGAATCAGATGCACGGATATGATGAGGAAGGTTGTTCCAGATGTGAGGAGCAGCAAAGAAGAAAGAACCTTCATCATAGGTTCTTGTATTGACACAAGGAAGTTTCAGAAGGTAACAGTCAGAGGAAGAGCGGGGATTTCTTGCAGGAGTATAAACACTGATAAGGTCAAAAAGATACGTAGGTCCTGCGGAGTGGAAAGCAGAATAGCAGAGACACGCAACTTTGAATTTAATTCTCGCTTCAATGGGGAGCCAGTGTAGAGTGCGGAGGTGAGGAGCACAAAAGCAGAAATAAGAGTTTTTAGTAGTTTCAACAGAAAGGTACTGACGGATAGAGTTGATGGGACGAAGTTCACAGTTGACTATGCGTATCAGATTTACTACTTTCCAGGCATGAAACTTTTTAAACACACACACACACATACACACATACCCCCCACACCCCCACACGAACACACAAACAGAAACACACACACAAACACACGTGTATGACGTAGTATGGGGACATAATGACGTCATTTTGGCAGGTACGTGAGTGACGCAGCCCCAGCGATCCTGGTGTCTCTCAGCCTGTTCGTGTTTCCCATGGAAAGGCCCACCATCTTCTGTTGCCGCGGAGAGGGAAAACAGCGTTCATGTACGTTCTTTTCGGTCTCTGTATCAGTTGATGCTGATAGTTTGTTCTGGTCGAAAAGTGTTCGAGACTGAGGTGTTGTGTGTCGTCTATGTATGTGATTGGTTGGTCTGGTTTTGTCTTTGGTGTGTGTGTGTGTGTGTGTGTGTGTGTGTGTGTGTGTGTGATGTGTTTGTGCGCGCGCGTGTGTGTGTATGTGTGTGTGTTTTGAAAACATATGCTGACACTTAAAGAGAACGCACAGTCATGCTTTAAAAGACACACACTCACACACACAAACACACACACACACACACCAGCAAACAAACACACAGACACCAGCAAGCAAACACACACACACCAACGAACACACACACACACACACACACGCACACGCACACACACAGAGACACACACACACACATCAGTACACGCACGCACGCACACACCAGTATAAGATAATCAGTCACTATTTAAGGCAAGACTGAACAGAGCACACAGGGTAGGGTGTACGGAAAGGTGCACAGTGCATAATCGGGTGGCGCAGTGGCACGTCAGAACACAGCACAACACACGAAGCTAAAGGGAACACCCCCCTTTCACTTCGATTTCATTGTGTGCACGTCCGGGCTGTTCCCACTGACAAGGGGTTTATTTGCATTGAAGGCTCGGCGTGCACTAGTTCTCGTAGTGTCGCGGCTGTGTACTTGAGGGAGCGAGGGTGCAGCTTGTTGTGCGTTGAGTCTCGTCGGCCGCTGAAAGAACGGCAGTGGAACAGATATTTCTGTGCAGGGAAGAGAGGTCTGGGGTTGGGGAGTGTAGGCGGCGACAGGGTTTTACAATGTGTGTGTGTGTGTGTGTGTGTGTGTGTGTCGGCGAGGGGATGGGTGGGTAAATATGTGTCATTGTGTGAACAAATGATCGTACGGGAACTAAACCAGTTTTGACGTCTTTTGATTTTCTCTTCTACAGTGTTACTTTGTTAACTGGTGTTCTATAATTCCCTCGCACAATGTCGAACAGAATCCAGACAGAATCGAAAGTAAAAAGAAACTGAACGGATTCTGTGAAATCAAGGGAGGGTATTCAACACTTGCATAGTTCTCAGTCAGGAAGAGTTATGTGGAGTTGGTGAACCGTTCAGTTTCGATTCGGGTGAGAAGAAAATCTTGTTGGTTTTCGGTTTGAAGTAAGTTTTGCATTTGTTGGTTTGTCCTTGAAATAAGTTTTAGGCTTGGGTAAACGTTGTTTGTGTTAGAAATGGGTTATAGGTTTGAGTTTGGGTTAGACGTGTGTGTGTGTATGTGTGGTGTGTGTGTGTGTGTGTGTGTGTGTACCTTTTTGTGCAGTGAATGATATGTAGGTGGTGAATCGTTTTATCTAATTTTTTATCATTATATCTTTGAAATGTTACATATCTGTTTTTACTGTAAAGCACAGTGAGCCTGTTCTTGAAAGCGGAGAACTGCGCTGTACAAGCCTCCATATTATCAGTATTATTATTATTATTATTATTATTATTACTGCTACTACTACTACTACTATTATTATTATTATTATTTCAAACGACCTTGTCTTGCTGCTTTTACGCTACAGATACCAGTTCTCCGTCAATCCTCCAGTGGGCTCCCCTCAGCCGCAAACTTCCCTGGGGGGTCTTGCTGCTCCTGGGGGGAGGCTTTGCTTTGGCTCAAGCCACCCAGGTAGGCAGGGGGCAAGGGGGGGAGGGTTGGGGGGGGGGGGGCGCACAGGAGAGAGGGTGTGGCTGTGGAGGTGTTTGAGGAGGGTGGGGTGCGGCTGAGATGAGACTGGAAGGTGGAGAGAGGGGGTTGGTGGAGGGGAGTTGTTTGACGCGGAAGGCGTGAGTGTTTTGATGTTGAGATGAATAGATGTATACATCCATACAGACGTATCGACTAAAAAGACAGGGATGTAGCTTGGGAGATGGACAGGAAGGCAGATGCGAACGCACGCACACGCACAAACACACAGACTGGCGTACACACAACCAAACCCATGCGCACATATACGCGCCTCTTCTAAATCTTCTTCTTCTTTTTCTTCTTCTTCTCAGGTTCTTCTTCTTTCTTTCTTTCTCCTTTTTTCTTCTTATTTCTTTTTTTTCTTTCTTTCTTTCTTCTCAAGTTCTTCTTTCTTTCTTTCTTCTTTTTTCTTCTTCTTTCTTTCTTTTTTTCTTTCTTTCTTCTTTCTTTTCTTCTTCTTCAAGTTCTTCTTTCTTTCTTTCTTCTTTCTTTTTCTTCTTCTTTCTTTCTTTCGTTCTTTTTCTTCTTCTTTCTTTCTTTCTTTCTTTCTTCTTCTCCTCCCCTTAACTCTGTGAAGAGAGACATTCGGGCACCACACAGAACTGTTCACCAGATTCCTCCTCCAAGTCTGTCGGTTGTGTGTCAAAGCCTAGGTCCCTGCCCTGAGGACACAATGAAGAAGGGGGGGGGAAAGTTTCAGATTAAAATTCAAAGCGAAAGTTAAAAGTTTTAATATTCCAAACCAGCTGACATTTCTCCTGTTCTGTCTCATTAGGAAGGTGGCAGAATGGTTAAGACGCTTGTCTGCCAATACAGAGTCCATGAGGGTCTGCGTTCGAATCCCTCTCTCGCCCTTCCTCCCAAATTTGACTGGAAATTCGAGCTGAGCGTCTAGTCGTTCGAATGAGACGATAAACCGAGGTCCTGTGTGCAGCACGCACTTGGCACACTGAAAAAGAACCCATGGCAACGAGAGTGTTGTCCTCTGGCAAAACCCTGCAGAAGACATCCACTCTGATAAGTACATGCCCTCAAGGCCTGACGTCCTTCTGATAAGTACATGCCCTTAAGGCCTGACGCCCTTCTGATAAGTACATGCCCTCAAGGCCTGACGCCCTTCTGATAAGTACATGCCCTCAAGGCCTGACGAAGGGCGTTGGCTTATGCTGCTGGTCAGGCATCTGTGTTTGTGTTGTATTGTATTACTCTTTTTTTTCTTTTTTTTTGTCACAGCAGATTTCTCTTTGTAAAATTGGGGCTGCTCCCCCCAAGAACGCGTCGCTACACTGAGAGCGTCATCCATTTTTTTGTATTTTTTCCTGCCTGCAGATTTAAAAGAAATTTTTTTTTTCTTTTTTTACTATTTATTTGTTTTCCTATCGAAGTGGATTTTACTACAGAATTTTGCCAGGGACAACCCTTTTGTTGCCGTTGGTTCTTTTACGTACGCTAAGAGCATGCTGCACACGGGACCTCGGTTTATCGTCTCATCCGAATGACTAGCATCCAGACCTCCAATCAAGGTCTAGTGGAGGGGTAGGAAGAAAATAAATACTGGCGACTGTGCCGGGGTTCGAACCAGTGCGCTACAGATTCTCTCGCTTCCTAGGCGGACGCGTTACCGCTAAGCCATCGCTCAATTCCCCTGTACCCCCCCCCCCCCCCCCCAAACCCCCTCCCTCCCTCCTGCCCGTCGCTGTGTGCCAGGTGTCCGGACTGTCCAGCCTGATCGCCGAACAGCTGATGGTCATCGGGTCGCTGCCGGCCTGGGTGGCCTGTGTCGTCGTCGTCGTCGTCACCTCCGTCACCACGGAGATCACCTCCAACACTGTCATCGCCACCCTCCTACTGCCCATCCTGGCCCAAGTGGTAGGCACTCAGCAGACGCGCTACGCGTGCGCCAGTACATTATGCAGGAGACGCGCAGATTGATAAACAGACTCGTTCGTTTTTTAAAAATAATTAAATTATATATTTTTTTTAATATTCACGTTGCTCTTGCATTATGCGCTGCACACACACACACACACACACACACACACACACACGTTGTATCTGTACACATATCGAATGAAGAAATAGGACACTGTATAGATGTAAGAATTTCGTCTTGGAGTAAACAGAATTTGCATAATCAGAACATAAAATAGCGCATTCATTCACACTTCCAGTTAGAGTAAAAACAAGATCCTGCAACACATATTTGTTATGTATCAAGTGTTTAGACCAGATTTTTTAACTTGGGCTTTGTAAGTATCGAGGACGACGACGATGATGATGGTTTGATGATGTTGATAATAAATATATTTTTAGATAAAAAAGAATAGTGTATTTTGATGCAGTAGCATCATTTGTAGCCAGGATATGTCACTGTGTCCACACATATGATTTTGAGATGAAAAAAAAATGATAGTATATTTTGATGCAGTGGCTTCATATGTTGCCAAGCCTTGTGATTGTTTTCCACACTAAATAATCCTTAGAAAAATAGATCGTGTATTTTGATGCAGTGACTTCATTTGTAACCAGGAAATATCATTGTATCCACACTTACAAGTTTTAGATAAAAAAAAAAAGGAAAAAAAAAGGATCGTGTATATTGATGCAGTGGCTTTATTTGTAGCGAAGCAATGTGATTGTGTCCACACTTTTTTTTTTTTTAGATTGAAAAAGGATTGTGTATAGCGATGCAGTGGCATCATTTGTAGCGAGGAAATGTCAGTGTGTCCACACTTATAATTTTAGATAAGAAAGGATTGTGTGTTTTTATTCAGTGGCTTTATTTAAAACCAATCAATGTAGTTTTGTCCACACTTATAATTGTCAGATAAAAAACGATAGTGTATAATGCATAGCATCATTTGCAGCCAAACAATAATGATAGTGGCCGCACTTATAATTCTTAGATAAAAAAAAAAGGGATAGTGTATTTTGATGCATAGCATCATTTGCAGTCAATGTCATTGTGTCCACACATATAATTTGTAGATAAAAATAGTATTGTGTGTTTTGATACATAGCATCATTTGTAGTCAATGTCATTGTGTCCACACTTATAATTCTTAGATAACAAAAAAAACTATAGTGTATATTGATGCATAGCCTCATTTGCAGCCAACCAGTAATGATTGTGGCCACACTTATAATTCTTAGATAAAAAAAGGATAGTGTATTTCGATGCATAGCATCATTTCTAGCCAATCTCATTGTGTCCACACATATAATTTGTAGATAAAAATAGTATTGTGTGTTTTGATACATAGCATCATTTGTAGTCAATGTCATTGTGTCCACACTTATAATTCTTAGATAACAAAAAAAGGATAGTGTATTTTGATGCATAGCCTCATTTGCAGCCAACCAGTAATGATTGTGGCCACACTTATAATTCTTAGATAACAAAAAAAGGATAGTGTATTTTGATGCATAGCCTCATTTGCAGCCAACCAATAATGATTGTGGCCACACTCATAATTCTTTGATTAAAAAAAAGGATAGTGTATTTTGATACATAGCATCATTTGCAGCCAATGTCCACACTTATAATTCTTAGATAAAAAAACAACAACTATAGTGTATATTGATGCATAGCCTCATTTGCAGCCAGTCTCACTGTGTCCCCACTTATAATTTTTAGATAAAAATAAGATAATGAATTTTGATGCATAGCATCATTTGCAGCCAATCACATTGTGTCCACACTACTCCCTTCCTGCAGGCGGCCTCCATGGGCCTTCACCCCATCTACTTCATGCTGCCATCGGCAGTAGCCTCGTCCTTCGCCTTCATGCTGCCCGTGGCCACGCCCCCTAACGCCATCGTCTTCGCGCACGGCGACATCAAAGTTGTAGACATGGTGGGTGGCCAGCGTCTGTTGAGATCTAGCCTTGGGGAAAGTAAACTGCTACGTGCGCGCATCGCGCGTGCGTTCGCCGCCAACAACTCCGACGCGCAGGCCCCTTGTCTTCAATTCGTTTGAGCTCTTGAGTGTGTGTGTCAGTGTGTGTGTGTGTGTTTGTGAGTGTGTGTGTGGGTGTGCCTGTGTATGTGTATGTATTTGTGTGTGTGCACGGGGTGAGGGTACACGTATATGCAAGTGTTTGTGTTTATGTGAGTGTGTGTCTGTGTGTGTGCAGAGAGAGTGAGTATGTGTGTGTGTGCCGTGCGTGCGAGAGACGAAGAGGGTGTGTGTAAATACGTTTTTGTATATATATATTTGTGCGCGCGTTACGGGCACATGTACACCTATTGTCCAGACAACCCGCGCGACATCACAGCACGTGCATTACGTGTCACTGTGATCATCATAGATTCCCTCCTTTCAGATGAAAACGGGCCTGGCCCTGAACGTCCTCTGCATCACCGTGGTGGTGGCGGCCATCAGCACCTTCGGCACCGCCTACTTCCGTCTAGACCAGTTCCCTGATTGGGCCGCTCGGCTGGCGTCGGCCACGCCCCCTTCCCTGCACAACGTGTCCGCCACGTTGCTGAACGACTCGGTGGCCCACGTGGTGACGACACTGAACGGGGCCGTGTCAGGGGTGGGGGGTTCGGTGACCAATGTGACGGCTGTGTACTGAGCGGGTGAGTAGAAAGAGGGCGCCGTTACGTGGGGGGGCTTGGGGTGGGGGGTGGGTTTGGGGGTGGGGTCGGTTAGGGTGTTGTTGGACTGTTTGATCCTGTGTTTAGCAGGGATCAGGGTTCGATGCTCCTCACCCAACCTTCTACCCCGCTCGATGAACAAAGCCTCATTGAACACAAGTGCTGACCACATCTTGGATATATATACAAACTGATATTGACTGTGGTGCAAAGTTGATAACTTCAATTTACCAGTATACAACAGAAGGTTTTTTTTGTGTTTTTTTTTTCGTCGTTGTTTGTATGTGATTAATCTAGAGACGGGACAAATTCCACGAAGGAATGGTGTCCACCAGTGACAGTGGTGAGTGGATGAAGCGACGCCCTCGAGATGATGGAGTCAAGTTAACCCTTTCACCGCCAAGCTCGCATTTATACCCAGGCGTGGTTGAGGACCCATGTCACTGAAGGTGACCATTCATTGGTCTGTTATCCATGAACCTACTGCTCTTAATGTTCAGTGGTAGGATAGGCCATGTTTTCTATACATCGCAGGGGGAACCCCCAGCTATTCTTAGGCACTATCTTCTCTGTGTTAATACCAGAAGGGAATTTTGTACTCTAAATTGACTGGCGGTGAAAGGGTTAAGGCAGTGTGGTCCTGACAACGTGCGACTGGCAGCACGTTCAGATCTGAACCCCTCATTCCAGCCTGACCTCCTCATCACGAGGACACGGTCAGCAACAGCTGGGACACACTCCTTCCGCCACACCCACAGAGCCAGGGGTTATGATGATGATCATAATGATGATGATGATTATGATGATGATGATGATAATGGTGATTAGCATTGTTATTATCATCATCATCATAATAACCCTGGGTTCCTTGATGTGGCCATTTGTTATTGTTGTTATTATTATTATTCTTGTTGTTGTTGTTGTTATTATATTATTATTATTATTATTATTATTATTATTAATATTATTATTGTTGTTGTTGTTGTTATTCGTATTATCATCATCATTATTATTATCATTGTTGTTGTTATCATCATCACCATCATAATCATTATCATTATAACCCTGGGTCCGTGGCATTGGCCGCTTGATATAAAAATGAGTTATTATTATTATCATTATTATTAATAATATTATTACTATTATCATTATAGTTATTATTGTTGTTGTTATTGTTATATTGTTATCATTATTATAACCCTAGGTCCGTGGATGTGGCCGTGTTA
The DNA here is from genome assembly GCF_041734735.1 of Babylonia areolata. Taxonomy (NCBI): domain Eukaryota; kingdom Metazoa; phylum Mollusca; class Gastropoda; order Neogastropoda; family Buccinidae; genus Babylonia; species Babylonia areolata. The sequence continues at coordinate 32,419,413 of NC_134887.1, read as the reverse complement.
ATGATGATTATTATCGTTATCGTAAGTAATACCATCATCATCATCATCATCATCACTGATGCTTATGGCCCACTCGCCCCACACAGAGCAATGACAGGGGTGGAGACACTGTCAGCATGGACCCTGATGATCCAGTTGATTCCAACAGTTTGTATGCAGACCGTCTTCACGTTTTTTTTTTTGTTTGTGTGTGTGTGTGTGTGTGTGTGTGTGTGTGTGTGTGTGTGTGTATTTTTTAATATTTTTATTACAGGACACGTTATTAGTGCAATCTTGCATTTTCTGTCGAGTGATGAGTGGTAGGAAAAGAAATGACAGTGTCTGATGAAATATATTATAGAATTGAACAAACAGTTCGGATAGTACAGATGTCTTTTTCCTCAGTTTCGAATCAGGACCTTTCCCGGCTCAAGAACATATTATTGTCCTATTGTTGAACTACACACACAGACACACACACACACACACACACACACACACACACACACACACACACACACACACGCCCACTCTGTGTGTGTGTGTGTGTGTGTGAGAATTGAGCGTGGTTTTCAACAGTTGATTGCCCCGAGATGGCTCTGGCGGTTTGCCAAACTGTAGATCATCAATATGACGGACTTCGTTTTTCACATATTAGGTTAAGTGTAATGCAACAGTCTTTTGTTTTTATTTTATTGCAGATTCATTTTTTTCTCCCATTAAACAGAATTCATTTAAAGATGACTGTATCTGCAGTTGGTTGAAAGCCAGAGAGAGAGAGAGAGAGAGAGAGAGATGAAAGCACCGTTATTGTTGGTTGGACACTGGTTTGAAGTTATGCGCAAGAACTCACTCACTCACTCAGGCCCATAACTACAAAGTAGTCGTTGGGGGAAGCCTGAGGACCGCAGACGCAACCTCCCTTCTCCATCTGTCTCTGTCAGCAGCCGCCGGCAGCAGCTCACGTGTGTGGAGTCCGGTCCATTGTTTGATGTTCTCATGCCAGTTCTTCCGCTGTCTTCCTCTTCTCCTCCCGCCCTCGATGGTGCCTTGCATGATTGTTTTGGACAGACTGGTGTGTCGAGTGTTGTGCCCAAATCATATCAGCTTACGTCTCTTCACAGTTGAAAAGAGAGGTTCCTGAGGTCCAGCAAGGTTGTCAGTTCTGCTCCGTGCATATTCATTCGTCCTGTGCTTGATCCAGGAAATTTGAAGGAGCTTCCTCAGGCATTAAAAAAAAAAATTGTTCTCTAAGGCCTGGATCTTCGGCCGTCAGTGTCCATGCCTCGCAACCATACAGTACAATGGAGACTACCAGGGCTTTGTAGAGTTTGAATTTTTATACTGCACAAGAACAGTGTGTGTATAATAATGCTCAATATACCCTTTCTCTCTTTTCCCCTTTTTGGCATCAAAATCGGTTTGGCCTACTTGAAGTTGTGAATTTTTAGTTCCGTTTTTTTTTTTCTTCTTCGTGTGTTTAAATTCTGTTGTATGCATGATTGATTATATTTCCTTAGAATTATATGGACGGGTATCTTAAAAGTATGTGCGTGCGTGCGTGTGCGCGCGCGCGCGTGTGTGTGTGTGAAGCTTGCTAACATGTCTTTGTGTAGGTGTGTAAGTTATGTATTACAATGGATTTATGAATGGATCGGGAAGTTTATACCGATTTTTTCTGAGTGGCGGACGTATTAAGACTATTCCAAATAGATCACCGTAGTGTCCATTTTAATTGGAGCGTCTTCAACAAGTGTAGAACTGAACAACGAGCGCAGTAGCCGAGTGCTTAAAGCGTTGGACTTTCAATCTGATGGTCCGGGGTTCGAATCTCGGTAACGGCGCCTTGGTGGGTAAAGGGTGGAGATTTTTCCGATCTCCCAGATCAACACATGTGCAGACCAGCTTGCGCCTGAACCCCCTTCTTGTGTATATGCATGCAGAAGATCAGATACGCACGTTAAAGATCCTGTTCGGTGGGTTGTGGAAACGACATACCCAGTATGCACACCCCCGAAAACGAAGTGTTGCTGCTCACATGGCGGGGTAAAAACTATCATACACGTAAAAGCCCACTCGTGTAGCCTTCATCCGAATTAACGTGGGAGTTGCAGACCACGAACGGAGAAGAAACATTCCGCTCTGTGGAAAAATTAAAGGAAGGAAAAGAAAATAAAAGAAAAAAAGAAGAGGAAAACATTGCATTTAACTGACAGACGTGAAAGCTATCTGAGACAAAATCGTGGAGAAATGAGTTTTTGAAGAGAGTAATGGCTGATGACTACACCTATGAACAAGTGCGCCAAATCATCAAGCAGCACATTGGATCTTAGAGGATCTGCTGACATCAGTCAGGTGAAAAAAAAAAGGGTTAGAAAGGTACGGTATTATAACCACGAGACAAGATCCAGTGGCCTTGTTAAAACAATCCCCCAAGGAACTGTTCAGGGAGAGAGACGGAGGGGAAATCATTAAAAAAAAAAAAAAAAAACACAACAAAAAACAAGCAAAGAAAGAAAGAAAAAAACAACAACCGAAAACGGTGGACCGGTAGCATTGCAGAATGGACAGCAAAAGCATTCGCAGAGACCCAGACATGCATTTGACACACAACCGAAAGACCTGGAGGAATCAGGAGCCAGATGCATTGCTTTGTTCTAACTTTTTGACAGTTGCACGTGACTGAATGCCTTCATTGACCGAACTACGCCATTGGTCAGTTCCACACTACACACAGTGGCGGGTTACTCAAGTGGAGTGATGGCCCAGAGGTAACACGTCCGCCCAGGAAGCGAGAGAATCTGAGCGCGCTGGTTCGAATCACAGCTGAGCCGCCGATATTTTCTCCCTCTCCACAAGACCTTGAGTGGTGATCTGGGCGCTAGTCATTCGGATGAGACGATAAACCGAGGTCCCGTGTGCAGCATGCACTTAGCGCACGTAAAAGAACACACGGCAACAAAAGGGTTGTTCCTTGCAAAATTCTGTAGTAAAATCCACTTCGATAGGAAAAAGAAAAAAAACTGCACGCAGGAAAAAATGCAAAAAAAATGGGTGGCGCTGTATTAGAGTGACGCGCTCTCCCTGGAGAGAACAGCCCGAATTTCACACAGAGAAATCTGTTGTGATAAAAAGAAATACAAATGCGAGGCTCTTCCGTCCGAGCAATGCAACTGGCTCCAGGTGAACAGTTCTGTGCGGCGCCCCATTGACTCTTCACAGAGGTGAGGGAGGAAGAGAAGAAGATGAAGAAGAGAAAAATGACTTGGAAGTTACCTCGTCGAGGCACTGCTTCAAGGAACCTTTAGACAGGAACAGAACCCCCGACTATTTCTGGAAACGTGTTGTGTGGTGTTACACTTTGTCACAACATGTTTCTGTGTGTGAAATTCCAGTTGCTCCCCCGATGGAGAGTACATCGCACTACATTACAGCGTCACCCATTTTTCTTTTCTTTTTCTCACTTCTACTGTCTTTGTTTTCCCATCAATGTAATTTGTTATTTCTTTTTTTTCTGCAGAATTTTGCCAGAAACAACTCTCTTGTCGCCGTGGGTTCTTGCACGTGCACTAGGTGCATGCAGCGCACGAGACCTCTGTTTATCATCTCACCCGAACGACTAGCGCCCAGGCCACCGCTGAAGATTTCGCGGAGGGGGAGAAAATACCGATGTGTGTGTGATCCTCTTCTTCTTCTTCTTTGTTCGTGGGCTACAACTCCCACGTTCACTCGTATATACACGAGTGGGCTTTTACGTGTATGACCGTTTTTACCCCGCCATGTAGGCAGCCATACTCCGCTTTCGGGGGTGTGCATGCTGGGTATGTGCTTGTTTCCATAACCCACCGAACGCTCACATGGATTACAGGATCTTTAACGTGCGTATTTGATCTTTTGCTTGCGTATACACACGAAGGGGGTTCAGGCACTAGCAGGTCTGCACATATGTTGACCTGGGAGATCGGAAAAATCTCCACCCTTTACCCACCAGGCGCCGTCACCGAGATTCGAACCCGGGACCCTCAGATTGGAAGTCCAACGCTTTAACCATTCGGATATTGCACCCGTTGAGTGTGGGATCCGAACCTGTGCGCCAAAATTCTCTCGCTCTGTATGCGGACGCGCGTTTCCACCAGGCCACCACGGCACTCTAACGCCCAGTATGAGAAACAGTGTACATGGTTTACACACTGCTTTCAGAAGGCCCCATCCATTATTGGAAAAAGAAAACCCCAACTTCTTTCTTCTTCTGCATTCGTGGGCTGCAACTCCCACGTTGACTCGTATGTACTCGAGTGGGCTTTTACGTGTTTGGCCGTTTTTTACCCCGCCATTTAGGCATCCATGCTCTGTTTTCGGGAGTGTGCATGCTGGGTATGTTGTTTCCATAACCCACCGAACGCCGACATGGATTACAGGATCTTTAACGTCCGTATTTTATCTTCTGCTTGCGTGTACACACGAAAGAGGGGTTCAGGCACTAGCAGGTCTGCACATAATTATGTTGACCTGGGAGATCGGAAAAATCTCCACCCTTTACCCAACATGGCGCCATTGCCGAGATTCGAACCAGGGACCCTCAGATTGAAAGTCCAACGTTTTAACCACTCGGCTAGTGCGCCCGTTGCTGAAAACAAAAACAAAAACACAAGGACCTGCAGTATTGTTCAACACTCTGGGATGAGTTAGTATCTAGCGATTAGCGTCTCGGATTTGGTTGTATGTAGACATGTATGGGTGTATTGATGGATGAATGAATGGGTACACACACGCACACACACACACGCACACACACACACGCACGCGCGCACACACGCGCGCACACACACGCACTCGCAAATGCATGCGTGAACGGGATCTTGTATTAAAACAGCAGAGAGGCAAGCTGACAAGCATGATCAGCTCATTGTCTGAAACACAGTGTACAGAAAATTGCCTCACACACATTATCAAGGTTCGCGTTTATTTATTTTGCTTCTTCACACATACGGCCATCACGAAAACATTTCTATTGCAAGATATTCGTTTAGAAATAAAACTTTCACTTATCTTGTCAATGTTAGTTCTTCGTAGTAAAGAAAATCTTGTGTAAAATATGACACTTCTGTTGTCAATGTTAGTTCTTTGTGTTTAAAGAAAATCTAGTGTAAAATATGACACTTCTGGTGTCAGTGTTAGTTCTTTGTGGTGAAGAAAATCTAGTGTAAAATATGACACATCTGTTGTCAATGTTAGTTCTTTGAGTTTAAAGAAAATCTAGTGTAAAATATGACACTTCTGGTGTCAGTGTTAGTTCTTTGTGGTGAAGAAAATCTAGTGTAAAATATGACACATCTGTTGTCAATGTTAGTTCTTTGAGTTTAAAGAAAATCTAGTGTAAAATATGACACATCTGTTGTCAGTGTTAGTTCTTTGTGGTGAAGAAAATCTAGTGTAAAATATGACACTTCTGTTGTCAATGTTAGTTCTTTGTGGTGAAGAAAATCTAGTGTAAAATATGACACTTCTGTTGTCAATGTTAGTTCTTTGTGGTGAAGAAAATCTTGTGTAAAATATGACACATCTGTTGTCAATGTTAGTTCTTTGTGGTGAAGAAAATCTAGTGTAAAATATGACACTTCTGTTGTCAATGTTAGTTCTTTGTGGTGAAGAAAATCTAGTGTAAAATATGACACTTCTGTTGTCAATGTTAGTTCTTTGTGGTGAAGAAAATCTTGTGTAAAATATGACACTTCTGTTGTCAATGTTAGTTCTTTGTGGTGAAGAAAATCTAGCGTAAAATATGACACATCTGTTGTCAATGTTAGTTCTTTGAGTTTAAAGAAAATCTAGTGTAAAATATGACACTTCTGGTGTCAGTGTTAGTTCTTTGTGGTGAAGAAAATCTAGTGTAAAATATGACACATCTGTTGTCAATGTTAGTTCTTTGAGTTTAAAGAAAATCTAGTGTAAAATATGACACTTCTGTTGTCAATGTTAGTTCTATGTGGTGAAGAAAATCTAGTGTAAAATATGACACTTCTGTTGTCAATGTTAGTTCTTTGTGTTTAAAGAAAATCTAGTGTAAAATATGACACTTCTGTTGTCAATGTTAGTTCTTTGAGTTTAAAGAAAATCTAGTGTAAAATATGACACTTCTGTTGTCAATGTTAGTTCTTTGTGGTGAAGAAAATCTAGCGTAAAATATGACACATCTGTTGTCAATGTTAGTTCTTTGAATTTAAAGAAAATCTAGCGTAAAATATGACACATCTGTTGTCAATGTTAGTTCTTTGTGTTTAAAGAAAACCTAGTGTAAAATATGACACATCTGTTGTCAATGTTAGTTCTTTGAGTTTAAAGAAAATCTAGTGTAAAATATGACACTTCTGTTGTCAATGTTAGTTCTTTGTGGTGAAGAAAATCTAGCGTAAAATATGACACATCTGTTGTCAATGTTAGTTCTTTGAGTTTAAAGAAAATCTAGTGTAAAATATGACACTTCTGGTGTCAGTGTTAGTTCTTTGTGGTGAAGAAAATCTAGTGTAAAATATGACACATCTGTTGTCAATGTTAGTTCTTTGAGTTTAAAGAAAATCTAGTGTAAAATATGACACTTCTGTTGTCAATGTTAGTTCTTTGTGGTGAAGAAAATCTAGTGTAAAATATGACACTTCTGGTGTCAGTGTTAGTTCTATGTGGTGAAGAAAATCTAGTGTAAAATATGACACTTCTGGTGTCAGTGTTAGTTCTTTGTGGTGAAGAAAATCTAGTGTAAAATATGACACATCTGTTGTCAATGTTAGTTCTTTGAGTTTAAAGAAAATCTAGTGTAAAATATGACACTTCTGTTGTGAATGTTAGTTCATTGTGTTGAAAGAAAACCTAGTGTAAAATATGACACTTCTGTTGTCAATGTTAGTTCTTTGTGTTTAAAGAAAACCTAGTGTAAAATATGACACTTCTGTTGTCAATGTTAGTTCTTTGAGTTTAAAGAAAACCTAGTGTAAAATATGACACTTCTGTTGTCAATGTTAGTTCTTTGTGGTGAAGAAAATCTAGCGTAAAATATGACATGAAATGACAATAGCACATGCAATGTATAAAACAGTTCAAACAGTGAAAAGCATTACGTTAGATTGACGAAGGACAGGACAGAAATCCACATCAAATCACTTGATATTAGCTATTGTCTTGTCAGTCAGAAGATCCAACACAAGCTTGCAGAATTACAACAGAAATCTGACGATTTTTTTTGTCACCCTAAGCGCTACTCTCTTGTTTTGATCGGTGGGTTAGAATTTGATGTGTACATGTTTTTTGGCGACTGATATTACAAGGGTTTGGGAAAAAATATTAGTAAATCAAACAAGCTTCTTTTTTTCCTGTCTACTTCGACATTTTTCTTTGATTCCAGAAATGGGCCTTTTGTAGTATGCTTGTTTATTTTTTTTTTAGCATATTTTTTATATTTGATTTGCAGTCCAGCTTGCCTGTCTGCCCGTTTGTCCGTCTGCCTGTCTGTCTCTCCATTCTGTCCTTGCTATCTTAATGTCTGTAAGAACATTTATATTCCTCTGCCTTATCAGTATTTATATTCTTTTCGCGTGACACATTCATTCTATTATTTATTTCTTATTCTTCCAAGATAAATAACCAAGTGAAAGTGTTGAGAAATGTTCACGACATAAGTATTTCCACAAAGAAACAAAAATAAACAAAAACAACAACCAACCAACCAACCAGCTAACCAAACGAACATAGATTGTATGTCTCACTGAGGTTCTTTGGCTACTTTCTGTTCAGTTCTCGGTCGATTTCAATCCGGCAGTACCGTGAGGTCGTTGGCTTGTCAGACATCGTGGTCACTGGAACGACAGACGTTGTGGTCAGTGGCACAGACATTGTGTTCACTGGAACGACAGACGTTGTGGTCAGTGGCACAGACATTGTGTTCACTGGAACGACAGACGTTGTGGTCAGTGGCACAGACATTGTGTTCACTGGAACGACAGACGTTGTGGTCAGTGGCACAGACATCGTGTTCACTGGAACGACAGACGTTGTGGTCAGTGACACAGACATTGTGTTCACTGGAACGACAGACGTTGTGGTCAGTGGCACAGACATCGTGTTCACTGGAACGACAGACGTTGTGGTCAGTGGCACAGACATTGTGTTCACTGGAACGACAGACGTTGTGGTCAGTGGCACAGACATTGTGTTCACTGGAACGACAGACGTTGTGGTCAGTGGCACAGACATTGTGTTCACTGGAACGACAGACGTTGTGGTCAGTGGCACAGACATTGTGTTCACTGGAACGACAGACGTTGTGGTCAGTGGCACAGACATTGTGTTCACTGGAACGACAGACGTTGTGGTCAGTGGCACAGTAGATGTTGTCATCGGCATGGCAGAAGTGGTCATTTGCACAGCAGATGTTGTAGTCACTGGCACGATAGACGTTGTGGTCACTGATACCGTAGATGTTGTTGTGGTCACTGGCACGGCAGATGATGTGGTCACTGGCACGGCATACGCTGTGGTCCCCACAACAACCACACGGATACCTACCATCAGACGAAAAGCTTGTTGAAACTGACCCATATGCCTTTTGTGCCTTTTTTTTGTGTGTCTGTTGACTGACTGTAATTCTGATACATTGTTTATGTAAAGCATGACACACATTAATGAAGGTGGCGTAATGGTTACGACGCTTATCTGCCAATACAGCGTCTGTGAGCGTCTGGGTTCGATTCCCGCTCCCGCCCTTTCTCCTTAGTTTGGCTGGAAAATTAAACTGAGCAGAGGGGTAGGGCGTGCCTGCATTTCTTGTCTTCTGTTGGCTTTTTACCTATGTATCTGTCTGTCTTTGTATCTGCAGCCTCTCAGCATTTCTATTCATCCATCGGTCTTATCTCATCACCAGCAAACACGTATGTCCACACACACACACACACACACACACACACAGACGCACACACACACACACACACACTGGCAAACTCGCACACACAAACATACGACGACTTACACACACGCCTGGAGCATAATCACCATGAAGATTACGTGGCAGTACGCACTCTGTCGAACGTGTTTTTGATACCTTCACTTCACAACAACAAAGATAAGTATCTGCGGCAGATCCCAGGTTCGAATCCCAGTCACAGCACCTGGTAGGTAAAGGGTGGAGATTTGCCGTATCTCGGGTCAAGGGATGTGCAGACCTGGTAGTACTGATGCCTGAACCCCCTTCGTGTGTGCACGCACGCAGAAGATCAAATTCGCACGTTAAAAATCCTGTAACCCATGTCAGCGTTCAGTGGGTTATGGAAACAAGAACATACCTGGCATGCGCCCCTCCACCCCCCACAGAAAAATAACAACATTAACAAAACAAACAACAAATTATTGTTATTCGTGTTGCTTACAGTCCAGCCGACCGCACAGGGCCATATCAGGACTGTCAAACCATACAAATGCTCAACCGCGTCAACACAAAACTGTCACATCTACAAAAAAAAACACCCACAAAGACAAACCCACAAAACAGTTCATGACACAGTATCCCAACCATTTAGCTCCTTATGGCAAATAAGACAAGGCCATGCTAATGACGCCAGCCATTCCGCCGAATTTATCATCCCCAGATTACATAAAATCGTAAAAATGGGAAAACAAAACAAAACAGAAAAAAACACACACAAAAAAAACAGAACAAAAACAAAACCAAACAAAAAAACAAACCAAACAAACCCAACAACAATACTTCAAAGCCAAACAAAAAATACATAAAAAAAAGGTCATATAGGCAAATAACACTGCAGAATGGGCAGCTAGTGCCCATCCCAGTGTTTACATCTCACTTCCTAATCACTGGAGCAAAACAGCACAGATAGTACATCATAGACTGCGGAAAATAGAAGAAAAAAAAAAGTGTCAAGGTTTGCTTGAAAAAAGAAAGGTGAATGGACTGGGAAGGCAGAAAAAGGAGACAACAGTGAAGATTAAACAAAAAAGGCAGAAACAAAGAGAGTGACACAAAGGAAATTTCTAGCACAGAAATTTCCAGAAGGCGGGGATGCTGTTTATACTGAAAGACCCCCGGCATTCTCACAGGGGAACCACAACAAAAAAAACAACAAAACAAAACAAAAACGAGTATGACTACCCACACGACAACACACTGACATGGCAGGGGGGTTAGAACGGTCATACAACTTGTAAACCCACTTGTGTATACGAGTGAACGTGGGAGTTGCAGCCCGCGAACTGAAAAAAACAAACAAACAAACAAAAAACAAACACCACGAAACAATAAATACAATACTTGATGGTGGTGACCGAGAATTCCGCGGCTTGACGGCAACGGAACCAGAAGGCGGTGTCTGGTGTCGCTGGTCAACGGGGTCCTGCAGTGAAGACAGTGCAGGACTCTGTAGGAGAAGGAACACACGGCAGAGAAATCAGCACACCGGACTGTGCTTCCAACAGGATTTAGCATCACCGAGGGTCGAAGAACAACCAACAGCAAAAAAAAAACAACAAAAAAAAAACAAAACAAAAAAAACAACAAACAAACAAAAACAACAAAAAAACCCAAAAAACCACACACACACACACACACACCAAAACAAAACTGCTGCCCGACGCGTCCTCAGAAAGAAAAGATCTGAGCACATCACTCCTCTTTTGCAACACCTCCACTGGCTCCCTGTCTCACATAGAATAAAGTACAAGATCAGCACTCTATGTTATAAATGTATCCACAAATCTGCCCCTCCTATCTCTGTGGCTGCCTTCATCTCTACACTCCATCTTGCTCACTACGATTGGCTTCGGATCCACTCTGTTTACGCATATCCAGATTCAAACATTCGACTGTTGGCCGCTGTTCTTTCTCTGTCTCTGAACCTTGTCTTTGGAATGAACTTCCTCTATCGCTTCGTCAGGTCTCCACACTCAGCTCTTTCAAGTCTGGCCTTAAAACCCTCTTCCCAAAATAGCCACCCTTCCCTGCCTCTTCCTTGTCTTCAGTTTATGCATGTGTTTGAATGGCTGGTGCGAAAGTGCTTTGATTTGTCTCTGCACAAGATTCAGCGCTATATAAATACCATTATTATTATTACACACACACACGGCCTCAGTTGAGTAAGTATTGATCATCAGTTTTCAATGATCGATCAAACCTCCTCCGTCAATCACGATCCCTGTTTGATCGATGATTTACACGCGCGCGCCCACACACACACACACACACACACACACACGAGGGAGTTACCAAAAGCGGGAAACATGAGTCAAGGGAGGCGAACGTGACTCGAACCTTTGGGGTGATGGAGATGGGTTGTTTCCTTTGGATGGACATACATACATACATACAAAAAATCAAAGTGCGGGGTAAGGGAGGGAGAGGAGGGGGAGGAGGGGTTGGGGAGGGGCGGGGCGCAGCCCTGATCGATCTATGATTAAAGCACGATTATCAACGATTTAACGATAGGAAAACAACAACAACAACAACAAAAAATCGTTCTTATGCTAAAAGATCGGTATGGAAGATCAATCAGGTAACCATTAAGACACGGCAGCGGGAGACAAGGGGGTGGGACTGAAGCCTCACCTTGCCACTCACAACGATGCGCGTGACGGTTGGTCTCTTTGGCCCACGTGACTTCGTGCTGCACTCAGAGACCGCTCCCACTTCCCCCGTATCTGCACCAATCAGAAGACACGTTCTTGGGGGATTATTTCTCACGTGGAGTGGTGGGTTGTGCTGGGTGGTAGTGGTGGTGGCTTAGTCGTGGTAAAGCGACGTCCTACGTGGAAAGCAAGAGGATCAGGAGCTCTCTGGATCCAGTCCCCACACTCGCAACTATGTTCTACCCCCCCACCCCCCTCTCCGCTTGACCTTGAGTGGTGGTCTGGACGCTAATCATTCGGATGAGACGATAAAACCGAGGTCCCGTTGCAGCGTGTACCTGAAAGAACGCACGGCAACAAAAAAACGGTTGCACCTGGCAACGTTTTGTGGACAAACAAAAAACAAACCAGTTTGATAGGAAAGCACATACACATGCAGACAGAAAAAAAAAGAAAGAAAACAAGTTGGTGCCGCTCTGTAGCGACTCGCTCTCACTGTGGAGAGCAGCCCGAATTTCACACACAATGAAATCTGTTGTGACAAAGTTATACACGACGCGACGCGACGCGACCCGACGCGACGCGACGCGACGCGACACGACACGACACGACACAATTGTTGAGGTCAGTCAGTAAGCTGCTGTTTCTGTCTCTTTCTCTCTTTGTTCGTCCGTCCGTCCGTCCGTCCGTCTGTTTGTCTGTCTGACTGACTGACCGCCTGTCTGTCCACCTGTCTGTATGTTTGTCTCTGTCTGTCTGTCTTTGTCTGTGTCTCTGTCTGTGTCTTTGACTGTGTCTTTGACTGTGTCTCACATGTGCTGTTGAGCTTAAGAGACTTTTTAATCGCTGGGTGTTGTTGTCAAAGGCATATGTGTCAAAAGGTTCACCAAGTGTTGGTTTTGCCTCTCTGAACCTTTTACGAAAATCACCAGGAGTGCACTGGAACTTCTTTAACAGATTCTCTTTTAACAACTCATAAGAGACTACATGATTTCCAGCTAGACGGTGTGTGCGTGTGCATGTGTGCGTGCGCGTGCATGGGTGAGTGTGCGTTCGTGCGCGCGCGCGTGTGCGAGTGTATATGTGTGTGTATATTTCAATATTCAAATATACACATGAATGGCTGGATGGAGGAGCAGGTGTATGGACAGATAGGTATATATGAATGGAGATATATATATATATATATATATATATATATGTGTGTGTGTGTGTGTGTGTGCTATGTTCTGGTGTTTAAAATGAAAGGAATCACAAAAAAGTACATGGAAAATAATAATACATTCATTCGAGGAAAAAGTATCCCCTTTGAACTGAAAAGAGAGAGAAAAGAAAAAAACCCGAACCCCCCCCCCCCCCCCCCCCCCCCGAAAAAAAAACCCCAAACAAAAAAAACAAACCCCAAGCTATCTGGAAAATAATAATACATTCGTTTGACGAAAAAGTACCCCCTTAC
>NC_134887.1:32381356-32401356 GCF_041734735.1 Babylonia areolata | reverse complement strand
ACTCCGCTTTCGGGGGTGTGCATGCTGGGTATGTTCTTGTTTCCATAACCCACCAAACGCTGACATGGATTACAGGATCTTGAACGTGGTGTATTTGAACTTCTGCTTGCGTATACACACGAAGGGGGTTCAGGCACTAGCAGGTCAGCACATATGTTGACCTGGGAGATCGGAAAAATCTCCACCCTTTACCCACCAGGCGCCGTTACCGTGATTCGAACCCGGGACCCTCAGATTGACAGTCCAACGCTTTAACCACTCGGCTATTGCGCCCGTCTGGGATGGTACGGGGGAAGCAGCAGCAGCAGCAGCAGCAGCAGCAGTAGTAGTATAAATTATGGGCTGGCATTTGACTGCCAAGGCCTCACGGCCTTTTTTTTAATTTTTATGTCCCCTTCAATATCGGTCTCCTTTCATTTGTGGGATACATATATGTTTTCTTTTATTTGTATATCTGTAATTCACTCATCAAAGTCAATAAAATTTTCTTTTAAATTGATGTTTATGTGAGGGAGATTTTTTTTTTTTTTTTAACAGATTAGTATTTTGTGCAAGTTTAGTTTCGATAGGCAGTGCTTTCCATATTTGTGCAATTCTATTAGCTAATGAATTTTTCCTTAAGTTAGTATTACAGTGCTCTTTACATTTGTATTTCTTGTACTCTCATAATCTGACATTCTAAAAAAAATATTATTCACATTGACTTCATTATAGCCATTTAACATTTTGTATGTTTCTACATATATTAAAAAAAAAAAAATTAAAAAAAGAGAAAAAAAAGAGGAGCAGATGCTTGACTGATCTGAAACAGCACCAACTCTTAACCAATTCAAGAATCTTCTGGACGCTGATATAAATGTAAAGATAAAAATAAAGATAAAAAAGTATGAATATGATGATTAAATTACTCGTAGGAAAATTACCGCATGCAATGCAGACACTACTCAATGTTGACGAAAAAGAAGGGACATCAAAAAGGCCGCGAGGCCTACTTCGTCCCTATTCTATACCTATACCTATACCTACTGTAGACTTACATCTTGGTCTCCTGTTCATGAGGACAGCGGACGAACCGAATCCACGAAGGAACAGGAAACAACAACACTTGGCGGACAACACAGAACTGGAAAGGGAAACACTGGCTTGTGGGGTGAAGAGACGACAGTGACAAAGCGCTGACTAGTGATCAGTGGTCAAACGTTTTTTCAAATGTCGCATCTCAAAATGTCTGGTCTGACGTGCACGCACGCACGCACGCACGCACGCACTCACTCACTCACTCACGCACACACACACATACACTCGCGCGCGCGCGCGCGCGCGCGCGCGCGCGCGCGCGCGCGCGTGTGTGTGTGTGTGTGTGTGTGTGTGTGTGTACTGTATATATTATATAAATTAAAAAAAAAAACCCAAATAAATGAATGAATATATACATGTGTGTGTGTGTGTGTGTGTGTGTGTGTGTGTGTGTGTGTGTGTGTGTGTGTGCTGTATATTTTTTTTTATATAGATTAAAAAAAATCCCAAATAAATGAATGAATATATACATGTGTGTGTGTGTGTGTGTGTGTGTGTGTGTGTGTGTGTGTGTGTGTGTGTTGCATATATTATATAAATTAAAAACAACAACAAATAAATGAATGAATATATACATGTGTGTGAGTGTGTGTGTGTGTGTGTGTGTGTGTGTGTGTGTGTGTGTGTGTGTGTGTGTGTGCTGTATATATTATAAAAAAAAGAATGAATATATACATGCGTGTGTGTGTGTGTGTGTGTGTGTGTGTGTGTGTGTGTGTGTGTGTGCGCGTGCGCGCGCGCGTACTGTATATATTATATAAATAAATTAAAAAACAACAACAAATAAAGGAATAAATATATACATGCGCGTGTGTGTGTGTGTATGAGCGCGCGCGAGATCGTGAATTGAATTGTGGGTATCCTTGTATGTTTGTGTCAGTCAGTGTATGACATATTGTCACGGTAAGTGTATGAACACGTGGGTGTAACAATGGTGGTGGTGGTGAGGGTGATGATAGTGGTGTGTGTGTGTGTGTGTGTGTGTGTGTGTGCGAGCGCGCGCGCGCGCGTGCGTGCGTGTGTGTGTGTGTGTGTTGCACAGGTGTGTGTGTGTGTGTGTGTGTGTGTGTGTGTGTGTGTTGAGGGTGAGTGTGTGTGTGTGTGTGTGTGTGTGTGTGTGTGTGTGTGTGTGTGTGTGAGCGCGCGCGAGATCGTGAATTGAATTGTGGGCATCCTTGTATGTTTGTGTCAGTCAGTGTATGACATAGTATTGTCACGGTAAGTGTATGAACACGTGGGTGTAACAATGGTGGTGGCAGTGGTGAGGGTGATGATAGTGGTTATTATTATTATTATTATTATATCCATGGGAACTAAAGACTGGGACCACACAGACAGTCGACCGTGACTGAGCATCGTCGCGAGTCCACTTCAAGGATACGTCTTTGGGGACGCTACTCAGCACGAAATGTATCTCAGTGTGTCTCTCGAATATGCCGGTTGACGCACACCCACAACACACCCATCTACCCACCCACCTACTCACCCACCCACCCACCCACCCACAGGGGACAAACAGATACAAGAGAGAGAGAGAGAAAGGAGAGTCCAAACTGACGAAACAAAATATTACCAAGCTAGGATAATGAAGTAAGCTAAACGTCTATCTTTCTGTCTACATTATTGCAACACCTGTGCCGGAAGTGCTGCGTGGCATCCAGAATCGGCCTCGTCTCCCATAATTATGAGGACACACACCGACAGATAAGTCTGCCTGCCTACTCAGCCGTCGGACCGACGGGCGACTCCATCATATATATATATATATATATATATTTCTATATATATATATATATATATATATATATATATATGTGTGTGTGTGTGTGTGTGTGTGTGTGTGTGTGTGTACGGAGAGAGAGAGAGAGGGGTGGAGATAGAGAGATAGAGAGGTGTATGGACATGTTTTTTTCCAGAGAGAAAAAACTAAAGACACCAGCGATGAACCAATCACCATTCATCGAACAAGACAAAACGCCAACATGCACGAGCTCACACTTTTCGCACTCACGCGCAATCATGCGCTGAACCAATGGCCGACAGCAGACGACAGAAGATTAGCACGTTCGGTGGGCAAACGATTGTAGGTGGGTGTTTTCCAAGCGCCGTGGAACCCATGCCACGCGCGCGTGCTCGCTATATCAGCAGTCAGCACGCGAGCCCATCGCATTTTTGGCTCTCTTTTTGCGCCTCTGCATCATTTGCTGACTTGACCTTCCCGGTATTAAACGCTCCACCACGTTTTCAACGTTTGTCGTCTGCTGTCGCTTTTCTTTCGACTCGCAGTTTTGACTGAACGAAATTCCACCAAGTTACTGACAAAACTGAGCAGAGGCTTGTTTAGTATAATAAGGACGTCAGATTTGGGAGGATTTTTAATAAAACTTGGATCAAAAGAACACTTTCGTAGCCTATTTTTGAGTTTCCCGTTTGACTGAGTTGAGCGAGCAGTTGACAAGTTCAGAAATGGCCGACGGTTTGATTGGCAAGTGGCAGTCTGTTGGCTTTGAGAATATTGACCCTTTTTGGGACACTATGGGTGAGTTGACAGTGTTTTGTTTTGTTGATTGCTCTTTGTTTATTTTGTTGGTTGCTTTGTGTATTGCCGCTTTTTCTTAAGTCGGTTCTGTGGTGTTGTTAGTCTCAAGTTCTTCAGTCTTGCCTGTTTTCAGTTCCATGTTGTATAATTCTTTCTTCTTCTAGTCAGTTTCTTTCTTCTTTTTTTTTTTTTTTTTTTTTTCCCTATTTTTCGGTTCATCATCATCATCATCATCATCTTCTCAGAGTTCTTCTTCTTCCTCTTCGTCTTCTTTCTTTGACTTTCTTTCGTTCGTTCTTTCTTTCTCCCTTTGTCTTCCATTTTATCTCCTTTCTTTCTTTTTCATACATATCAATATGATATAAAACATGTGGATTTACTTTGTTGCGTGACATCTTTGTATCAAAGTAACTGAGGTTGTTTGGAATCACGTTTGCGGGGATTCATTTGTCTGGTGTTGATAATGGTTTGAATCGTGTAAGAATATATATATATAATGACAATCTGAGTTGTTCTTTGCGAGTGGGTGGACTTGAAGAACATGGTTTGAAACCTGGTTTGACGTTTCTATTTGAGAACTTGCTTGACTGAGGATGCTTCCATGAATCTTTGAGCGTTTCCCCAGTGATGTCCAGTCACCCATTCAGTCAGTCATTCCACGGTCCGTCCGCCCCGGGTCCAGTGGCCATCCATTCATTGATACTTTTGTTTCTTTTAGTCTGTCTGGTTCTTCGCCATTACAGTTTCCATGTTGATTTTCACCGAAGCGTCTCTTATTTTGCGTAATTGTTTTGGATTGCCTTTTAGTTATTTGTTAGTATTGATCATGTGTGCAGGCTCATAATTATTATTAGCATAAGTGGGGAATAATATTTTTGCATAAAAAAACAACATCCCCTCCAACACCCCCCCCAAAAAAAAAAAACAACAACAAAACAACAACAAACAAACAAAAAACAACAACAACAACAAGAAAAAACAAAAACAACCAACAGCAAAAAACAAAAACAAAACAAAACAAAACAAAAAAAACCTTAAAAAATATTAATCAAAAACAAAACAACAAAAACCGGTGGTTATGATGGGATAAACGAGGAAGACGGTTTTGAACAAATAACTAGCACTTTTTGTCACAGATTACTGCATGTGAAATTCGGGCTGCTCTCTCCAGGGAGAGTGCGTCGCCACAACGAAGCGCCACCTAAATGTGTCTGCAAGTGTGTTTGTTTTATTACCAAGTGTGTTCGTTTTATCATTTGCTACGGGATTTTGACAGGGATATCCCTTTTATTACCGCTGGCTCTTTAACGTGCGCAGAATGTATGCTTTCACACGGGACCTCGGTTTATCGTCTCATCCGAATGACTAGACGGTAAATTTTTCTATTCAGGTTCCATTCAAACATAAAAGAAAGGGCGAGACAGGGATTCGAACCCAGACCCTCACGCGGGACACTGTATTGACAGATAAGCGTCTTGACCATTCTGCCACCTTCCTCCTCAAACATTCAGATCGGGTGCCATCATTAACTGGAGATCGATACGTGTATTTCGATAAGGAATCCTCTCTGTGTGGAATAAATCCCCCGAGCAGACTGAATCCCCACATTCGTCTCCAAGAGAATCGAACCGAACACCCATGAATCGGATTATGGAATAACCCCCCCACCCCCGGCCCCTCCCCCGGCCCCTCCTTCCTTCCTCTCTGTTTCTGTCCGTTTGTCTGTGTTTCTGTCTCTCTGTGTGTCTGTAAAAAAGTGTTTGTGTGTCTACATGTCTGTCTGTCTGCCTATTTGTGTGTCTGTCTCTGTCTTGTAAAAAGTGTTTGTGTGTCTGCTTGTCTGTCTCTCTCCGTCTTGTAAAAAGTGTTTGTGTGTCTGCATGTCTGTCTGTCTGTCTCTTTGTGTCTGTCTCTCTCCGTCTTGTAAAAAGTGTTTGTGTGTCTACATGTCTGTCTGTCTGTCTCTTTGTGTCTGTCTGTCTCTGTCTTGTAAAAAGTGTTTGTGTGTCTACATGCCTGTCTGTCTGTCTCTTTGTGTCTGTCTGTCTCTGTCTTGTAAAAAGTGTTTGTGTGTCTACATGTCTGTCTGTCTGTCTCTTTGTGTCTGTCTGTACCTTCTTGCCCCTCAGACTGGCTCTTCTTTTCACCCTTTTGAAGAGCGCGCGCGCGCGCGCGTGTGTGTGTATGTTTGTCTGTTCCTCTTGTTAACCTGCATTCAGAGAGACTGGAAGCGCCACTGAAGCGACCAGCTGTGTATGTACATGACTGTCACCCTGTAGTGAACGGACGTTACACCAGTGAGAAGGAGGAGCGCCAAGCAGCAATGATTTGAATATAGCCACTAATATCCCTTCAGCGGTCGTTATAACTACTAATATCCCTTTAGCGGTCGTTATAACCACTAATATCCCTTCAGCGGTCGTTATAACCACTAATATCCCTTCAGCGGTCGTTATAACCACTAATATCCCTTCAGCGGTCGTCATAACCACTAATATCCCTTCAGCGGTCGTCATAACCACTAATATCCCTTCAGCGGTCGTTATAACTACGAATATCCCTTCAGCGGTCGTTATAACTACTAATATCCCTTCAGCGGTCGTTATAACTACGAATATCCCTTCAGCGGTCGTTATAACTACTAATATCCCTTCAGCGGTCGTTATAACTATCCCGTTAGCGGTCGTTATAACTACTAATATCCCGTCAGCGGTCGTTATAACCACTAATCCTTCAGCGGTCGTTATAACCACTACTATCCCTTCAGCGGTCGTCATAATCACTAATATCCCTTCAGCGGTCGTTATAACCACTAGTATCCCTTCAGCGGTCGTTATAACTACTGATATCCCTTCAGCGGTCGTTATAACTACTGATATCCCTTCAGCGGTCGTCATAACCACTAATCCTTCAGCGGTCGATATAACCACTACTATCCCGTAATCGTCATAACCACTAATATCCCTTCAGCGGTCGTCATAACCACTACTATCCCGTAATCGTCATAACCACTAATATCCCTAAAGCGGTCGTCATAACACTAATATCCCTTCAGCGGTCGTCATAACCACTACTATCCCTTCAGCGGTCGTCATAACCACTAATATCCCTTCAGCGGTCGTCATAACCACTCATATCCCTTAATCATCATAACCACTACTATCCCTTCAGCGGTCGTTATAACCACTAATATCCCTTCAGCGGTCGTCATAACCACAAATATCCCTTAATCATCATAACCACTGATATCCCTTCAGCGGTCGTCATAACCACTAATATCCCTTCAGCGGTCGTCATAACCACTCATATCCCTTAATGATCATAACCACTACTATCCCTTCAGCGGTCGTTATAACCACTAATATCCCTTAATCATCATAACCACTACTATCCCTTCAGTGGTCGTTATAACCACTAATATCCCTAAAGCTGTCGTCATAACCACTAATATCCCTTCAGCGGTCGTTATAACTACTGATATCCCTTCAGCGGTCGTTATAACCACTACTATCCCGTCAGCGGTCGTTATAACCACTACTATCCCTTCAGCGGTCGTTATAACTACGAATATCCCGTTAGCGGTCGTTATAACTACTAATATCCCGTCAGCGGTCGTCATAACCACTAATATCCCGTCAGCGGTCGTCATATCCACTACTATCCCTTCAGCGGTCGTTATAACCACTACTATCCCTTCAGCGGTTGTCATAACCACTACTATCCCTTCAGCGGTCGTTATAACCACTAATATCCCTTCAGCGGTCGTCATAACCACTACTATCCCTTCAGCGGTCGTTATAACCACTACTATCCATTCAGCGGTCGTCATAACCACTACTATCCCTTCAGCGGTCGTCATAACCACTAATATCCTTTCAGCGGTCGTTATAACCACTAATATCCCTTCAGCGGTCGTCATAACCACTAATATCCCTTCAGCGGTCGTTATAACCACTACTATCCCTTAAGCGGTCGTCATAACCACTAATATCCCTTCAGCGGTCGTCATAACCACTACTATCCCTTAATCGTCATAACCACTAATATCCCTAAAGCGGTCGTCATAACACTAATATCCCTTCAGCGGTCGTGATATCCACTACTATCCCTTCAGCGGTCGTCATAACCACTACTATCCCTTCAGCGGTCGTCATAACCACTACTATCCCTTCAGCGGTCGTTATAACCACTAATATCCCTTAATCATCATAACCACTACTATCCCTTCAGCGGTCGTCATAACCACTAATATCCCTTCAGCGGTCGTCATAACCACTACTATCCCTTCAGCGGTCGTTATAACCACTAATATCCCTTCAGCGGTCGTCATAACCACTCATATCCCTTAATCGTCATAACCACTAATATCCCTTCAGCGGTCGTCTTCCTTCGCGCAGCTAACACGTAACGAACTGAGCGATTTTTGCACGGCATCGTCCGGGCAAATCATTTCCGGTTCAGCTTCGGAGTGGCCGACCGTCTCTACACGTGATGATTTTCACCATGATGCATGGAGGATCCAACTTCTGCTGTTTGTTGGCTGTCCTGCAGAGAAAGCGAAGAACAGAGGTCTCACCTCACACCGTCTCACCATGTTGTCAGTCACTGAAACTGAACCGGAAGTCGCCCCCTACCCCCACACCCCCACCTACTGTGTGTCAAAATGGTATCGTCCAACGCTTCGAAACACAGTGCAACTTGACGGTTATAAGACGACCACCTGTGAGATCTTAGTATTTATGTTTTGAAGTTGTATTCCTTTATATTACTGACGGCAACATTTTTTTTTTCCCACTCGGTTGACATTAGTTGTTTTCCTTTTTCCTTTTTTTTTATTTTTATTTTTTTATCAGAGACGATGAAAGTCGCCCGCCCGCCATGGAATGCTACGTTTTGAAAAAAAAGAAAAAGAAAAAAAAGAAGAAAAAAAAAAGGGGTTGAGGTGGGGGTGGGGGTTGGCTTTATAGAACACAAGACTGATGGTTAATCACGAACAGAATGGGCATTCTGTCTTGCGCGCTCAGTTCCGAGTGCGCGCGCCGCGTGCGCGTGTGTGCGTGTGTGTGTGTGCGTGCGTACGTACGTGCGTGTATACATACGTATGTGATGTGTGTGCGGCGCGCACATCTCAGGCGATCGGAATGCGATGATGTTGATTGAAGGAAACAGCCTGAAACCTTTTTCCCGGGCCTTGCCGGGCCCCTGGTATGGCCGACTCTCTCGCCGGCCGCAGCACTGAGGAGATACAAAGATATTATCACTAAGACACCAGACGCTGAGTCTGGAATTTCCGGGGCTGAACTGTCGAGGGCTGCAGCAGATGCCAAGGGCGCAGCCCTCCAGAGACTGGCACGTGATGCGTGGAGTGTGTGCACACCCGGCTCCTGTTGGTGCCACGGAGTGGTTACAGGTGTTATGGGGATATGGGGGTGTGGGTGTGTGTGTGGGGTCTACTTGGGACGGCTCTGTGTGTCCCAGTTTCTGTACCCCTCTCTACCTTTCTTTCTGCCTCTGTCTTTCTCTTTCTGTCTCTCTCTGTGACTCTCTTTATCCGTCCTATATTTTCAGTTGACAGTTTTTTGGAATATAAAAGGCCTGTGAAGTAAGGATTTTAATATTTATGACGTTCTTTTCCTAATTAGCTGGGCATGTGGATCATTTGATCATGCTGGTCAGCAATACACACACACACACGCACGCCCATGAGTAGAAAACTGCTCAAATTTAACATCGGAGAGAAAAATGGTAAACGCCTGAGAGAGCAGATGAGTTTATATATATATATATATATATATATATATATATATATTTTTTTTTTTTTAATTTATTTATTTATTTTTATATTTTATTTTATTTTAATTTTATTTTATTTTATTTTTTAAGAGATGATTTGAACACAGGGGGTGTTGGTTAGTTGGTGCCGAAGACCGACAGGCACCCAGCAAATCCAGTGATGCATACATCACTGCTGTGACGTCGTGTGAGTTGTGGGAGAGGCGGTACGGTTTGTGCGGTTTGCCAACAGGACCTTCGAGGCAAGATGAGATACACTGATAACTACGAGAGTGATGATACAGGGAGTGGCGATGCGTCAATGCTTAGGATTTTGGCAGCAAATTAACGATAGCCCTCCCCCCCCGCCTCCACACCCCCCCACGCCCCCGCCCCCCACTTCCTCTGGATTCTGTAATCATAGACAAGAACATAATGTTTTATCTGGACTATCCCCATTCGTTGAATGATTGTGATAAGATGTTCAACATTACTTTGTTATGTTGTTTTACATTACAGTGTTGATAAGATAGTTGTGAAACGAGTGAAACTTAGAAAGAAATAAGAAATCAGAGATGAAGCTGTCAGAAATGGACGAGTTTGTTTCGTAGATCGCTTAGACAGGTTGGCTTCATTTGTTTAGTTATCTATGTTTTCTGCTTACAGGTAAATAAAAGGTACATTGGAACAAACATAGACACTTCCCCAAGTTCCAATGTACCTTTTATTTACCTGTGTGCTATCTGAATTGGTAGCGTTTTCTGCTTACAACTCGGTGCTCCACACATTAGATAAATAGGCAACGATATTCATTTGACGAAGTAGTCATGAATGAGAACGATACTTAGATACACTTCGGTGCATATCCATCATCGCTTACCTTGACATTTGTGCGGCGGGGAAACAGTTTTGTTCCAGAAGAACGGTTGTTTGTATTCTCACGCGGAAGACTTCTGTGCGTTGGTAAGGATCTGTACGGTGGCGTGATGGCCACGTGTGACCTTTGGAGCTGTGGGGTGGTTGGTAAAAGGCTCAGTGTACTCTCTGTCTCTGTCTGTCTGTCTCTGTCTCTCTCTCTCTCTCTCTCTCTGTGTGTGTGTGTGTGTGTGTGTGTGTGTGTGTCCCCCCCCTCTCTCTCTGTGCTTCCCTTCCCACCCTCGAAAGAGGAGAACAAAGTGACGATTTGTCAGAAGAAAAAAACAACAACACATCATCAGCATAGGCCCAAGGTAAAGCAGAAGGAACAGCAGCAGAAGAAGCAGATAAAAAATGGAATGGAAGTAGAAGAAGAAGAAGAAGAGCAGCAGCAGCAGCAGCAGCAGAAGAAGAAAAAGAAGAAGAAGAAGAAGCAGAAGCAGCAGCAGCAGCAGCAGCAGCAGCAGCAGCAGCAGCAGAAGAAGAAAAAGAAAAAGAAAAAGAAAAAGAAGAAGAAGCAGAAGCAGAAGCAGCAGCAGCAGCAGCAGCAGCAGCAGCAGCAGCAGAAGAAGAAGAAGCAGAATAAGAAGCAGAAGAAGCAACTCTATTTGAGTGGGAGGACCAACAGCAGCGGCAGAAGTCAATCAACACATACTCCTCACAACAGTGTACAAATGAGAACTAGTCATAACTAGTCATAACTGGTTATCAGCAAGACAGCAGACCAATTCAGGACGTGGAGAAACCAGTTCAGACCAGACTCATCACACCCAGTCTCAACCAGTTCCCTTCCATGCAAACCGCTAGCCGAGTCCATCCCGATGGACTCCATTCCAGCGCTCCTACACTATCCTAACCTAGTGATTTGCGTGTTCAGGATTTGGTTCACCAGCAACCATGGCTGCACAACAAGTATAAACCATTCCCGTTGTTCAGCAGACACAATCGTACCCGATCAAATCCAATCTAATCCAGTCCAGGTAGGTGAAGTGCGATTCGTACAGACCCATTACATCGCAGCAGTCTTTCAGCGCTGAACGTTTGTCAAAGATTGCCCTACTTTGTCCCCACCAGTGATGACATCACCACCACCAATGACGAACTTTTGGTTGGGCCCCTGCCATGTTCATGTGTGTGTCGGACTCGGCTGGGGGATGGGGAGGGGGAGGGAGAGAGGGGGTCTGTGTTGTGTGAGTGACGAGCCTTTGGATGTACGCATAATTCCCGTTCGGATGAGTAAAGATGTATTGAATTGTATGGCATTGTTTCGTATTGTATTGTATTGTTTGTTTGTTTGTTTGTGAGTGTGTGTGTGTGTGTGTGTGTGTGTGTGTGTGTGTGTGTGTGTGTGTGTGTGTGTGTGTGTGTGTTGCCTCAGTTGCATGCAGGTCATGGAGCACCAGGACTCTTTCGTATCGTATTGTATTGTATTGTATTGTATTGTATTGTATTGTATTGTATGCCAATGGTTAAAAGACAGAGCAATGCAGTACAGAGAAGTCCAGTCGAATGCGCCACAACCTTCTCCCAGTAACCTCACTAATGCCGTGTTTGTGCATTCAGAATTTTGTCCTGCTGTAACTCCCAGGAAGCGTATTCGCACGACCACTGTCACCCAATCGATGGTCAGCACACACAATCCTGTCCAGTCCTGTCCTGTCCAGTGGGTCGATGTGCAACGAAATCACAACCCAGCTGAACGTAACACCACAACATAAAGTGCCACGAGAATACCCAGGACCACGATAAACCCTCTCTTCAAGACCAACAGGATTGTGACACAAAACAGAGGCAGCCATGAAGGCACACCTTGTATCACACACCTCGGGTCCCGAGTCCGGTGTTTTAGTCAGGTCTTCGTCGTCACCTGCGTTCATGATCTGCGTGCAACCCCTGTGTGCACAGGGCCTTTAGATGCGTGACCGTTTCTAGCCCGAGGGTGAGGCAGCCGTCATCCGTTTTCGGGGAGCCAACTTCTTTTGTTGGTCCATGCTTCCACGTAGCCCCACACACCTGGCTGGGCTTTCTCCAGACTTCAGGTTTCGTGGGGAATCCCGAGATATATCACCTGACTCCCCTGCCCTTTCCGTCCTAAAGAAATAGAAAGAAAGAAAAGAAGAAGAAAATATCAGTCTGCTGAAATAATCGGAATCTGGGATTGTCGAGTTGGTGCTGATTTATTGCCGGGGTGCTTGTTTGTGTAAGGGTTGGGGGCGGGCGCGCGCACGCACACACACACACGCACACACACACACACACGCTCTCTCTCTCTCTCTCACACACACACACACACACACACATACACACACACACGCTCACACACACACGCACACACACACACACACACGCTCACACACACACACACATACACACACACACACACACACGAATTGATAGCATGTATCCAGCAGATCTCAATTCAGATTTTGTGATGAAGACGACAGGGCGTTGGGGTGTGTGAGGTGGATGGGATGGGGTAGTGGTGGGGTTTGGGGGTGTGGGGTTGGGTGGGGGTGGGGTAGTGGTAGGGTTTGGGGGTGTGAGGTTGGGTGGAGGTGGGGTAGTGGTAGGGTTTGGGGGTGTGAGGTTGGGTGGAGGTGGGGTAGTGGTAGGGTTTGGGGGGGGTGAGGTTGGGTGGGGTTGGGGTAGTGGTAGGGTTTGGGGGGGTGAGGTTGGGGGTGGATGGGGTAGTGGTAGGGTTTGGGGGTGTGAGTTGGATGGGGTGGGGTAGTGGTAGGGTTTGGGGGTGTGAGGTTGGGTGGGCGTGGGGTAGTGGTAGGGTTTAGGGGTGTGAGTTGGATGGGGTGGGGTAGTGGTAGGGTTTAGGGGTGTGAGTTGGATGGGGTGGGGTAGTGGTAGGGTTTGGGGGTGTGAGGTTGGGTGGGCGTGGGGTAGTGGTAGGGTTTATGGGTGTGAGTTGGATGGGGTGGGGTAGTGGTAGGGTTTAGGGGTGTGAGTTGGATGGGGTGGGGTAGTGGTGGGGTTTGGGGGTGTGAGGTGGATGGGATGGGGTAGTGGTAGGGTTTAGGGGTGTGAGGTTGGGAGGGGATGGGGTAGTGGTAGGGTTTGGGGGTGTGTGGTGGATGGGGTGGGGTAGTGGTAGGGTTTAGGGGTGTGAGGTTGGGAGGGGATGGGGTAGTGGTAGGGTTTGGGTGTGTGTGGTGGATGGGGTGGGGTAGTGGTAGGGTTTGGGGGTGTGAGGTGAATGGGGTGGGGTAGTGGTAGGGTTTGGGGGTGTGAGGTTGGGTGGGGGTGGGGTAGTGGTAGGGTTTGGGGGTGTGAGGTTGGGTGGGGTGGGGTAGTGGTAGGGTTTAGGGGTGTGAGGTGGATGGGATGGGGTAGTGGTAGGGTTTAGGGGTGTGAGGTTGGGAGGGGATGGGGTAGTGGTAGGGTTTGGGGGTGTGGGGTTGGGTGGAGGTGGGGTAGTGGTGGGGTTTCGGGGTGTGAGGTTGGGTGGAAGTGGGGTAGTGGTAGAGTTTGGGGTGTGAGGTTGGGTAGGGGTGGGGTAGTGGTAGGGTTTGGGGGTGTGAGGTTGGGTCTGGGTAGGGTAGTGGTGGGGTTTGAGGGTGTGAGGTTGGGTCTGGGTAGGGTAGTGGTGGGGTTTGGGGGTGTGGGGTGGGGTGGGGTAGTGGTAGGATTTGGGGGTGTGAGGTTGGGTGGGGGTGGGGTAGTGGTGGGGTTTGGGGGTGTGAGGTGGATGGGGGTAGGGTAGTGGTGGGGCTTGGGGGTGTGAGGTGGGGTGGGGTGGGGTAGTGGTAGGATTTGGGGGTGTGAGGTTGGGTCTGGGTAGGGTAGTGGTGGGGTTTGGGGGTGTGGGGTGGGGTGGGGTAGTGGTAGGATTTGGGGGTGTGAGGTGGATGGGGGTGGGGTAGTGGTAGGGTTTGGGGGTGTGAGGTTGGGTGGAGGTGGGGTAGTGGTAGGGTTTGGGGGTGTGAGGTGGATGGGGTGGGGTAGTGGTGGGGTTTGGGGGTGTGAGGTTGGGTCTGGGTGGGGTAGTGGTGGGGTTTGGGGGTGTGAGGTTGGGTCTGGGTGGGGTAGTGGTGGGGTTTGGGGGTGTGAGGTTGGGTCTGGGTGGGGTAGTGATGGGGTTTGGGGGTGTGAGGTTGGGTGGGGGTGGGTTAGTGGTAGGGTTTTGGGGTGTGAGGTGAATGGGGTGGGTAGTGATGGGGTTTGGGGGTGTGAGGTGGATGGGGTGGGGTAGTGGTGGGGTTTGGGGGTGTGAGGTGGATGGGGGTAGGGTAGTGGTAGGGTTTAGGGGTGTGAGGTTGGGTGGAGGTGGGGTAGTGGTAGGGTTTGGGGTGTGAGGTTGGGTGGGTGTGGGGTAGTGGTAGGGTTTGGGGGTGTGAGGTTGGGTAGGGGTGGGGTAGTGGTAGGGTTTGGGGTGTGAGGTTGGGTGGGTGTGGGGTAGTGGTATGGTTTGGGGTGTGAGGTGGATGGGGGTAGGGTAGTGGTGGGGTTTGGGGGTGTGAGGTGGATGGGGGTAGGGTAGTGGTGGGGTTTGGGGGTGTGAGGTGGATGGGGGTAGGGTAGTGGTAGGGTTTGGGGGTGTGAGGTGGATGGGGTGGGGTAGTGGTAGGGTTTGGGGGTGTGAAGTGGATGGGGGTGGGGGTGTGAGGTTGGGTGGGCGTGGCGTAGTGGTAGGGTGTGGGGTGTGAAGTGGATGGGGGTGGGGGTGTGAGGTTGGGTGAGGGTGGGGTGGGGTGTGAGGTGGATGGGGCGGGGTAGTGGTAGGGTTTGGGGTGTGAGGTTGGGGGGGGAGGGTAGTGGTAGGGGGTGTGAATTAGGGTGTGGGTATAGGATGTGGTCGGGTAGAGTGGTATGGTGTGAGTTGGGGTGGGGGGTGGGCGAGTGTGGGGCCGGGAGGGGCCGTGGGCGGGGGGTGGGGGGGGGTGGTATGAGGTGGGGTGGCATGCTCTAGAACCATACACGTGGGAAACATCTTGTCTCGATTTTTGTTTTGTTTTATGCTCTGATTTTCGTACAAGTTCTCCTTCGCGCGGCGTGTTTTTACCGTTATATTCCCATGTTGAAACGGGGAAAAAAAACCCCAAAAACAAGGGACACGCGCTGTATCCAGTAAAACGAATAACTTTGTTATCACAAGTGAGTAAAAAAAAAAAAGAAAAAAAAAGAGAGAAAAAGAAGAAAAAAAAAAGAAAAAAAAAAGAGAGAAAGAAAGAAAGAAAAAAAAAAGCATTTTCACGTCAACGCAGACATGACATGCAAAGTGCACCAGCACACACACACCGCAGAAATCCTGCTTCAATCGGAAAACAGTGCAGTGTCAGCCAGCGTGTGTTCAGCGCTCGGAATGCAAAAAAAAAAAAAACCAGCTTTTTTTTTTCTTTTTTTTTCCCACGCCGGCATTGAAAGCCCAGTGGATCTGAGAGAGGTCGTTGTCAGCAAACATCACACAGTCCACCACGTTTACGTCTGTCCCTTGTTGTTTCTGGCTCCCAGTGATGTTGTCAGAGTCGCGTCTGTCATTCTCTGTCTGTCTCAGTGTCTGTCTGTCTGTCTGTCTGTCTTGTCTGTCTGTCTGTCTCTGCGTACGCGTGCCACTGTATCTTTGTCTCCGTCTCTGCCTCTGTGTGTGTCTGTGTCTCTTTGCTTGCTTGTCTCTGTTTGTCTTTCTCTCTCTGTCTTTGTCAGTCTGTCTGTCTCTGTCTCTCTCTTTCTCAGTCTCTGTCTGTCTGTCTGCCTCTGTCTCTCTTTGTCTCTGTCTGTCTGTCTGTCTGTCTCTCACTCACTCACTGTGTGTGTGTGTGTGTGTGTGTGTGTGTGTGTGTGTGTGTGTGCATGCGCACAATGCATTTGAATTTAGAGATGATGCATTGCATTGATGATTCATTCGTTTGGCATGCCCATTGATATGTGTGTATGACATTTGATATGGCTGTGTTTTTGTTTGTTTGTTTGTCCAGGTACATCCCTTCATGAGGGGCTGTGGACTATCAATGAATAAAGCATTCGCAATCTGTGTCTGTCTCTGTCTGTCCGTCCGTCCGTCCGTCCGTCCGTCCGTCCGTCTGTCTGTCTGTCTGTCTGTCTGTCTGTCTGTCTCTCTCTCTCTCTCTCTCTCTCTCTCTGTAGGTCTGCTGTGTGATACCCCTCTGCCTGAGTATGATGATGATGATATCAATATAATCAAAACAACAATGATAAGAATAATGATAATAACGAAGCCGCTGTTGGTGATGATGATGATGATGATGATGATGATGATGATATCAATATAATCAAAACAACAATGATAAGAATAATGATAATAACGAAGCCGCTGTTGGTGATGATGATGATGATGATGATGATGATGATGATGATATCAATATAATCAAAACAACAATGATAAGAATAATGATAATAACGAAGCCGCTGTTGGTGATGATGATGATGATGATGATGATGATGATGATATCAATATAATCAAAACAACAATGATAAGAATAATGATAATAACGAAGCCGTTGTTGGTGATGATGATGATGATGATGATGATGATGATGATGATATCAATATAATCAAAACAACAATGATAAGAATAATGATAATAACGAAGCCGCTGTTGGTGATGATGATGGTGATGATGATGATGATGATGATGATGATATCAGTATAATCAAAACAACAATGATAAGAATAATGATAATAACGAAGCCGCTGTTGGTGATGATGATGATGATGATGATGATGATGATAGTGTTCACAATAAAAAGTATACAAATCGGATCAAAAGCTGGGGTTTTGGGAGACGGGGTGTAGTGTGTGTTTTATAGGCAGGACTAGTGTTTTGTATTTGTCCACCGTGTCTCGTGACGATTTTATTTATTTATTTATTTATTTGTTTGTTTTCTTTTACTTGTCGCGATGTCTGCCATCTCCCACAATCCCATTCTGGGAGAGAGGAGAAAGAAGGGGAGGAAAGTTTGCAGAAGAAGGCGTGTATGTGTGGGGAAAATAAATCATTTGAACTTTCCCTCCCACTTTAAACTGAGTAAGCGTATTCATCATGAATTACTGAGTCCCACTCTTTAGGTCACTTCTTCTCCTCCCAGATTAACAAAGGTGATCCCAGACCTAGCCAAAAGCATGGAACTACGAAATTAAATTTTTTTTTTTTTATACCAAGAATGGCTTCCTTACAAACCACTGTTTGAATATAATTTTCTTTTTAAGAAATGGAAAGCAGTAAGTCCAACAAGCATCTTTCTTTTTTTTCTTTCACAATGTTCTCATTTATATGACCGTCATCTGGTTTTTGGAGGCATAGTTATCTCTTCAGAGATTGCAAGACATATTAAAGGGACAGTTGATTTGACAGTTAACACCACACCCCGCCCCTTCTCTCTCTCTTTCTCTCTCTCTCTCTCTCTCTCAACTTTCCATCTCTCTTTTCCTCTCCAGCTGGTTTGTTTATTCACATTATTACAAAGTTCTGTATCCAAACTTTTCTCTCTTGCATCAAGTATGTGGAATATTATATGTATAAGTTGCTGTTTTTATGCTCTGAATAATACAGAAGAACTGGTTCTCTTCCCATGCACCACCTCCACTCTGACAAATAACAGCGACTGACATGTAAAGTGTGCCAGTAAAGGGTTGAAGAAAATTCCTCTCTTTTTTTTTCTCGAAAAAATGTGTGTTCTTATCGAGTGCACTTTGCTAATTTTGTATTTGGTGCATTGTTTTGGAAGGCGAAATGTGAAAGACCAGCCTCTTTATTTTGATATATTACCACTTTACGTTTCGTAACATATGTGTAATTTTAAGTATACTGCCCTTATTGTGTTCATGTATTATGTTCATAAAAAAAAATCATGGAACTACCAGTGTGATCAGTGTCCCCAGTCAAGCCATGCTCTGAGTGCTTCTCATGACTGAAACCAAGGGCAGAGGGAGCTGAAATCCAGCAGATTTCAGACCAGGTCGGAGCACAGCGGAACAGATGTTAAACTGCAGAGTCTTCGGAGAAACACCACCGATAACAACATGACCTGTTCCACAGTATTCATCGATTTAAAAAAAAAAAAAAAGCGTTTGACGTGGCGTGGCATGATGACTTCCGGTACGCCCTATAAGGCTTTGACGTAGATGAAGGGCTTGTCCATTGTCCAAACCACCCAGTCCCTTTGCGAACACGCCAGCAGCACAGTTCTCCTTAAAAACTCTCTCCATACGAACGGCGAAAGAGAAGACGTTAAGGGGGGAGGGTGGGGGTGGACGTCACCAGTCATGAAACCATCCTGCAAGGTTCCTGGGGGTGGTGGGGTGGGGGTGGGGGGAGGGGGTGAGGGGGGGGGACGTCACCAGTCACGAAACCATCCTGTAAGGTTCGGGGGGGTGGGGGTGGGGGGACGGAAACGCGGGCGAGAAAGAGAGATACTTAATTTTATAATGAACACAAAGAAAGCCTATACCATGTGTGTTACAACATGGGAGTATCCAGTCCTACCTTGGGCAAAGCTCCTCTGGAAGGAAGGATAAAGAAGAGGAAGGAGAATAAAGTAAACAAGAGAGGCAAGGCCTTCAAGACTCACTTGTGATACACTGAAAAAAAAATCCAAGCTTTTTATGTATTGTGTATAATTTCAAAATGTATTGTTTAAGATGAGAAAGATCAGTTTAAAGCGAATTAAGTCCCCTAGCATTAATTACAGAGTAATTTCCCTTTTTTACTATCTGCACCAAAACGTTTGCAAAATAAATAAAACTTCCATGCTTAGCAAAAGAAGTTCCTGTTTGAACAAAAAATGATAATATAGACTGCTCTTGTTGTTGGGTCAGAATATCAGATCAAAGTGCCAAATTTAGAGAATACAAAAAATATAAATATAACAGTAAATGCAGTTTGCATATGATTAGGCTTCATTATTTATTTTTTTGTGCCCATCGCAGAGGTGCAATATTGTTTTAAACAAGATGATTGGAAAGAACTGAATTTTTCCTATTTTTATGCCAAATTTGGTGTCAACTGACAAAGTATTTGCAGAGAAAATGTCAATGTTAAAGTTTACCACACACACACACACACACACACACACACAGACAACCGAACACCGGGTTAAAACATACTCACTTTGTTTACACAAGTGAGTCAAAAAGGAAGAAAAGAATATATATATATATATATATATATATTAAAAATGAACACAAAGAAAGTCTGCACCATGTGTGTTACATCATGGGAGTATCCAGTTTTACCTTGGGGAAAGCCTCTCTGGAAGGAAGAAACTTGAGAAAGAAGAGGAAGGAGAAGAAAGTAAAAAAAAAGGAAGGAAGAAAAGAATCAGTCAATCAATCAATTTATTTCCTGAGTCTGACTACAGAAATCCGCCTTCAGGTTCGTCGTAAAGAAATCGGACACTTATTTTAAGAGATGGCAGCTTTTAAAAGTGAAGACATTCATTCCATCATTGGATTAACTCACTCAGTACGACCAGTCCTCTCTTCTCCTCTACACAGACCCCTCGATGTCCAGTGGGTGTCTCAATGACCCAACCTTTAGCTTCCGTCGTCAGAATTGTGGTATTCTTTGTCAACATTCACCTCTTCAGTATAAGAGCCTTCAGCTTGCAATATTTTGATGATGGTAATTGGGGTGAAACGCTGTTAACGCCGTCTTTTTCGCCGTTTGTATGGAGAGAGTTAAAACACACGAACAAGGCTGGAAAAAGTAAGGGGTGAGGAACGGAAGGGT
>NC_134887.1:32371356-32376356 GCF_041734735.1 Babylonia areolata | reverse complement strand
CTTGCCGCGGTGCCCGAGCACTGCTCATGTTCGCAGCACTCGCATCTTCTTCTTCTTCTTTTGATTGTGGTCCTTCAGTTCCCTCTCTTCTTCTCTTTCTTCCTCTTCTTCTTCTTCAATTCTCTTTCAACTTCTGGTTGTTCATTTTCCTTCTTCTTCTTCTTTTTCTTCTTCAATTTCCTTTCTTCTCCTTCATTTTCCTTTCTTCTTCTTCAATTCTCTTTCAACTTCTGATTGTTCATTTTCCTTTCTTCTTCTCCTTCTTCTACGATTCCATTTCTTCTTCTTCAATTCCTTTTGTTGTTGTTGTTGTTGTTGTTGTTGTTGTTGTTGTTGTTGTTGTTGTTGTTGTTGTTGTTGTTGTTGTTGTTGTTGTTGTTGTTGTTGTTGTTGTTCTTCTTCTTCTTCTTCTTCTTCTTCTTCTTCAGTGATTCTTGAGTCTTCATCTTCATAGAACACACACACACACACACACACACACACACACACACAGAGACATACACATACACACACATACACACACATACACACATACATACACACACACACCACACACACACACACACACCACACACACACACACACACACACACACACACACACATACCATTCTTCTTCAGTTCATCATACAGCCACGGCGCCACAACTTCCCACCAGCCATTCATCAGGCCCAGTTTCCCATCACGCAGCCACGGCGCCACGACTTTCCACCAGACGCTAATCAGGACCTGTTCCCCATGGCCTCACATACACAGCACTTCGACCCTCCACCCAATCCTGCTGTCTGTCATCAAGACCAGTACGACTTCCAGCCAGCTGCTGCTGATAGTCAATATGACCACTATTCCAACAACTTGTGTCATTATTCAAACAAAGTATTTGGAAACTGCTATTCTTTGTCACCAGAACAACCATCATTCCACAATGCTTACCAACATACCACACACCCTTTCCCCGTTAAATCTGTACCACTCTTCAACCCTTCTTTACAAACAGACCAATTCCCAGCTCTCAGACCTCACCCCTCGATACAATCTCTTGTATCATAAATAATTAGATGACTGACGATCAGCCCAGATCGTACATGACGTTGTGGGAACTTAACTCACCCCACCTCCCCACCTCCCCCTCCCCTGCAAGCTGTCATCGCCATGGATGTTTCAGTTTGCATCGTTGACGTTCCCAGAGACTTGCCTTGGCGTCAAATCAACGCGGACATAGAAGCTCGCTCTCTCTCTCTCTCTCTCTCTCTCTCTCTCTCTCTCTCTCTCTCAGCTTGAATTATTCAGCACTTTCCCTTACTAGAACTGCATTTCGAAAATCTAGGTAGTATTTTTATTATGCACTAATGTCAAGTCCTGCTAATGTCTCGAACTGGCCTGTTTGTGAAGGACTGCGAGTAGGTCACTTAAACATATGTCATTTGGTCAACAAAATGACAGACGTATCGAAGATGATATATAATAATGATAAACCATTCCATATCTTTGGCTTTTCTGAATCATGGACGAACATTCACATTAATGACAAATCTATTTCTATTCCTGGTTACAATATTGTTCGGAAAAATCCTCAAAAATCTAAAGAAAGTGGTATCGTCATTTATATTCAAAATAACGTTCCGTACAGAATTCGTAATGACCTACATCATCCAGATGTTGAATCACTGTGGCTTGAAGTTCAATCCCAAAATAAATCAACAGATTCGCTCCTTATAGCATTTTTGTACAGACATCCTAAGAGTTTTTCCAAGTGGTATGACGATTTTTGTGAAATGATGGACAGCGCCTGGCTTTCAAAAAAAGAAGTATTAATTTTGGGTGACTTTAATTTAGATCTTTTTCAGCGTCATAGCCGATGGAACAACATCTATACGTCTTACAATCTCCATCAGTGTATTGATTCCCCCACCAGAGTTACACAAAAAACTAGAACGCTCTTAGATCATATTTATACATCCAATCTAACATCAGTTCGAGAAATTTGTGTGCCGAATGTTGGCGTAAGTGACCACAATGCCGTCTGCATTACATGGGGAAAAAAGGGTTTCAAAATACCCAAAACAGGTCATACTGTTGTCACATTTCGGTCATTTAAACATTTTAATCTGGACGCCTTTCAATCAGACCTCATTTCTGCACCTTTCACTAACATTTATAGCTTTACTAATCCAGAAGAAGCCCTTTCCTTTTGGACTGCAACGTTACTGCATGTTGTTGATAAACATATCCCTTTAATTCAGAGACGAGTCAAGTCGGAAATTCTTCCGAGTTGGCTTACGCAAGATATCTTTCAAGCAATGGATGACAGAGACCATCAAAAGATAATCGGTCCATTCGAAGAATACCAGAAGAAACGTAATATTGTCAAATACATGATCAGAAAGTCTAAACGGTTTTTCTTTCGTAAGCTAATCGAAGACAAAAGCAACACAGCCTCCATATGGAAGGCTATACACCAACTCACCAAACCAAACAATTCAAATGCGGAATGTCTCATTCCTGTTGATACACTGAACAATCACTTTGCTGACACTGGAAACAAATTAATCGCAAATGACAGTGCACACACTTCTTTTGATTTCAGCATTTTAGAAAACTTCTGTCATAATAAAGATATAAAAACAAAGTTTTCTGTTCCATTAATGTCTATTCATGAAGTCTTATCTTATTTAGTATCGCTAAAAAATAAAAACTCGTGTGGCTTCGATGGCATTAGTCCAAAAATATTAAAACTATCTGCACCTTATATTGCCGATTCTCTTACTTATCTCTTCAATCTTTGTCTATCCAAAAATCATTTTCCAAAAGAGTTTAAATATGCAAAGGTTATTCCCCTGCATAAAAAAGGTGATGCTAATGATGTCAATAATTACAGACCAATCTCATTGTTGTCTTCTGTCTCAAAAGTTCTAAAACGTCATGTACACCTTTGTCTTACATTCTTTATTGAAAAATATCAGCTTCTCTATACCAATCAATCAGGATTTAGACAGCACCATTCTTGTGAAACCGCTTTATGTAGAATAACTGATGCATGGCTGCGTGATATTAATAAAAGCAAGGTGGTTGGAGTGATATTCCTTGATTTTACAAAAGCGTTTGACTTAATCAATCACGAAATATTGCTTCAAAAATTGAAATGTTATGGTATTGACGATAACTGCTTATTGTTTCTCAGATCTTACCTAGAAAACCGTATTCAGGCTGTCTATTCACGTGGCTTTATTTCTTCCAAAAGGCATGTTCCAAGAGGAGTACCGCAGGGGTCAATTCTAGGCCCTCTCTTATTTTCCTTGTATATCAACGATCTACCTTTATCAATTCAACATGCAATCTGTGATTTATTTGCTGATGATACATCAATACAATATGCTAGTCACAATGTTGACGAAATTAGTTATCACCTGAATGCCAACATGAAATCTGTCGAAAACTGGTGTGATGCTAATGATATGGTCGTACACCCTGAAAAGACAGAATGCATGTTAATTTGTCCTCGTCAGAAAAGACAGAACATAAAAGAAGCACAACTTAACATAAAATATAAAGATAATACTATCAAACAAGTTACTAAGCATATGCTATTAGGCATTACTATTGATCAAAATCTTTCGTGGCAGGAACATATTCATTGCCTCATAAAACAAGTATCATCTAGTGTATTCCAATTATCACAGATCAAACACTTTCTTGATAATCATTCTAGACGTGTGTTTTACTTTGCCTATATCCAGTCTCGCCTCAGCTATTGCTCGATTATTTGGGGTAAATGTCCTCCTTCTACATTAAAGCCACTTTGCTCTTTACAAAAACGTGCCATTAAGATGATTAACCATGTAAATACCACAGGTGGATCTGTGCACAATATGTACAAAGAACTTCAAATATTACCTGTTCATCTACTTATTAGATATAACACATTGATTCTTATGCATAAAATTGTTCATAACGCATGCCCACAATATTTAAAATCGTTATTTTGTTTCCAGTTCCAACGTAATTCAGATAGAGCTATTGTCCCAAAGCCTAAAATTGATTTATTTAAGATGAGTCTCTCATTTAATGGAAGCATCGAATGGAACATGCTTCCAAAGACATGTCGTCAAATTCCAGCCATATCTCTCTTTAAAACTAAGATAAGAATATTTCTATTCGATACATTTGATTAACCTACTCGCGGTCTTTTGCAAATGCTTGCTTGTACTCAGTCCACTAGCTGCCATGCCATGATGAATGAAAAACTGAATGTATGTGTATGTGTGAACAGTAAGTGCGTGTGTGTGTTTGTGTGTGTTTGAGTGTGTGGGCGTGAATGTGTACGTATGTCTTTGTTGCTTGTTTTATAATTTTGTGTGTGTGTGTGTGTGTGTGTGTGTGTGTGTGTGTGTGTGTGTGTGTACGTGTGTGTGTGTGTGTGTGTGCGTGTGTGTGTGTGTGTGTGTGTGTGTGTGTAAGTACCTATGTACATGTAATGTACCAATTGTTCCAGTTTTTCATCGCTTTGTTACCTTTAATAGACTATTCAAGTTCCTATTCTTATTCGTCGTTCTTATTATTTTATTTTATTTCAGTTTATTTCTTTATTTTTATGTTTTGTGTCGTTCGTTCTTTATTTTTTATGTCGTTAAATGGGCAGAATTGTAAAAAGGCCTTTACTGTGCCTAATTCTTTACCCATTAAAGATTCAATCAATCAATCAATCTTCTTCTTCAATTTCCTTTCTTCTTCTTCTACGATTCCATTTCTTCTTCTTCTTGTTCTACTTCTTCTTCTTCATCAATTTCCTTTCTTCTTCTTCTTCTTCTTCATCAATTTCCTTTCTTCTTCTTCTTGTTCTACTTCTTCTTCTTCATCAGTTTTCTTTCTTCTTCTTTTTCAACTTCTGATTGTTCATTTTCCTTTCTTGTTCTTCTTCTTCTTCTCCTTCTACGATTCCATTTCTTCTTCTTCTCCTTCTTCTACGATTCCATTTCTTCTTCTTCTCCTTCTTCTACGATT
>NC_134887.1:32358856-32366356 GCF_041734735.1 Babylonia areolata | reverse complement strand
ACTCCTCCGGAACGTAGATCACAGTATCAGTGGCTGCCGGGATAAACCCACAGGTAGCAAAACAGCAAAGAGGCGCGTGCTTGCGTGCCGTGTCGTGAGCACCGGCGTGGAATAATACCGACGGCGCACGGCCGGGCGCACGCACACGCATAATTATTGTACGCCAAGTGGGGCGCCGTGAGGGATGGAAAGGGGGAGGGGGTTGAGGAAGATATCGGAGCCTGTGTGTGTGTGTGTGTGTGTGTGTGTGACTGTGTGTGTGTGTATGTGTGTGATTCTGTGTGTGTGTGTGTGTGTGTGTGTGTGTGTGTGTGTGTGTGTGTGTGATTCTGTGTGTGTGTGTGTGTGTGTGTGTGTGTACGTGTGTGTGTGTATGTGTGTGTGTGACTGTGTGTGTGTGTGATTCTGCGTGTGTGTGTGTGTGTGTGTGTGTGTGTGTGTGTGTGTGTGACTCTGTGTGTGTGTGTGTGTGCGTGCGCGCGCGCGCGCGCGCGCGCGCGTGTGTGTGTGTGTGTGTGTGTGTGTGTGTGTGACTCTGTGTATGTGCGTGTATGTGTGTGTGTGACTGTGCGTGACTCTGTGTGTGTGTGTGTGTGTGTGTGTCACCACAGACAAACAGAAATAAACGATGAGAGATGAGCGAAAGAGACAGAGAAAGAGAAGGAAAGACACAGCCAACAGCTGAGACAGAGAAGACAGAGACAGACGAAGAACGAAAAAACATTATGGAAAAAAAATCTATATTTTGTTTTTCATATTTTGTATTATTTTGTTTCTTGCGGTGTCATTTGGTTCGTTGTTTTCAATCTATTTTGTGTTCCCCCTGGTCAATAGATCACCCTGTCATGTCATTTGGTTTGTTGTTTTCAATCTATTTTGTGTCCCCCCTGGTCAATAGATCACCCTGTCATGTCATTTGGTTCGTTGTTTTCAATCTATTTTGTGTCCCCCCTGGTCAATAGATCACCATGTCATGTCATTTGGTTTGTTGTTTTCAATCTATTTTGTGTTCCCCCTGGTCAATAGATCACCATGTCATGTCATTTGGTTTGTTGTTTTCAATCTATTTTGTGTCCCCCCCCCCCCCCTGGTCAATAGATCACCATGTCAAGTCATTTGGTTTGTTTTCAATCTATTTTGTGTCCCCCCCCCTGGTCAATAGATCACCATGTCATGTCATTTGGTTTGTTGTTTTCAATCTATTTTGTGTCCCCCCCCCCTGGTCAATAGATCACCATGTCAAGTCATTTGGTTTGTTTTCAATCTATTTTGTGTCCCCCCTGGTCAATAGATCACCATGTCATGTCATTTGGTTTGTTGTTTTCAATCTATTTTGTGTCCCCCCTGGTCAATAGATCACCCTGTTATGTCATTTGGTTCGTTGTTTTCAATCTATTTTGTGTCCCCCCTGGTCAATAGATCACCATGTCATGCCATTTGGTTTGTTGTTTTCAATCTATTTTGTGTCCCCCCTGGTCAATAGATCACCATGTCAAGTCATTTGGTTTGTTGTTTAAAATCTATTTTGTGTTCCCCTTGGTCAATAGATCACCATGTCATGTCATTTGGTTCGTTGTTTTCAGTCTATTTTGTGTCCCTCCTGGTCAATAGATCACCATGTCAAGTCATTTGGTTTGTTGTTTTCAATCTATTTTGTGTTCCCCCTGGTCAATAGATCACCATGTCATGTCATTTGGTTCGTTGTTTTCAGTCTATTTTGTGTCCCTCCTGGTCAATAGATCACCATGTCATGTCATTTGGTTCGTTGTTTTCAATCTATTTTGTGTTCCCCCTGGTCAATAGATCACCATGTCATGTCATTTGGTTCGTTGTTTTCAATCTATTTTGTGTCCCCCCTGGTCAATAGATCACCATGTCATGTCATTTGGTTCGTTGTTTTCAATCTATTTTGTGTTCCCCCTGGTCAATAGATCACCATGTCATGTCATGTGTTATGTCATGGCGCTGTTTGTATGCACATCTTTCTATGTCTCTGCCTTTTTTGTTTTTTGTTTTTTTGTTTTGTTTTCTATTTGTATGTCTCTGTGTCTCGTCTCTGTCTGTGTCTGTCTCACTCCCTGTCTCTCTATGTCTGTCTCTGTCTCTCTGCCTCTGTCTGTGTCTGTCTCACTCCCTGTCTCTGTGTCTGTCTCTCTATCTCTGTCTGTGTCTGTCTCACTCTCTGTCTCTCTATCTCTGTCTGTCTCACTCCCTGTCTCTCTATCTCTGTCTGTGTCTGTCTCACTCTCTGTCTCTCTCTCTCTGTCTGTGTCTGTCTCACTCCCTGTCTCTCTATCTCTGTCTGTGTCTGTCTCACTCTCTGTCTCTCTCTCTCTATCTCTGTCTGTCTCACTCCCTGTCTCTCTATCTCTGTCTGTGTCTGTCTCACTCCCTGTCTCTGTGTCTGTCTCTCTATCTCTGTCTGTGTCTGTCTCACTCTCTGTCTCTCTATCTCTGTCTGTCTCACTCCCTGTCTCTCTCTCTCTGTCTGTGTCTGTCTCACTCCCTGTCTCTCTATCTCTGTCTGTGTCTGTCTCACTCTCTGTCTCTCTCTCTCTCTACTCTGTGTCTGTCTCACTCTCTGTCTCTCTATCTCTGTCTGTGTCTGTCTCGTTCTCTGTCTCTCTATCTCTGTCTGTGTTTGTCTCACTCTCTGTCTCTCTCTCTACTCTGTGTCTGTCTCACTCTCTGTCTCTCTATCTCTGTCTGTGTCTGTCTTACTCTCTGTCTCTCTATCTCTGTCTGTGTCTGTCTTACTCTCTGTCTCTCTATCTCTGTGTCTGTCTCGTTCTCTGTCTCTCTATCTCTGTCTGTGTTTGTCTCACTCTCTGTCTCTCTACCTGTTCCTCTCTCTGTCTCTTTCGCCCATCTCTCGTCGTTTTTCTCTGTCTGTCTGTCTGTCTTTCTCTTTTATCTTTGTCCCTCCTTTGTTTTTCGATTTGTGTGTGTGTGTGTGTGTGTGTGTGTGTGTGTGTGTGTGTGTGTGTGTGTGTTTCTGTTTACCTTTTTTTCCTTACATGCATGTAAAAGAGTAGAAATATCGCATAAATAATACAAGTTTTTCCCCCCCCTCCATTGCATTTCCTGCCCACCACCTCCTGTTGCTGTTTTTTTTTTTCCCTTCTTCTTCCTGTGTTTTACAATGTACAAATTCCTTCTCTCATCCATCCATCCATTTCCACAGTTTTTGCATTCATCCATCAGCATGATTTTTTTGTGTGGTTGTTACACTGTTTATTTGTTTTCTCCCCCTCTCTCTCTCTTTATTTTGGACTCACTTGTGTAAACAAAGTGAGTCTATGTTTTAACCCGTTGTTCGGCTCTCTCTCTCTCTCTCTCTCTCTCTCTCTCTCTGTGTGTGTGTGTGTGTGTGTGTGTGTGTGTGTGTGTGTGTGTGTGTGTGTGTGTGTGTGTGTGTGTGTGTGTGTCCGTGGTAAACTTTAACATTTGCCATTTTCTCTGCAAATACTTTTGTCAGTTGACACCAAATTTGGCATGAAAACAGGAGAAAAAAAAAAAAAAATTCAGTTCTTTCCAGTCATCTTGTTTTCCCCTTGGAGCAGTTTAGGGGTGGGGGGGGGGTGGGGGTTGGGGGGGGGGGGGAAGTATTGACGTTATTGTGCTTATTTCATTAGGATATTTAAATCAAATTTTGCTGGGTTTTTTTTAATTTTCTCTCCTTCACTTTCTCATTCTGTCCCCAAGATGATTGTTTTTGTGTTTTAAATGCGTCCTACGGGACAAAGATCTTGTTTTGGCTTGCACGCTCTATCACCAACTTTTTTTTTCTCTTCTTCTTCTTCTTCTTTTTCTGTTTTCTTCGCAGCTACAACTCAATCAAGGGCCATTTACACTGTTGGAATCCTTGAGGGTCCACATCTCTTCCTCCCCGTCTCTGAGTGTCCTACCAGCTATGTAGCTTGTGTGTGTGTTAATTCATCCCCCGGGGCATGTAATTTGTCTCTCTCTCTCTCTCACCCACCGAACTCTTTCTGTGACTCATGCTCTGTGTCTCTGTCTGTCTGTCTGTGTTAGTCTGTCTGTCTGTCTGTCTCTCTGTCTGTCTGTCTGTGTCTGTCTGTCTGTCTGCCTGTCTGTGTTAGTCTGTCTCAGTCTGCCTCTCTGTCTCTCTCTCTCTCACTGTCTCTCTCTGTGTGTGTCTCTCTTTAACTGTCTCTCTCTGTGTGTCTCTCTGTCCGTCTCTCTCTCACTGTCTGTCTGTCTCTCTCTCACTGTCTCTCTGTCTGTCTCTCTCTCTTACTATCTCTCTCACTGTCTCTCTCACTGTCTCTCTCTTTCTTCGTCTCTGTCTCTGTCTGTCTCTCTCCCTGTCTCTCTATCCGTCATTGTAATCCCTCTCTCGAAAAAACAACAAAAAATCCGTTTTGAGATTTGAGCTCTTTGTGTCTCCCTGTCTCTGCCTGTCTGACTGTCTGTCTACTTGTGTCTGTTTGTCTGACTGTCTGTCTACTTGTCTCTGTCTGTCTGTCTGTCTGTCTCTCTCTCTCCCCCCCCCCTCACCCCTGTCTCTCTATCCGCATCTGTAATCTCTCTGAACAGAAACATTTTTGAGTCCTGAGCTTCTCTATGTCTGTCTCTGTTTCTGAGTCTGCCTCATCTCCCTCTCTCCCCCTCTCTCACTCCGTCTATCTCTCTCCGTCTCTCTCTCTCTCTCTTTCTCTCTGTTTTTCTCTCTCTCTCTCACTCCGTCTCTCTCTCTCTCTCCGTCTCTCTCTCTCTCTCCGTCTCTCTCTCTGTTTCTCTCTCTCTCTCTCTCTCACTCCGTCTCTCTCTCTCTCTCTCTCACTCCGTCTCTCTCTCTCTCTCTCTCACTCCGTCTCTCTCTCTCTCTCTCTCACTCCGTCTCTCTCTCTCCGTCTCTCTCTCTCTCTGTTTTTCTCTCTCTCTCTCACTCCGTCTTTCTCTCTGTTTCTCTCTCTCTCTCTCTCTCTCTCACTCCGTCTCTCTCTCTCTCACTCCGTCTCTCTCTCTCTCACTCCGTCTCTCTCATTCTCTCTCACTCCGTCTCTCTCTCTCTCTCTCACTCCGTCTCTCTCACTCTCTCTCACTCCGTCTCTCACTCTCTCTCACTCCGTCTCTCTCTCTCTCTCTCACTCCGTCTCTCTCTCTCTCTCACTCCGTCTCTCTCTCTCTCTCACCCCGTCTCTCTCTCTCTCTCTCACCCCGTCTCTCTCTCTCTCTCTCACCCCGTCCTCTCTCTCTCTCTCTCACCCCGTCTCTCTCTCTCTCTCACTCCGTCTCTCTCTCTCTCTCTCACCCCGTCTCTCTCTCTCTCACCCCGTCTCTCTCTCTCTCTCACTCCGTCTCTCTCTCCCTCTCACTCCGTCTCTCTCTCTCTCTCACTCCGTCTCTCTCTCCCTCTCACTCCGTCTCTCTCTCTCTCACTCCGTCTCTCTCTCTCTCACTCCGTCTCTCTCTCTCTCACTCCGTCTCTCTCTCTCTCTCACTCCGTCTCTCTCTCCCTCTCACTCCGTCTCTCTCTCTCTCACTCCGTCTCTCTCTCTCTCACTCCGTCTCTCTCTCTCTCACTCCGTCTCTCTCTCTCTCTCACTCCCGTCTCTCTCTCTCTCTCTCACCCCGTCTCTCTCTCTCTCTCACCCCGTCTCTCTCTCTCTCTCTCACCCCGTCTCTCTCTCTCTCTCTCACCCCCGTCTCTCTCTCTCTCTCACTCCGTCTCTCTCTCTCTCTCTCACCCCGTCTCTCTCTCTCTCACCCCGTCTCTCTCTCTCTCTCACTCCGTCTCTCTCTCCCTCTCACTCCGTCTCTCTCTCTCTCTCACTCCGTCTCTCTCTCCCTCTCACTCCGTCTCTCT
Organism: Babylonia areolata; assembly: GCF_041734735.1. Lineage (NCBI taxonomy): Eukaryota > Metazoa > Mollusca > Gastropoda > Neogastropoda > Buccinidae > Babylonia > Babylonia areolata. Next base: position 32,360,523 of record NC_134887.1, on the reverse strand, counting down.
CTCTCTCACTCCGTCTCTCTCTCTCTCACTCCGTCTCTCTCTCTCTCACTCCGTCTCTCTCTCTCTCTCACTCCGTCTCTCTCTCCCTCTCACTCCGTCTCTCTCTCTCTCACTCCGTCTCTCTCTCTCTCACTCCGTCTCTCTCTCTCTCTCTCCGTCTCTCTCTCTCTCTCACCCCGTCTCTCTCTCTCTCTCTCTCACCCCGTCTCTCTCTCTCTCTCTCACCCCGTCTCTCTCTCTCTCTCTCTCTCTCACCCCGTCTCTCTCTCTCTCTCACTCCGTCTCTCTCTCTCTCTCTCACCCCGTCTCTCTCTCTCTCACCCCGTCTCTCTCTCTCTCTCACTCCGTCTCTCTCTCTCTCACCCCGTCTCTCTCTCTCTCTCTCACTCCGTCTCTCTCTCTCTCACTCCATCTCTCTCTCACCCCGTCTCTCTCTCTCTCTCTCACCCCGTCTCTCTCTCTCTCTCTCACTCCGTCTCTCTCTCTCTCACTCCGTCTCTCTCTCTCTCTCACTCCGTCTCTCTCTCTCTCTCTCTCACCCGTCTCTCTCTCTCTCTCTCACTCCGTCTCTCTCTCTCTCTCTCCCGTCTCTCTCTCTCTCTCTCTCACCCGTCTCTCTCTCTCTCTCACTCCGTCTCTCTCTCTCTCTCTCACCCCGTCTCTCTCTCTCTCACCCGTCTCTCTCTCTCTCTCACTCCGTCTCTCTCTCTCACTCCGTCTCTCTCTCTCTCACTCCGTCTCTCTCTCTCTCGCCCGTCTCTCTCTCTCTCTCACTCCGTCTCTCTCTTCTCTCTCACTCCGTCTCTCTCTCTCTCTCACTCCGTCTCTCTCTCTCTCACTCCTCTCTCTCGTCTCCTCCGTCTCTCTCTCTCTCTCTCACTCCGTCTCTCTCTCTCTCTCACCCCGTCTCTCTCTCTCTCTCACTCCGTCTCTCTCTCCTCTCACTCCGTCTCTCTCTCTCTCTCACTCCGTCTCTCTCTCTCTCACTCCATCTCTCTCTCTCTCTCTCACTCCGTCTCTCTCTCTCTCACCCCGTCTCTCTCTCTCTCTCACTCCGTCTCTCTCTCTCTCACTCCATCTCTCTCTCACCCCGTCTCTCTCTCTCTCTCTCTCACTCCGTCTCTCTCTCTCTCACCCCGTCTCTCTCTCTCTCTCACTCCGTCTCTCTCTCTCTCACTCCATCTCTCTCTCACCCCGTCTCTCTCTCTCTCTCTCACTCCGTCTCTCTCTCTCTCTCTCTCACTTCCGTCCTCTCTCTCTCACTCCGTCTCTCTCTCTCTCTCTCACCCCGTCTCTCTCTCTCTCTCACTCCGTCTCTCTCTCTCTCTCACTCCGTCTCTCTCTCTCTCTCTCACCCCGTCTCTCTCTCTCTCTCACTCCGTCTCTCTCTCTCTCACTCCGTCTCTCTCTCTCTCACTCCGTCTCTCTCTCTCTCTCTCTCACCCCGTCTCTCTCTCTCTCTCACTCCGTCTCTCTCTCTCTCTCCACTCCGTCTCTCTCTCTCTCTCACCCGTCTCTCTCTCTCTTCTCACTCCGTCTCTCTCTCCTCCTCTCACTCCGTCTCTCTTCTCTCACCCCGTCTCTCTCTCTCTCTCACTCCGTCTCTCTCTCTCTCCTCACTCGTCTCTCTCTCTCTCTCACCCGTCTCTCTCTCTCTCTCTCACTCC
>NC_134887.1:32346356-32348856 GCF_041734735.1 Babylonia areolata | reverse complement strand
CATGTAAACACGCAGACACATACACGCACACAGCGCGCGAACACACACACACACACACACACATATAAACAGACACAAAATGCAAACACATGAACACACACTCACGCACATTAACACTAACACACACTCACACACAAACTCACACATTATACACACATATACACACAGGAGAACATACCCCCACCCCTCCCCCCAGCCTCCTCCACACACACACGCACACACAAACACACACAAATGCAAACACGTGAACACACACTCACGCGCATTAACACTAACACACATACACACACACACACACACACACACACACACACACACACACACCATCACCATTCACACCTGTCACCACACACCTTGGCACCAGGACTGATGACGAAGACTGCAGGTGCCAGACAGAGCTAGTTCGACGAACCGTGGTGTTATGACGGTAAACCCTGTGTTCAGCCAACCTTGACTGATGTTATCATGGGGACTGCTGCAGGAATATGGAGCCCGGTGGGGGGGGGGGGGGGTTGGGGGTGGGTAGAGTAGGGGTGGGTGAGTGGTGGTGGTGGTGGTTGCATGGGGGGGGGGTGGGGCGGTAGGGTAGGGTTGGGTAGGGTAGGGGGTGGGTGAGTGGTGGTGGTGGTGGTTGCATGGGGGGCGGGGGGGGGGTAGGGTTGGGTAGGGTAGGGGTGGGTGAGTGGTGGTGGTTGCATGGGGGGGGGGGGGTAGGGTAGGGTAGGGTAGGGGTGGGTGAGTGGTGGTGGTTGCATGGGGGGTGGGGGGGGGTAGGGTAGGGGGGGGTGAGTGGTGGTGGTTGCATGGGGGGGGGTAGGGTAGGGGTGGGTGAGTGGTGGTGGTGGTTGCATGGGGAAAGGGGTTGGTTTTATTTCCGTTCTATTCATTTATTTATTTGTTGGTTTTTGTTTATGTTTTCATTTGCGTATTTATTTAATCATTTATTCATGCATTTATCTATCTGTTGATCTATTCGTTTTTCTATAATATGTTTTGTTTATCCATTCATCAATTCTTTCATCCATTCCTTCATTCCTTCGTGCAGTTGGGGGAGTTGTTTATCACTCGTCAGAGAGAGACAGACAGACAGACAGACAGACAGAGACAGAGAGACAGAGAGATTCGGATTCGGATTCGGATGTTTCATTCATCTAAAGGCCATTGCCCCTCCTGGTACAACACAAACAAGCACAGTCACTGAAGAAAATCATGAAGTTGCAACAGATCTGAAATGCAATGCCTTGTACAAGTATATTGACAAATTCTTTATGACGCTTTCTTTTTCAGATGCGAGAAGTAGACTTAAACGAAATTGATTAGGCTATATATAAAAAAAGTAGGTGGGATATATCATACTCTCAAACTGGTTAAAGCAGACATTATAAAACAAAATGCAGCTCATCTTCATTTCCATTTTTGCACAACGGACACATTAAATAAAGTACATAATGTTTCCTATAACGATAATAATGCTGAAAAATTTCTGAAACACCAAAACGAAACCTTGTCATAATAAATTTCAAGTGTCTGTCTAAGCTTATATGCAGGTAAATCTTAACTTCATGAACAGTACAAAATGTCCTATAATTGCAAAACCTATCACTATTATTAACATGAAAATACCGCTCTTGCCATCTGCACGCAATCAATCTATCTTTAGAATCACATAAGAGAGAGAGAGAGAGAGACAGATAGAGAGAGAGACAGAGCTGTTTTCCAAATCTTTAACTCTCTCCATACGAACGGCGAAAGAGACGACGTTAACAGCGTTTCACCCCAATTACCACCATCAAAATATTGCAAGCGGAAGGCTCTTACACTGAAGAGGTGAATGTTGACAAAGAATACCACAATTCTGACGACGGAAGCTAAAGGTTGGGTCATACAGACACCCACTGGACATCCGAGGGGTCTGTGTAGAGGGCTGGCCGTACTGAGTGAGTTAAAAGAATAAAGAAATAACATGTGTTGATTTTCACTGATATAACTAAATCATAGTTTGTAGTGGACATTTAGGTATACAGTACTGAAATCTGGTGCACATGGCGCAGGCGAAACCAGCGAACCTGATAGTCCTGTAGGCGAATCGATTCGGTGAAAAAACGTTCCTTGGTAAAACACGCGAAGGTGAAAAGTGGTGTACCGGGGCAACAAAAACAACAACAACAACAAACACACACACACACACACACACACACACACACACACACACACCCTCTCCCCCCCCCCAAAAAAAAAGCGGAAAAAAATCGGAAAAAAAAGGAAAAAAAGAGCAAAACAAAACAAACAAAAAAAAAACCCAGCAGATGTTCTGCTTTGCAGACATACTCATTTGCACGAGGCGCACGGAGTTCCCAAACTGACCCTTTACAGTGAAGAGGCAGGACCCTTGATGGTCAGTGCTGACTCAGTGCTGACAAACAACTCTCCCTCCCTTGTCTTTGATGCCAGACAGAACGCCGAGCTTTCAGTGGAAGCACAGGAAATGAAACCTTTGGCC
>NC_134887.1:32336356-32338856 GCF_041734735.1 Babylonia areolata | reverse complement strand
GTCCGTGGTAAACTTTAACATTGACATTTTCTCTGCAAATACTTTGTCAGTTGACACCAAATTAGGCATAAAAATAGGAAAAATTCAGTTCTTTCCAGTCATCTTGGTTAAAACAATACTGCACCTCTGGGATGGGCACAAAAAATAAAAAAAAGAAGCCTAATTATATGCAAACTGCATTTACTGTTATATTTATATTTTTTGTATTCTCTAAACTTGGCAATTTGATCTGATATTCTGACCCAACAACAAGAGCAGTCATTATTATCATTTTTTGTTCAAACAGGAACTTCTTTTGCTAAGCATGGAATTTTTATTTATTTTGCAAACGTTTTGGTGCAGATAGTGAAAAAGGGAAATTACTCTGTAATTAATGCTAGGGGACGTAATTTATCACAAGTGAGTCTTGAAGGCCTTGCCTCTCTTGTTAAATTTTTTTCCCCAGGTAACCGAAAGGATAATATTTCGTCATGGAAATCGGTGTTCTGACGAAAGGATTTTGAGCATTTTCGGGTGACTATTTTTGCACGTTTACAAGATATATCTGGTTTTGTAATTACACCCAATATTTGCTTTAGTCTTTTATTTTTACTTTGAGCGTGTTTTTTGTCACATATCTGCCATTACGTATTCCAACTGATCCATCTATAAACTCTGCCGAAAAGTTGTCCGAACAAAAGCAGTGCAAACTCAGAGAAGTCACTCACGGTGGTGGGCTGCGCATTTTGTCATATTATGACCTACATCTCGCTCTGCGAGCGACGAAAAGTCCAGTCCACCACGAAAGCGGGCTGCACAACTTCCCTGACAGCTCATAAAATGGAAACCATGTCGTCAGCCGTCGCTTCATACGTTCCTGCAAGGGTATCTAATCCTTGTGGAGAAGCCAGCGAAAATTTGATGGGATTGCCACACTTCCGCAGCTCTTTTCTTCCTTCCTTGTTCAGAACTCTAGCCCAGATGATAAACCCTCCGCATGCATATGTATGCAAACATGAACCTTTCCCCCATTTGCCATTCCAAACCGGCTGGACCCGATGGGTACGCTTGATCGATAAATGCCGAACGCCAAAGCAAAGGTTTCCGGGGGGACTGGATTTTTTTTTTTTTTTTTTTTTTTTTTTACTGACAGCTCGGGGCCCGGCGTAGTGACTTTGCTGTCTGAGTCTGGACCTGTCGGTTCAGTTAGATATTGTCCTCCATGTGTGTTAATGTTCCGTGTGGGCATGTCGTTCCATGCGTATTCTGTATGGCCTGTAACCCCGGCATTTAGTGCAGTGCTGATTAATTCATTAGCAGAAGGAGGCATGAGCTGTCAGGGGGGACTCTAAGCAAAGGGTGAACGTGATTGACATGTTCCCTTTTTTTTTTTTTTTTTTTTTTTTTTTAAGTGTTCGGTTTCCGGCCAGTTGGACTCCGACCGAGCGACACCAGAGGATTGGTGAGCTGGACGTGGTTGTCATGTTTCACTGATGAGGTATTGTCCTTTCGGATTCAGCAGTGTTTGTGGCTGTTCATTGAGGTTTTGTCTTTTCGGATTCAGCAGTGTTTGTGGCTGTTCTTTGAGGTTTTGTTCTTTTCGGGTTTAGCAGTGTTTGTGGCTGTTCATTGAGGTTTTGTCTTTTCGGGTTTAGCAGTGTTTGTGGCTATTCTTTGAGGTTTTGTCTTTTCGGGTTTAGCAGTGTTTTTGGCTATTCTGTGAGGTTTTGTCTTTTCGGGTTTAGCAGTGTTTGTGGCTGTTCTTTGAGGTTTTGTTCTTTTCGGGTTTAGCAGTGTTTGTGGCTGTTCATTGAGGTTTTGTTCTTTTCGGGTTTAGCAGTGTTTGTGGCTATTCTTTGAGGTTTTGTTCTTTTCGGGTTTAGCAGTGTTTGTGGCTGTTCTTTGAGGTTTTGTTCTTTTCGGGTTTAGCAGTGTTTGTGGCTGTTCTTTGAGGTTTTGTTCTTTTCGGGTTATAGCAGTGTTTGTGGCTGTTCTTTGAGGTTTTGTTCTTTTCGGGTTTAGCAATGTTTGTGGCTGTTCTTTGAGGTTTTGTTCTTTTCGGGTTATAGCAGTGTTTGTGGCTGTTCTTTGAGGTTTTGTTCTTTTCGGGTTTAGCAGTGTTTGTGGCTATTCTGTCAGGTTTTGTCTTTTTCGGGTTTAGCAGTGTTTGTGGCTGTTCTTTGAGGTTTTATTCTTTTCGGGTTTAGCAGTGTTTGTGGCTGTTCTTTGAGGTTTTGTCTTTTCGGGTTTATCAGTGTTTGTGGCTGTTCTGTCAGGTTTTGTCTTTTTCGGGTTTAGCAGTGTTTGTGGCTGTTCTGTGAGGTTTTGTCTTTTCGGGTTTAGCAGTGTGTGTGGCTGTTCTTTGAGGTTTTGTTCTTTTCGGGTTTAGCAGTGTTTGTGGCTATTCATTGAGGTTTTGTCCTTTTCGGGTTTAGCAGTGTTTGTGGCTGTTCTGTCAGGTTTTGTCTTTTCGGGTTTAGCAGTGTTTGTGGCTGTTCTTTGAGGTCTTGTCTTTTCGGGT
>NC_134887.1:32328856-32333856 GCF_041734735.1 Babylonia areolata | reverse complement strand
TGGTGGTGGTGATGATGATGGTGGTGGTGGTGGTGATGACGATGATGATGATGGTTGTAATGATGATGATGATGGTTGTGATGATGATGATGATGATGATGGTGGTTGTGATGATGATGATGATGATGATGGTGGTTGTGATGATGATGATGATGATGATGGTGGTGGTTGTGATGATGATGATGATGATGACGATGATGATGATGATGGTGGTTGTGATGATGATGATGATGATGATGATGATGATGATGGTTGTGATGATGATGATGATGATGATGATGATGATGATGATGGTGATGGTGATGATGATGATGATGATGATGATGATGATGATGGTGATGATGATGATGATGATGATGATGATGATGATGATGATGGTGGTGGTGATGATGATGATGATGATGGTGGTGATGATGATGATGATGATGGTGGTTGTGATGATGATGATGATGATGATGATGGTGGTGATGATGATGATGATGATGATGATGATGATGGTGGTGATGATGATGATGATGATGATGATGATGATGATGATGATGATGATGATAACGATGATGCCCTGTCGACAGGCTGTTCTCAACGAGTCCAGCGGGGCACTGGTGGAAGTGCAGAAAGCAGCAGTAGGGGACATAACTATACACCGGTCCCTTGTCGACGGGAATCTCAAGACAGTAAGTCGTCTCCCTTGAAACTTCTTTTTTTTCTCTCTCTCTCTCTCTCGGTCTCTCTCTCGTCGGCTGGGTCGGCTTGTGAGTGTGTCCTTCAGTCTGTAGTGTAGTGTAGTGTAGTGTAGTGTAGTGTGTAGTGTAGTGTAGTGTAGTGTATTATATCGTATTGCATAGTATTGTATTGCATTGCATTTTATTGCATTGTGTTGCATTGCATTGCATTCTGGCCTTTCCCCGCAGTGGTTTCCTCTTGTCAGGAACTCCTGTTCATTGCATTGCATTGCATTGCATTATATTGCATTGCATTATTGCATTGCATTGCATTTATTACTTTTTGTCACAACTCAAGGGCTGACTAAGCTGCTGGTTTGACTGAGCACAGTGTGTGACTGACGCCTCCTGGAGTAACTGAATGAACTGAACTGATCTGATCTGAACTGAACTGAACTGATCTGATCTGATCTGAACTGAACTGAGCTGAGCTGAGCTAAGCTGAGCTGAGCTGAGCTGAACTGACCTGAACTGGACTGATCTGATCTGATCTGATCTGAACCGAGCTGAACTGAGCTGAGCTGAGCTGAACTGACCTGAACTGAACTGATCTGAACTGGACTGATCTGATCTGAACTGATCTGATCTGAACTGAACTGATCTGATCTGATCTGATCTGAACTGAACTGAACTGATCTGATCTGATCTGAACTGAACTGATCTGATCTGAACTGAACTGAACTGATCTGATCTGAACTGATCTGAACTGAACCGAGCTGAACTGATCTGAACTGAACTGATCTGAACTGAACTGAACTGATCTGAACTGAACTGATCTGATCTGATCTGAACTGGACTGATCTGATCTGATCTGAACTGATCTGATCTGATCTGATCTGAACTGAACTGAACTGATCTGATCTGATCTGATCTGATCTGATCTGAACTGAACTGAACCGAGCTGAACTGATCTGAACTGAACTGATCTGAACTGAACCGAGCTGAACTGAGCTGAGCTGAACAGTCACACCAGATTTCTCTGTGTGAAATTCGGGCTGCTCTCCCCAGGGAGAGCGCGTCGCTTCATAATTATACAGTTGCAGCGCCACACTTTTTTTTTCTTCTTTGTTTTTCAGCCTGCAAGTGTGTTCATTTTCCTGTCAGTTGATTTTCTTACAGAAGTTTTGCCAGGGACGACACTTTTGTTGCTGCCCGCATGCCGGTGAGTTCTTTAACGTGCGCCAAGCGGCATGCTGCACACACGGGGCCTCGGTTTACCGTCATATCCAAATGACTGCTGAGAACACAGGCTGCCACTTAAGGTCCAGTGGAGGTGGGCGGGGTAATGATAATCCTGGTCTTGCTGCACATGGGAATCTTCTTCTCCTTCTTCGTTCGTGGGCTGCAACTCCCACGTTCACTCGTATGTGCACGAGTGGGCTTTTACGTGTATGACCGTTTTTATCCCGCCGTGTAGGCAGCCATACTCCGTTTTCGGGGGTCGGGGGTGGGAATGGGGGCGGGGCGTAGGGGGTGGGGGGTTGAGGGGGGTGCATGCTTGGATTATTCTTGTTTCCATAACCCACCGAACGCTGACATGGATTACAGGATTTTTAACGTGCGTATTTTATCTTCGGCTTGTGTATACACACGAAGGGGGTTCAAGCACTAGCATGTCTGCACACTGTGTATGTTGACTTGGGAGATAAAAAAAAAAATCTCCACCCTTTATCCACCATGGTGTCTTTACTGAGATTCGAACCCGGGACCCTCAGATTGAAGTCCAACGCTTTAACCACTCGGCTATTGCGCCCGTCACATGGGACTCGAACCTTTGGACACTGGCTTCCTGGCCGTGCGTGTAACCATGAAAATGTGAATGGGTGCTCTCTCTCTCTCTTTCTCTGTCTCACGTAAAAGAACCCACGGCAACAAAAGGGTTGTTCCTGGCAAAATTCTGTAGAAAAATCCACTTTGATAGGAAAAACAAATAAAACTGCACGCAGGAAAAAAAAACAACAACAACAAAAAACAAAACAAAAACTAAACAAACACACACACACACAAACAAAAAAAATGGGTGGCGCTGTATGTATAGCGACGCGCTCTCCCTGGGGAGAGCAGCCTGAATTTCACACAGAGCAATCTGTTGTGATAAAAAGAAATACAAATACAAATACAAATACGGGGCCTTGGTTTATCGTCTCATCCGAACGACTAGCATCCAGACCACCACTCAAGGTCTAGTGGGGGGGGAGAAAATACTGGCGACTGCCGGTGTGATTCGAACCAGTGCGCTCAGATTCTCTCGCTTCCTAGGCGGGCGGACGCGTTACCTCTAGTCCATCACTCCACTATGAAGGGAAAGTAAGTCTGTTTGCCGGTCGCATTAGTAAAAAGTGATGCACGGAGCATGCAATCATTCGGCGTGTAGACAAGTGCCGTGGACACACACACACACACACACACACACACACACACGGTCACACACACACACACACACACACACACACACACACACACACACAACGTCACACACACACACACACACACACACACACACACACACACACACACACTGATATTGATTAACTGATGTGGATGATTATATAACGCCTATCCTTTGGTCAAATGGCCAAGCTTTTAGAGCTTTACAAACACGGGGCCATTTGCATAACAGGCTGCCTGCCGCGGTAGAGCCGACTGACGGCAAAGTCAGTTATGAAATTCTCATGCGCGGATATGTACGGGCTTAGTCGCGCATACACTTGGACACACGTAGGCACATAGACACGCACGCACACACACATACTCGCGCACACACACGCGCATGTACAGACACACACACACACACACACACACACACACACACACACACACACACACACACACACACACACACACACACATATATATATATATATATGCGCGGGCGTCGTACTCACACACTGTGACTCGCGCGCACGCACACGCGTGCACACGCACACACATACAGACGGACACGCCTACATGCTTGCACACACACATACACGACTGACAAACACACGCACACGCGTATACACGCACAGAGACACACACACACACACACACACACACACACACACGGCCACACACAGCCACACACATAGACACAGACACACACACACACACACAGCCACACACACAGACACAGACACACACACACACACACACACACACACACACACACACATCCTACCATAATCGAAACTCGTAAACTTGCACACTGTTTCAGAACATGACTCTCAAGGGCGTGACTGCTGGAATACTCTTCAACAAAGCTTGAGGTCGCCATGGCAACTCTCTGGACCAATCAGGACGGATCCACAGGTCTACCACCACGCGCTAATTTGAATATTTGTGTTTGAGTGACTGCTATATATGTTTTACTGATTTTTTTTCCCTTCTTCACACTTACTGACATTGTGTCTGGTAATGTGTCAAACAATGGAAACATTCAAGTTAGTATTTTGTGTGTTGCTGTACGTATTTGCATTCGAGCTTCTGTCGGATTTTATTTTGACCTTTTTTGGGGGTGGTTGTTGTTGAAAAGTGCGCTGCACGTCATGATTTTTTGTGTACAGTGCGTATCGTTTTTATTGAATTTGGTGGAAAATGCTCACAAAGAAGAAAAAAAAAAGTGCAAACCTGTTTGGACAGAAAGTATGATTGTATAACTCCTTGTCTCATTGACTGAAAAAGCTTTTAGTAGCAGTCTCATTGACTGAAAAAGTCTCATTGACTGAAAAAGCCTTTAGTAGCAGTCTCATTGACTGAAAAGCTTTTAGTAGCTGTCTCATTGACTGAAAAGCTTTTAGTAGCTCTCCCATTGACTGAAAAGCTTTTAGTAGCTGTCCCATTGACTGAAAAAGCTTTTAGTAGCTCTCCCATTGACTGAAAAGCTTTTAGTAGCTGTCTCATTGACTGAAAAGCTTTTAGTAGCTGTCTCATTGACTGAAAAGCTTTTAGTAGCTCTCCCATTGACTGAAAAGCTTTCAGTAGCTCTCTCATTGACTGAAAAAGCTTTTAGTAGCTCTCCCATTGACTGAAAAACTTTCAGTAGCTCTCCCATTGACTGAAAAGCTTTCAGTAGCTCTCCCATTGACTGAAAAGCTTTTAGTAGCTGTCTCATTGACTGAAAAGCTTTTAGTAGTTGTCTCATTGACTGAAAAGCTTTTAGTAGCTGTCTCATTGACTGAAAAGCTTTTAGTAGCTCTCTCATTGACTGAAAAGCTTTTAGTAGCTCCACCCCCTTCCTCCCCCCTCTCACCCTTTCTCTGCCACCCCACCCTCACCCCCCTCCCCATACCCCCCGCCCTC
>NC_134887.1:32293856-32323856 GCF_041734735.1 Babylonia areolata | reverse complement strand
GTGCACGCGCGCGCGTGCGTGTGTGTGTGTTAATGAGTCAAGAGATCGGGGGAAGGGAGTTGGCGACTTAACGAGAGGGAGACAGTGAGAGAGAGAGATACACACAGAGAGGGAGAGAGAGGGGGAGGAGAGAGAGACAGAGAGGGGGGAGAGGGAGAGAGAGAGAGAGAGAGAGAGGGGGGGGGGGCACCTTTTGTTTGCACAATGTATGTGAGCAGTTGATGTCTATTCTATTCTTCATAATCATTACTATCAAACGAAAGCGTTCAACTGAAATTATACCCGAACAAGTCACAACAAGCGCCATCACAGCGTTTTAGTTTACGGGGAGAACTTTACATTTAAGAACGACAAGAATGTTCTTAACTCACTCAGTACGGCTAGTCCTCTCTTCTCCTCTACACAGACCCCTCGGATGTCCAGTGGGTGTCTCAATGACCCAATTTTAGCTTCCGTCGTCAGAATTGTGGTATTCTTTGTCAACAAACACCTCTTCAGTATAACAGCCTTCCGCTTGCAATATTTTCATGATGGTAATTGGGGTGAAACGCTGTTAGCGTCGTCTCTTTCGTCGTTCGTATGGAGTGAGTTAAAGGGAAGATCGAGGCACTAGCAGGTCTGCACACATGTTGATCTGGGAGATGGGGAATATCCCCACTCTCTTAATCAACTGGGTGCTGATACAGGGATCAAACCCATGCTCCTTAAGACTGGAAGTCCCACACTTTAACCCTTTCACCGCCAAGCTCGCATTTATGCACAAGCGTGGTAGAGGACCCACGTCACTGAAATAGTGACCGTTCATTGGTCTGTTATCCATGAACCTACTGCTCTTAATGTTCGGTGGTAGGATAGGCCATATTTTCTATACATCGCACGGAGAATCCCCAGCTATTGTCTTTTCTGTGTTTATACCACAAGGGAATTTTTTTTTTTTTTTAACTCTAAATTGACTGGCGGTGAAAGGGTTAACCAGATGGTTGTAGCACCCTTCAACTGCAACGAACTGGCATACGTGTTACTGTATTGCACCAGAACTTTATTTGTTCATTCACTGTATTGCAACAAAACCTCTTTTTTTTTTTAAAGTTTACTTTCCAGCAGTGTACGAGGAACCGTTTGAACAAGCTAGACACACACGCACACACACACACTCACACATAGAGCGAATGAGACAGAGATTGAGAGAGAGATAAAATTTACGAAACGTGAACACAAAAAACTCAAAATATACAGGTATTTATTCACATTTTCTCTTTCATTGTTTCAATTATATTTCAAATCTTCATAAAGATGTTTCCTTTAATACTGTTACGAAAGAAAACAGAAAAAAGCACCTTCTTGAATAAGAAGTCATTGAAGTTTTTGAATAAATTTCCCGTCTACTGCTCTCCGTCTGACATGTTACTCACTTACTGGCATGCCTTTCATATCATAATAAACACACAAAATACCCGTTCTGCTTGCAGTCTCCATGCCAGCAGTCCACTAGGAGTGACCGGTCAGGCCCCTGTGGGGGTAACCCACAGGAGGAGACCCTGCCCTGCTGCTGGAAAACACATGCTGCTCAGCAATGTTGATGGTGTTCTGTAATGCTCATTCTCCTTCAGTACACACACGACTCTACCTGCTCTCAACTGATGGTAATACTGATGAGATTCCGACAACGCTACCTCCACACCATCTTGAGGATGCACTGGAGTGACTCCATCATCGAAGCTGAGGTCCTCAAGAAAGCCAGAGTCACCAGCATCGAGGCCATTCTGCTGAAGACCCTCCTGGCTGCGATGGGTAGGGCACGTCTCAAGACTGAAAGGCAACCGCCTACCCAAGATCGTTCTAAACGGTGAACTATCATCTGACCTCCGCAGTAGAGGAACACTCTGGAAGCGGCACAAGGACACGCTGAAGAAGGCCTTCACAACCTGTGACATCAACCCCCAGCCAGTGGGCTTCACCAGCTGCTGTCCGAAGTGCCTGATGTCAAAACATCCACCAGAACCTTTGCAGTAAGCCGTCACGCCACACCATCCACTGGAACCTTTGCAGCAAGCCGTCACGCCACACCATCCACCAGAACCTTTGAGGCAAGCCGTCATGCCAAAACATCCACCAGAACCTTTTAAGGCAAGCCGTCATGCCACAACATCCATCAGAACCTTTGAGGCAAGCCGTCATGCCACTAAAATGCACCAGAACCTTCGAGGCAAGCCGTCATGCCACTAACATGCACCAGAACCTTTGAGGCAAGCCGTCATGCCACAACATGCACCAGAACCTTTTGAGGCAAGCTGTCATGCCACAACATCCACCTGAACCTTTGAAGCAAGCCGTCATGCCACAACATCCACCAGAACCTTTGAGGCAAGCCGTCATGCCACAACATCCATCAGAACCTTTGAAGCAAGCCGTCATGCCACTAACATGCACCAGAACCTTTGAGGCAAGCCGTCATGCCACAACATCCACCAGAACCTTTTGAGGCGAGCCGTCATGCCACAACATCCACCAGAACCTTTTGTTGCAAGCCGTCATGCCACAATATTCATCAGAACCTTTGAGGCAAGCCGTCATGCCACAACATCCGCCAGAACCTTTGAAGCAAGCCGTCATGCCACAACATCCACCAGAACCTTTGAGGCAAGCCGTCATACCACATCCACCAGAACCTTTGAGGCAAGCCGTCATGCCACAACATCCACCTGAACCTTTGAAGCAAGCCGTTATGCCACAACATCCACCTGAACCTTTGAAGCGAGCCGTCATGCCACATCCACCAGAACCTTTGAGGCAAGCTGTCATGCCACTAACATCCACCTGAACCTTCGAGGCAAGCGGTCATGCCACAACATGCAACACAACCTTCGAGGCAAGCCGTCATGCCACAACATCCACCAGAATCTTTGAGGAAGCCGTCATGCCACAACATCCATCAGAACCTTTGAAGCAAGCCATCATGCCACAACATCCACCAGAACCTTTGAGGCAAGCCGCCATGCCGCAATATCCATCAGAATCTTTGAGGCAAGCCGTCATACCACATCCACCAGAACCTTTGAGGCAAGCTGTCATGCCACAACATCCACCTGAACCTTTGAAGCAAGCCGTCATGCCACAACATCCACCAGAACCTTTGAGGCAAGCTGTCATGCCACAACATTCATCAGAACCTTTGAGGCAAACCGTCATGCCACAACATCCATCAGAACCTTTGAGGCAAGCTGTCATGCCACACCATCCACCGGAACCTTTGAAGGCAAGCCGTCATGCCACACCATCCACCAGAACCTTTGTGACAAGCCGTCATGCCAAAACATCCACCAGAACCTTTGAGGCAAGCCGTCATGCCAAAACATCCACCAGAACCTTTGAGGCAAGCCGTCATGCCACATCCACCAGAACCTTTGAGGCAAGCTGTCATGCCGCAACATCCATCAGAATCTTTGAAGCAAGCCGTCATGCCACATCCACCAGAACCTTTGTGGCAAACCGTCATGCCACAACATCCATCAGAATCTTTGAGGCAAGCCGTCATGCCACATCCACCAGAACCTTTGAGGCAAGCCGTCATGCCAAAACATCCACCAGAACTTTTGAGGCAAGCCGTCATGCCGCAACATCCATCAGAATCTTTGAGGCAAGCCGTCATGCCACAACATCCATCTGAACCTTTGAAGCAAGTCGTCATGCCACTAACATGCACCAGAACCTTTGAGGCAAGCCGTCATGCCACAACATGCACCAGAACCTTTTGAGGCAAGCTGTCATGCCACAACATCCATCAGAATCTTTGAGGCAAGCCGTCATACCACATCCACCAGAACCTTTGAGGCAAGCTGTCATGCCACAACATCCACCTGAACCTTTGAAGCAAGCCGTCATGCCACATCCACCAGAACCTTTTGAGGCAAGCTGTCATGCCACAACATCCACCAGAACCTTTGAAGCAAGCCGTCATGCCACAACATCCACCTGAACCTTTGAAGCAAGCCGTCATGCCACTAACATGCACCAGAACCTTTGAGGCAAGCCGTCATGCCACAACATCCATCAGAATCTTTGTGGCAAGCCGTCATACCACATCCACCAGAACCTTTGAGGCAAGCCGTCATGCCACAATATCCATCAGAACCTTTGCAGCAAGCCGTCATGCCACAGCATCCACCAGAACTTTTGCAGCAAGCCGTCATGCCACAGCATCCACCAGAACCTTTGCAGCAAGCCGTCATGCCACAGCATCCACCAGAACCTTTTGAAGCAAGCCGTCATGCCACAGCATCCACCAGAACCTTTGCAGCAAGCCGTCATGCCACAATATCCACCAGAACCTTTTGAAGCAAGCCGTCATGCCACAGCATCCACCAGAACCTTTTGAAGCAAGCCGTCATGCCACAACATCCATCAGAACATTTTGAGGCAAGCCGTCATGCCAGTGTGGAGAAGAAGAGGACAAGGCGGAAAACCAGGGAACAAACGGAACCCACAACAGACCAGACAATCCCCTGCAGCCGCTGTGGAAGAGTCTACCGCTCTCCAGTCGGAACCGTCAGCCAACAGCATGCTTGCGCTGGAAAAGGACCAAACGATACGACCTTCACACACATCTTTGAACCTTTCGTCATAGCCAACAGCAATGCTTATTCTCATTCATTATACACGGGACACCTCTCTGCCAATGATGATGCAGCTTTGTGGAGACAGGCTGGTCAAGTATCCGCCCACAGAGAGAGAGAGAGAGACAGAGAGAGACCTTCACCTATCCCTTCAACAATATCCCTCCAAGCATTCCTTCAACAATATCCCTCTCTGGACTCTGCCAATATTCGACACCAAGACACCAGTTCATCAGACACAGAAGTGGAGGAGAAATAAAAGCTGAAGTCACATTGAGCAGAACAAAAATGAGCCAGAGACGTTTGATTTCTGTTGTTTATTTGATTGATAAGACCAAAGAGAATTGTTAGAACCAGTTTCTGATATCCAGGTTGGTTTGAGTCATGGATGCTGGGCTGAAGTCCAGTGCTTCCTTTCAAAACGTCATCATGCCATCAACCATACCAGGCCTGAGGGATGCAGACACCTGCAGTGTTTGTGAATCTGAATACTGATCAGGATGCGATGTCTTCACCAAAGCATAAAATTTACAGGATCAATGTTAATATACTAAACTTTGTCCAGGTAAAAGAACAAGCACATTATCATAGAAATTTCAAAAGTTCTATCCACCAACTCAACAGAAAAAGTTACACTTTCAGTTGAAAACAACGAACATTAAAAATGCAAAGAGGGAGAGAGTCAGGAGCAGCATAAGATCACAGAAACACAGAATAAATAAATAAATAAATAATTTAATTATGCACAATGTAACCCTCAGCAACTCGATTCTGCACCAACATTTGAAGGGAAGTAATAAAAACAAAACTGAACCCTCTGTAAAACTCGCTATCCTAGAGAAAATTTCCCCCCTTTAACTCATGGGCTTAAGAGCGACAAACAGGTTACCATGAGTCAAAGTTGTTGGCTCACATCCCTGTATAGCACCCTAAATCACAAGGTAAAAGAATATAAGCAATTAAGACAAACATACTTTATATTATTGCAGAGTAACCAAGATATATGAATGAAAGTTGATGCCGAAATACAGCAGTGACCATAATTTTAACTCAAAATACTTCACTTCCTTGTGTCACTACCTTTGTTAATCAGTTGATGAAGTTCAACATGCACAACCCCTTTTAACTCTCTCCATACGAACGACGAAAGAGACAACGTTAACAGCGTTTCACCCCAATTATCACCATCAAAATATTGCAAGCGGAAGGCTCTTATACTGAAGAGGTGAATGTTGACAAACAATACCACAATTCTGATGATGGAAGCTAAAGGTTGGGTCATTGAGACACCCACTGGACATCCGAGGTGTCTGTGTAGAGGAGAAGAGAGGACTGGCCGTACTGAGTGAGTTAAAGAAAATTCTAATAGAAAAATCATGTGGTCAATCCACACCATAAATCTGGTCAGTGTACAGCATATGACAGGAATGTACAGGCACACAATACTGCAGCTCTGCTCTCCCAGTGACACAACCTGCAGTGGAACACAGGCTCAGATGTAACGTGTCCGCCGCTTAGGAAGCGAGAGAATGAGGGCAGGGGATCTAATCCCACCTCACCCCAGAATTCCCCCCCCCCCCCCACCACCACCCCCCCCCCTCCGCCCACCACTGGACCCTAAGTGGTGGTTTGGATGCTAGTTTCTGGAGTTTGATCCCTGTCGCACTCGTTGGGCAAACCGTGGAGATTTTTCCCCATCTCCATGGTCGCTAGGTGTGCAGACCTGTTAGTAACTGAACCCCCTTTGTGTGCATATGCATGCACATCAAATAAATTATATGCACGTTAAATACCCTGAAATCCATGTCAGCGTTCAGTGGGTTACGGAAACTAGAACATACCCAGCATCCACACCCCCTGAAAATGGAGTATGGCTGCCTACATGGTGGGGGTAAATAAACAAAATGGTCAAGCATGTAAAATGTCACACGTCTGTGTGAGTGTGTATGTATGCGTGTGAGGCTGAAACCTGATTAAATGACATGGGAAACGAACGATGAGCGCCCAAAGACAGCTGTTAGTCGGCTCTAGCCAGCTAAGCAGCCTGTTGTGCGAAAGGACTTCATTTTTGAAAGCACTTAGAGATAGGTCTCTAACGGAGGATAGTTATCATATATTAGTATCGATAAACCATCATCATACTGGTCTCTGACAAAGGATAGTCGCTACATATTAGTATCAATAAACTATCATCAGATCATGTCATCTTAGTTATTCGGATAAGATAATAAACCAAGGTCCTGGTGTGCAGCACGCACTTAGTGCACGTGAAAGAACTTGAGAAAAACAATTAAACTTGCAGAACCCCGCCCCCCCCCCCCCTCCCCCAAAACAAGAAAAACACAGAGAGGTGGCTGGCACTGCTCTGTAGCAACATGCTCCTCTTCCTGGTGAGAGCAGCCCCAGTTTCACAACACAAACCTGCTGTGACAGTGACAAACATTCAAACAAGAGAGGCAAGGCCTTCAAGACTCACTTGTGATACACTTAAAAAAAAAAAATCCAAGCTTTTTATGTATTGAGTATAAT
Organism: Babylonia areolata; assembly: GCF_041734735.1. Taxonomy (NCBI): domain Eukaryota; kingdom Metazoa; phylum Mollusca; class Gastropoda; order Neogastropoda; family Buccinidae; genus Babylonia; species Babylonia areolata. The sequence goes on along the minus strand of NC_134887.1, from coordinate 32,316,714 downwards.
TTCAAAATGTAATGTTTAAGATGAGAAAGATCAGTTTAAAGCGAATTATGTCCCCTAGCATTAATTACAGAGTAATTTCCCTTCTTACTATCTGTACCAAAATGTTTGCAAAACAAATAAAACTTCCATGAAGTTCCTGTTTGAACAAAAAATGATAATAATGACTGCTCTTGTTGTTGGGTCAGAATATCAGATCAAAGTGCCAAGTTTAGAGAATACAAAAAAATATAAATATAACAGTAAATGCAGTTTGCATATAATTAGGCTTCATTTAAAAAAAAAATATTTGTGCCCATCCCAGAGGTGCAATATTGTTTTAAACAAGATGACTAGAAAGAACTGAATTTTTCCTATTTTTATGCCTAATTTGGTGTCAACTAACAAAGTATTTGCAGAGAAAATGTCAATGTTAAAGTTTACCACGGACACACACACACACACAGACAACCGAACACTGGGTTAAAACATAGACTCACTTTGTTTACACAAGTGAGTCAAAAATTAAAATACAACACAGAATACAATACAATAAATGCGGATACAAAACCCCACACCCGGTCAAACCTGACTCCCCCTGGGTGCAGTCAGGACCAGCTCACTTCCAAGTCCAAGAGGACATGATTCCATACCCTATAACATATTTGTAAAACTGAAACTAAATCAGTCTTGACTGATCAGATATATTAACAATGACATACACTGTTTTCCGACTACAAAAAAAACAACAACAACAACACAAAAACCAAAAACAACCCCCCAAAAAAACCCATCAGACTGAAAATTAAATGTCAGTAGAAAATTATTTTTATTTTTTTGCATGAAAAACACTGTAAAGACACAATCACCTGAGGTAGGGGTGGGGGTGGGGGGGAGGGGGGAGTGGAGGGTGGGCAGTAAAGGCCTACATATACATACTGAAAGGAAATTGTGAGTGAACACAATAGTTCCACTCTCCTTGCACAAAAATACACACACACACACACACACAAAAAAAAAATCAAGCCAACCAACTGACTTACTCAAAAACAGATAAATGATCGATAGAACACATCATTCATCACAAATGAATGAAAACAACTGAAGATATGTTCTGCAAATATTTGGTGAGAGAACAAATTAATTAACATTTCTCTTTATCATGCCATAGGATTTCCAATGATCACAAAAAAACCACACTCACAACCACACCCTGTGGTTTTCCACATGGACATTATTTTTATTTTGGGAGGGAGGGGTGTGGAGGGGGTGGGGGGGGGCGGGGCGGAGATCAAACACCCAAACACCACAAGGAAGATTCAGAACTGGGAACATCATGATCATGTTCACTCACACTTTCACACGCAGTCTTCAGCAAACCCATGTCAACAGGACAAGTAATCCCCAAACACCCGTAACCAACACACATTTGTGTCATCATGACAACTACTCTGAATCGCTCATCTATTACCAACACACATTTGTGTCATCATGACAACTACTCTGAATCGCTCATCTATTACCAACACACATTTGAGTCGCTGGAAACCCTCACACACTGCCACCATAAATAACTGACCCCTCAGGTTATTACAGATGGGTGTCCCACAGGGTGTTGCCCATGGCTATGAGAATCCAGGAGGGGGGCAGACACTGGCCGCAGCAGCTTTGGCAACAGCTGCAGGCTCAGGTTTCCTGAAGCCGTCAGTGTCAGCAAAGCCAGGGGGCGGGCCTTGCCGGGCAAAGCCTGGAGGGGGACCCTGTCTTCGTGTGGAGTCACCGTCCCTGAGGGAGTGGAGGTCCTTCTGAGGTCTGTCATGGATGTCTCTGAGTGGCTGGACATCCTGAGCTTTGTCATGGACTCCTTTTCCTCCCCTCCTGGAAAACCTCTGTCCTTTGTTGTTGTCATTGTTGCCGTGGCGCTTGTCAGCTGGCCAGTTCTGTGCCTGGGGTTCAGGATTCCAGTCTTCGCTGGAAGCCTTGCTCACCGCAGAGTCTCTTGCGCCATCCTGTTTTGCCGATTGTCCAAGTTTCCGGTTTCCACGCCTGGCGTCTGCGGACAGGTTTTTCTGTCCGGGGCACCCTGAGTCCCAGTCTTCATTCTCATTCTGGCCGTCCATTCTCTGGGAGGGGGTGGTGGCGGTGTCCGGCTCTGACCGCGAACCAGGGGGTCGGTTCCTCCCTCTGCCACGCAACCGGCCACGACCTGCCCCGCCTCTGACAAAGGTCCGGTCCCCTCTCACCCTGTCATGAGTTTTATCCTGATCCCTGTCTTGTTGCAAGGTCTGACTATCACCATTCTCGTGGCTATTTTGCCGCTCTGCTAGACACATCTTGTGCTTGTCTCTCCCCTCAGTTTCACCACAATGATGGTCACCACTTCTTTGACTTCCTCCGGTCTGGATATTTCTCTCTCTCCATGATCCGTGGTCGTTGTCATACTTGAAGTTCCGTGGGGAGTGTCTTGCATCCTCTGACTGGTCATCTTGGAAATCTTTCTGGCGGTTTTTCCCAGGGCCCTCGGGCCTGCTCTGGCCTTCTCCGTCCCGGGGCCCATTCTGGGGTTCCTGTCTCTTTTCCCTGCCTTCCGAGGTCTGCTCTCTGGGGCTGTCCCTCTCTCTCGTCCAGTCTTCACCGTCTCTGTCATGTCCCCTTGGTATGAAGTCCCTGTGCCCTCTGTGTCTGTCCTGCCCTGACTGTTGTCTGTTCTCTCCTGGTCTGTGTCTGTCCTGCCCTGACTGTTGTCTGTTCTCTCCTGGTCTGTGTCTGTCCTGCCCTGACTGTTGTCTGTTCTCTACTGGTCTGTGTCTGTCCTGCCCTGACTGTTGTCTGTTCTCTCCTGGTCTGTGTCTGTCCTGCCCTGACTGTTGTCTGTTCTCTCCTGGTCTGTGTCTGTCCTGCCCTGACTGTTGTCTGTTCTCTCCTGGTCTGTGTCTGTCCTGCCCTGACTGTTGTCTGTTCTCTACTGGTCTGTGTATGTCCTGCCCTGACTGTTGTCTGTTCTCTACTGGTCTGTCTCTGTGGCCCCTGGGTCCCTGGTCCCCAGTGCCGTGTCCCTGCCGGTTGTCTCCGTGCCGCCCTCTCCTCCCCTGCTTCCTGGCAGGGTTCGGGTCCCTGTGCTGCACCTCTCTGGGGGATGCTCCACCATGCCTGCCCTGCTCCTTGTTGCTTTCCCAGTCTGTTGCGTGGTGGTCCCCCCCTCTCCTATAATAGTCGCCGTCCTTCTGAGAGTCAGTCTGAAGTCCACTGTCCCTCATCCTTTCCTTTCTGTGTGTAGAGTCCTCTGTCCTCTCTCTGAGATTTTCATTGGAGTCCCTGAGGTTGTCTCTGATGTTTCTGGGATCACTTCTGGGACCTTGACAGTCCCTCAAGTCTCCCCGCCGCTCCCTGTGGTGGGTCATCTTGTTCGCCCTGCCGCGCCCTCTCCACGTTCTGTGGTTCTCTCCGCAGTCAGGTCTGACCCCTCTTCCGCCTGTCCTGTCAGTCCTGCTGTCTTTAACACCGTCGGCGAAATCCTCGTCGTAGTCGCTGTAACCCTGACCACCATCTCCGAAGAAGACGTCAACAACTTTCCCGGGTCTGTGACCCTTGGAGACCTGGTGGTGGTGGTGCGGTGGTCGAGACCCCTGATGCTTTCGACCCTGAGACCGGTACCCACCCCCACCACCCCAGTGGTCAGGTCGGCCGCCTCGACCTCTATGGTGCCTGGCTTCAGGGAGGTCCGTGTGGTCCCCTTCATCGTCGTCGTAGTCACTGAAACCTTGCCTCACGTCGTACTGTTGGACTGTTCGGTGTCTGCCCCTGCCTGCGAAGCAATGGCTTGCTGCTGGCTGGTGTTCTCCGTTCTCTCTCCTGCTGAGCACGTCCTCTTTCCTGTCCCGGAGGGAGTCCCCCTCTGCTTTCCATCTGCTGCTGGTGAGATCAGGTGTCTTTTCTTCATCGTCGTCATGTCTCCTGCCCAGGGGCACAACTGTGTTCTGAAAGTGAGAGAAACAAAAGGAACAAACAGAATGCTTATCTTCAAGGAAACAGTTTCATATCTAAGATGTGAATTTTCTTGTGCTTGTCAGTGCAACCCTGTCAGCAATGCCATCTTTCCTGCATGGTGTGTTTTAAGATGTATATGGCATACACGCACTTCAAAGCATCACTAAAAAGTAAAAGGAGGAGTTTGTATTATACTCCATGTTTGGTGATACATATACTTACCATGTCAAACTGATGCAAACTAGGCCTATCGGTTTGCTCTGCTTGGGCAAATTTCGCGTGGCTAACAGTGAAAAGATGCCCCTTCTTGCCCGGTCCGCTCTTAGCCAATCAAACACCTCTAAAAGCTATAAGCACTGAATCATTCCTTTGGCCAAGGCTCTCCACGCCATCTTGTCAGGTTTTCGCTCTGTCTCGTCTTACGCTTTTTCTGTGTGTATGTGCATGCGCTGTGCTACATGTTGTTCACCGGTGACATCTCACAAACTAATGCCATCATGTGGTCTGGACCTATCACTGCATGAATTCAACACTGATTCACTTGGACATGAGTTTTCATATTCATGTTTATTTCTTAGACACAGACTCTGATGATCTTGTCAGGAACATGCAGACATTGGGTCTTCCTGAAAATCACACACTTGGTTTTTGTTCTCGTTGAATGAAAGAAAAAAGTAAAAAAAAGGTTCCCTATTTCATCAACCGAGACTTTTTTTGGCCTTAAAAGAGAGAGAGAGAAAGGGAGAGAGGGGGAGAAAGAGAGAGAGAAATATTGTCTACCTCACCAACAAAGAATTTTTTTCTTGCCTTTAGATAAAGAACAAAAGAAAAGAAAAACTGTCTACCTCATCAACCAAGATGGCTTTTTTTTGTCAAAAAAACAAAAAAAAGTCTGTCTTTCCCATCCACCAAAAACTTGCTTTTCTCACCTCTTCTTCTTCTTCTTCTACGTTCACTCGTATGCACACGAGTGGACTTTTACGTGCATGACTGTTTTTACCCCGCCATGTAGGCAGCCATACTCCATTTTCGGGGGTGTGCATGCTGGGTATGTTCTTGTTTCCATAACCCACCGAACGCTGACATGGATTACAGGATCTTTAACGTGCGTATTTGATCTTCTGCTTGCATATACACACGAAGGGGGTTCAGGCACTAGCAGGTCTGCACATATGTTGACCTGGGAGATCGGAAAAATCTCCACTCTTTACCCACCAGGCGCCGTCACCGTGATTCGAACCCGGGACCCTCAGATTGACAGCCCAACGCTTTAACCACTCGGCTATTGCGCCCGTCTGCTTTTCTCACCTCAATTTACAGACCTGCCAACCCCCAGCAGGACTTGTCAGCAACAGTCTGGTATTAAAGAGCCTGTAGCAAACCCCATTTGTCAGCAGTACACAATGGCGATTCCAATTCACATGCTGGTTCAGGTCATTCAGGCCACCAAGCGAAATTTTCATGTCCGCTTGGCAGACGTTTGATCTAAGTCGTGCACAGATACTTTTCTCATTATTTCTCAAATGAGTGCTGTGGCTTCTTCGACACAAAAGAGTGCTCCTTGCTGCTGGTCTTGTGCTTCCATGTTATTAGGGCTTCAAAAACTTCAGGTAACCAACCTCGGTTCAATGTGTGCTGAATGAGAAGTTTAGTTACTACTGGCTGAAAGTTTGAAACATAAAACGCTTACTGGCCAGTACAATACAGGGTCAACAATGCTTTGTTCATCTGCGAGTGTCCAGTCTTCAAACCAATCCAGGAGAGGAGGGGTGAGAAAAAAAAAAAGAACTGATCAAAGCAAATCCCGCTCAAACTGTAGCAGTTGGCAGATCTAGATAAAGAAAATAAATAAATAAATAAATAAAATTAAAAAGGGGGAACCAACCTCATCCACCAAGAACTTGTTTTTCTCCAGCTCCAGGTCAATGATGCCGCCTTTGGCCTTCTGCTGCTTGTACAGCGCTGCTCTCTCCTCCTGCTGCCGACGCAGCTCTGGGGATGGCACAAACTCCTCCTCCTTCTCCTCCCCCGGGGTCTCCGCCAACAGGTCGCTCAGGTCAAGGGTCAAGGCCACGCGGCACATGGGGCACCGGAAGATATTCTGAGGGTGTGAGAAAAAAAAAGTAGGTGTTAATTTATTTGTCCAAGTAATTTTTCTGTTAAGACTTTTTGTCACATTTTCAAGATGGAATTTCTTACATGCATATAAAGACTCAAAATAAAACCGCTTTTGCTTGACCCTACTTTTTGTTGTTGTTGTTTCTTTTTGTTTTCCATTCTCTGGTGACCCATTCCCCCATGACAGTCAGGTCTCTGTGAGGACACCCACCAGAGATGGAGTGGTGGCCCAGTGGTAACATGTCCGCCTAGGAAGTGAGAGAATCTGATTGCAAAGGTTTGAATCCCACACTCTCAAGAATTTGTCCCCGCCCACACTTACTACACCTTGAGAGGAGGTCTGGGCATCTCATACGGTTGAGACAATAAACCAAGGTCCTGTGTGCAGTACCCAATTAAAGAACCCCATGGCAACAAAAGGGTTATCACCGGCAAAATCCAGAAGAAAAATCCACTCCCACATATGCATGTCATTCGGATGAGACGATAAACCGAGGTCCCGTGTGCAGCATGCACTTAGCGCACGTTAAAGAACCCACGGCAACTAAAGGGTTGTTCCTGGCAGATTCTGTAGAAAAATCCACTTCGACAGGAAAAAAAGAAATAAAACTGCACGCAGGAAAAAAAAAAGAAAAAAAAAGGGTGGCGCTGTAGTGTAGCGACGCGCTCTCCCTGGGGAAAGCAGCCCGAATTTCACACAGAGAAAGCTGTTGTGATAAAAATAAATACAAATACAAATACAAGTGTGCCCATGATCTGAAGCCTGACTGAATGAGACAGGAAATGAATGATGAACACCCAAAGGCAGCTCTCAGTCGACTCTACCCAGATACACAGCCTGCTGTGCAAATGACTGTGTTTGTAAAAGCACTCAGAGTTTGGTCTCTAACTGAAGACTGGTGCTATACAAGTATCAATAACAATACTATGGGCTCAACACTCTACTTCAATGTCATAAGCTTACAGCTGAGCCAACAGCAAAGTGAGAGCTGTATGATCAATGGTTTCTCCACTGCAACGGAAATTCATTTACGGATCCAAGTCTTTTGTGAAGGATCATGACCCTCAAACTAGGAGGCAAGATAACAATGGGCTTTTAGCGCTGCAGCCTTGGGGGCTAGTTGGTCTTTCGGAACCACCTCAACGCCGACTGTCCTAAAAATAAAACCCCTCTTGGCCGAGAAAGTGGGCATGTACCTTGGGAAAGACAATCTCCGCTACAATCCAATTCTGTTGCCTCCTCTGCAGTCCTGATGGTCACAGTTGGACACTACTGACTTAATGACTATCATACAAAGTAGTACATCTGCAATTAGTAGTATTGTATTGGTGGATACATATGTTGTTTTCCACTTCTATATCTTCCTGTGCTCTTGTGTGGTATAATGCACTGTTATATATGTACTTATATATGTACTGCTTCATGTGAAGCACTTAGAGCCCATCTATGGGGAGTTTGCGCCATATGTGTACAATATATTAGTAGTAGTAGTCTTAGTAGCAGAAGTAACAATACGCAACCAGCCCACCCACCTGGTCCTCAGCCCTGTGGATGTGTCCAGGCGCCGGTGCCTCCTGCTCGTGGACACTGGCCATGAAGGCTGCGGCACAGCGCGCCAGGCACGCCCGGTGGAAGTAGTGGTAGCAGTCCGTCTTGACGAAGTTGTCCCCCTCCTCAAAGTGGTCCAGGCAGATGGCGCACTCGCAGTGCGGGAGGTTGCCTTCCGTCAGACAGTCCTTGGCCATCTGTGGGCAGGGTTTTTTTTGGGTTTTTTTTTGTTATTGTGTAGCATTGTAGCAATTGAGAGTGTTTTGTTATTGTGTAGCATTGTAGCAACTGAGAGTGTTTTTGTTATTGTGTAGTATTGTAGCAACTGAGTGTTTTGTTATTGTGTAGCATTGTAGCAACTGAGAGTGTTTCGTTATTGTGTTGTATTGTAGCAATTGAGAGTGTTTTTGTTATTGTGTAGTATTGTAGCAATTGAGAATGTTTTGTTATTGTGTAGTATTGTAACAATTGAGAATGTTTTGTTATTGTGTTGTATTGTAGCAATTGAGAGTGTTTTTGTTATTGTGTAGTATTGTAGCAACTGAGTGTTTTGTTATTGTGTAGTATTGTAGCAATTGAGAATGTTTTGTTATTGTGTAGTATTGTAGCAATTGAGAGTGTTTTGTTATTGTGTGGTATTGTAGCAATTGAGAGTGTTTTGTTATTGTGTGGTATTGTAGCAAATTGAGAATGTTTTGTTATTGTGTGGTATTGTAGCAATTTAGAGTGTTTTGTTATAGTGTAGTATTATAACAATTGAGAATGTTTTGTTATTGTGTAGTACTGTAGCAATTAAGAGTGTTTTTGTTATTGTGTGGTATTGTAGCAATTGAGAGTGTTTTGTTATTGTGTGGTATTGTAGCAAATTGAGAATGTTTTGTTATTGTGTGGTATTGTAGCAATTAATAGTGTTTTGTTATTGTGTGGTATTGTAGCAATTGAGAGTGTTTCGTTATAGTGTGGTATTGCAGCAAATTGAGAATGTTTTGTTATTGTGTAGTACTGTAGCAAATTGAGAGTGTTTTGTTATAGTGTGGTATTGTAGCAATTGAGTGTTTTTGTTATTGTGTGGTATTGTAGCAATTGAGAGTGTTTTGTTATTGTGTGGTATTGTAGCAATTGAGAGTGTTTTGTTATTGTGTGGTATTGTAGCAATTAAGAGTGTTTTGTTATTGTGTGGTATTGTAGCAATTGAGAGTGTTTTGTTATTGTGTAGTATTGTAGCAACTGAGAATGTTTTGCTATTGTTTGCCATTGTAGCGAATGAGAATGCTTCCGTATTATATTGCATTCTATTCCACTGTATCATGAAGAATGTTGTGTTTCATTACTGTATTGTTCTGTAATATACCATAAAATAAAAATGGATTTTTTGGAGGCGGGCAAAAAGAGGTTGGGAGGGAAGAGGGGGGGGGGGGGGGGGGGGGGGGGGGGGGGGGGGGGGGGGGGGGCGGCGGCGGGAGGTGTGCGGGGGGGGGGGTTGGGGGATGGAGAAAGAATTTCTGCCTTTTTAAAACCATGGGTTCTTTTCATGTGCACTAAGTGCCTGCCGCACACCACAGGGCCTCAGTTTTATCGTCTCCTCTAAAATGATCAGCGCACAGACCACCACTCATGGTCTAGACAGACAGGGGAAAATACTGACCAGAGTGGGATTCTATCCCAGGATCCTCAGATTCCCTCCCTTCCTAGGCGGACGTCTTTACCACTAGGTCACCCACCCCACGCATGCCTCTAGGTGCAAGCGTAGGTGCATAAATAAACATAAAACAATGCAAACAGAATGCAGGCCTGCGTAAAGGTCTGCAAGTAACTACATGACTATTCTGTACTGCTGCACATCACTGTGCGACCACTGAAACAAACATGTGAACACAAGACTAATTCTCTTTTGACAAAGGTGATAGATAAGTAAAGAAATGCTTTTTTTCATATCCAACCCTCGCATACAAATACTTTTGTTAATAAAATTTAATCTTTAATTGAATATGTTTCCTATTTATTTAAAGTGGATGATGGGGGTATGGGGGTACGAAGTAGATGAGGGGAAAGTGAGGGGTAGAGGGAAATTTATGCCCGATAGGGAGACGTTTACACACATGAACACACACACAGAAGAGAGAGAGAGAGAGAGAGAGAGAGAGTATTACCTCAATTAATTCAAACAGCATCTGACCACCTTTTCTTTCTTCTGCTATCTTCATCATGTCTTCAATCAAACTAAAAGAAAGAAAGAAAAAAAAAACACACACACACAACATTACGCACATTTTGAATAACTAAACTTGTCATTCCCCTCAAAATTAAACAATTACTGGAATTCCCAACCATTATTGTCCAAAGCATCCAGAAACTATTGGAAGCATGTTCTTGAAACCCATTAAACTAATAGCAATACCTTGACACAACTGAACAACCAGCAACAGTACATCTCCAAAGGCATGTGGTTTGCCATGATCTTGACGTGCCTATTCATCTGTTCGCTCAGCAGTTCAGTTCAGTCGACTGTGCAAACAGCAACTGAATGAAACTGAAAAGCCAAACACAACTTTGCAAACCCAGCAACAATCCAATTACGACCCACAGAAAATTTTGATGATCCAGAGGCAGACAAAATCATAAATTTTCAATCCAGAAATTGGTTTTAATCCAGCATATTTCCACCATTACTTTCCATGGATCATGATAACTGTCGCTGTTAATTCACACATACACACACACACCACACAAATCAACTTCTATTTCAAGATTACAAACTATTTAAAAAATCACTGTTTCCATGGTACATATAACACACCTAGACTATACATTAAAGCAGCAGACACTTAACCCTTTGAACCCTGAGTTCCTGAGCAATTTTAACCCTTCTGCCTGAACTCCTGAGCCAAAATTTGCAAATAATTGGTATTTAATGTGTCACAGCAGATATAAAAAGAGTGCCCTGACCACCGCTTTACCAGTGGTAGAGAAAAATGACATAATGCCTAGCCACCGGTTCAGCCGATGTCAGAATATTACGGTTTTTCTGATTGGCTCTTCAATATAAGCCAACCAATAGCAAAACACGACACAAGTGTTTACGCACCGCTCAACCGGTGGCTAGGCATTATGTCATTTTTCTCTACCACCGGTAAAGCGGTGGTCAGGGCTCAAAGGGTTAAGGCAAAGACAACAGAATGTACAACCAGACAGCAGGACACTGGAAACAGAATGATACAATTACAACTTGCTGTTCAGTCATGTATTTTATAATAAAGAACATTCATACACTGAAAAATAAAAATCAATCGACAGGTCACTCACCTTTGGAGGTTTTCTTCACCTAGACCACGAGGATTTTTCACCATGATTGTTGGAACTTCATTTGGGTACTGGAGAAGCACAGAAGAAGAGGATGATGAATGTACCACACATACATTACAATCTTTTTCTTTCTTTTTTTTCTCCCCCCCCCCCTAGATCAGTAAACAGTGCATCACCTGGCAGATTATATATCATAACCTAACAAATACTATTCTGTTCAATTTGTATGAAAATTGAAAGATTTTTCTCCTAATTCCCTTAAAGAGAGAGGAACTCAGAGAGAGAGAGAGAGAGAGAGAGAGAGAGAGAGAGAGAGAGAGAAGGAAAACGATGTGAGAAGTGTTTTGCAACATGGATAAATTTATCAGTTTCAAATACTGTACCATCAATAATTTTCTTTTTTTTTCAATCAGTCTTCTGAATAATTAAATAAATATATTTATTATATGAGAACTGTAAAGCATGCACATCTTTTTTTCGTTTGTTTCTGTTTACTGGAATGCAAATTATTTCATTTTATTTTTTTAATGAAAGCATGTAAATATTTTCTTTTCTTCTTTTTCTTTCTTTTTTTTTTTTTATAACTGCACACACAGACATATGCACAGGATGAAACCTTTCCTCACCAGAAATCAACTTTCTCTTTCCACCCCCAACCCCTCCAACACGCCCACACTGTTAACACAGCCAGTAGCCAGTACACAACATGTAACTCCAGGCCTCAGGCATGTGGAGTTGACATAAATCACGCGTGTGTGTGTGTGTGTGTGTGTGTTTAACATAGGGCAGATGTAATGTAGTGCATATGGATCTCCTTGAAAGTGAAACTAACTGTACGCACAGAGAATTAAACCCTTTCCCCCAACACACACACATATGATCGTCCAGAAATGGAGAAGCGCCACGGTTCCCCATGGAGCTAAGGAGGGGGGTGTGGGGGAAGGGGGGGGGGGGACAAAGCAAACACCCACCAGAAATCAACCTTCTCTTCCCTTCCTCTCCCAACCCTCAGCACTGCCTCACTGACTGACAACACAACTCTGAACTCCTCCGTATCTATACCCTGTCTCGACGGGCGCAATAGCCGAGTGGTTAAAGCGTTGGACTGTCAATCTGAGGGTCCCGGGTTCGAATCACGGTGACGGCGCCTGGTGGATAAAGGGTGGAGATTTTTACGATCTCCCAGGTCAACATATGTGCAGACCTGCTAGTGCCTGAACCCCCTTTGTGTGTATATGCAATCAGAAGATCAAATACGCACGTTAAAGATCCTGTAATCCATGTCAGCGTTCGGTGGATTATGGAAACAAGAACATAACCAGCTTGCACCCCCCCGAAAACGGAGTATGGCTGCCTACATGGCGGGGTAAAAACGGTCATACACGCAAAAGCCCACTCGTGTGCATACGAGTGAACGCAGAAGAAGAAGAATACCCTGTCTCGCCAGCTCCGTTCTTCCTCTGATACTCGACTTCTCAGGATACCTCACGTCAGAAGTAAGACCTATAGACACAGATCGTTTTCTTTTCAATCACCAAAGACGTGGAACAAGCTCCCTGATAACCTCCGTCATTCTGATTCCCTCGCATCTTTTAAATCTCGTCTCAAAACTCACCTTTTCCCTCAGCAGTAAGTTCAATTGTGGCAGGTCCACTTCCTTTGCGTTAGCTGTGCTTGACTATGTATGTATACATATGTATGTGTACATAACTACATGCATGTATATGAATGTGTATTGTGTGCGCGTGTGTTTATGTAAGTTTGTGCCTGCCTATGTGTGCGTATGTGTTAGGGTAGCTGTTAGATACACATGTATTGTTAAAATGTATGTACACAGTGTGTGTGTGTGTGTGTGTGTGTATGTGTGTGTGTGTGTGTGTGTGTGTGTGTGTGTGCGTGTGTGTGTGTGTGTGTAGTCATATTTTGGTGTGTGTATGTAACATAGATGTAATGTTTTATGTTAACAAAGCGTTTTTGTAAAGCACCTAGAGCAGATTTCTGGACAGTGTGCTATATAAGTATCCATTATTAACACAGCCAGCACACAACGTGCGCTGCCGCTGCAGGCCTGACTGACTTACGCTGGGTGGGAACTTGAAGCACAGAGTCATGCACACGTACTTCTTGCTCTCGTCCATGCCAGTGGCCGGGTGAAGGGCCACGGACATACTGCTCTGACGTCCTCTGCACAGTGCCGAAGTGCTGCTCATAAGTGTCAGTAACTAACACATTTCACAGTGCCAAAGTGCTGCTCATAAGTGTCAGTAACTAACACATTTCACAGTGCCAAAGTGCTGCTCATAAGTGTCAGTAACTAACACATTTCAGTGTCAAAGTGCTGCTCGTAAGTGTCAGTAATTAATACATTCCACAGTATCAAAGTGCTGCTCATAAGTGTCAGTAACTAATACATTCTACAGTATCAAAGTGTTGCTCATAAGTGTCAGTAACTAACACATTTCAGTGTCAAAGTGCTGCTCATAAGTGTCAGTAACTAACACATTTCACAGTGCCAAAGTGCTGCTCATAAGTGTCAGTAACTAACACATTTCAGTGTCAAAGTGCTGCTTGTAAGTGTCAATAAGTGAATAACTAACACAATGCACAGTGCCAAAGTGCTGCTCATAAGTGTCAGTAACTAACACATTTCACAGTGTCAAAGTGCTGCTCATAAGAGTCGGTAACTATTACATTTCTTGCTGATATCCTCTGCACATCAATGTCAAAGTGCTGCTTTTAAATTTAAGTATCAGCAACTAACACATTTCTTGTTGAAATCCTCTACAGTGTCAAAGTGCAGCCCAACAGTATCAGTAACACATTTCTTTTTGAAATCCTCTGCCGTGTCAAAGTGCAGCTCAACAGTATCAGTAACACATTTCTTGCTGACGCCCTCTGCACAATATCAAAGTGCTGCTCGTAACGACGTAAGTGTCCATTTTAAACTTCATTAATTTTGGTTCTGGTAAAACTTAAAAGTTAAACACCCTTTACATTCTGCTGTGGATGTCTGGTTTCATGAAATACATATAATGTTAATACAGACTTGATGATGACAATGATGACTATCAGTGCTCATCGCATTTTCCCTTTGCACAACAGCTTGTTGCAGACATCTTTGTACGTGAACATAATAATCAACAGAGTTATGATGATGGTGATGATAATGATGTGATTGCTGCCCTTCTCCTCATGTTCTAAACTGCTGTCCCTTACCAACCATTTGTACTCAAACAGTCAACACAAACACCATTTATTTCCTGGTTAGTGCTTGGAGTACTAGTAAACCTAATTGAAACATGTGTTAGTGCTGTATTTTAGCTCTGACTGCTATCACTATGCTATACACACGTGTGTAAGATTTGTATGGTTTTGGATGGTGATAGTCAAACAAAACTGCAGTGAAAAATAAACCTTTTTTTTTTTTTAATGTATAAATGATGTCAAGTATTTATTAAGCTTAGATTTCCATTTTCAAACTCAAAATGTCAAAACAAAATAATATCAATAACAGTGAACCAAATTCAAATACAATCCCACAGACTAAATTGAACAAATATTGCTTCTTGGATTCGGGATAGTTGAAACTGGATCAAACACCCTCTGATATCTTACTGAAAAAGAAAAGGAAAAACGGTAGCTTCCTTGGTCAGTCTGATGCTTTGAGTGACATTACAATAAGACGTGTGTAAGATTTGTAAGATTTTGAATGGTGATAGTCAAATAAAACTGCAATCTTTTCTTTTTTTTTCATGTATAAATGATGTCAAGTATTCATTAAGCTTAGATTCCCATTCTCAAACTCAAAATGTCAAAACAAAATAATATCAATAATAGTGAACCAAATTCAAATACAATCCCACAGACTTAAATCCAACAAATATTGCTTCTTGGATTCGGGATAACTGGATGAAACACCCTCTGATATCTAACTGAAAAAGAAAAGGAAAAACGGTAGCTTCCTTGGTCAGTCTGATGCTATGACAGTAAGAGTAAGATGGCTCTACTCCAAACATCAAATGTCAATCACAGATTAATTAGAAATAAAACAAAATTTGGGTTTTGAAAATTTTAGTGTATGATGGGTTTCCAGCAGGTAAATTCATGTCTTTCATCTCAATAAAATATATTTTACAAATATTATACAATGTATATTACAATCATCATTACTTAATCAAAAACAGTTTGCGTATGACGAACCACTGCCACCCTACAGCTATGCACTGATGTAGCCAAAGACACACACACACACACAAACATACACACACACACAAACAAACACACACGCATGCATGCAAGTACACACACAAACACACACTCTCTCTCCCTTCCAAAATGTCAAGGAGAAATAACTCCAGATACAAACTACAAAATTGTACAAGTACACAGTGTGTGCATGGTTGGTTAAAATCAAGTTGTAAATTACACCACCAACTTACTTTTCATCACGTTCCACTGTCAGTTCTGAGATGTAGATGGATTCAAGAACATAAATCTCCTCAGCAAGATCTCTGTTAGAAAATATAACTTCAATAAAATCAAGCAGTAAAAGAAACATTTCTTTTCTGTCAAGACATCAACATATTCAGTTTTGTTCAGTTTATTTAATATCTATCAATATTTAAATAGCACTGTGTTGCTGTGTTTATATTAAAGTATGTTAATATCATCTCTCTCTCTCTTTTACACACACGCATAAATAAATAAATAAATATATATGTGTGTGTATATATATATATATATATATATATATATATATATATATATATATATATAGCACTGATTGGCAGATGAACATATAGATCTATATTTTGATTAGCAGACAAATTATTTAACAGATGAATATTATAAACCATCAACACGCTCAAAACTTATGGTTACACAAAACCATGGTCGCTTGTATGCTGTGAACTACAATGGAACACAGCCAGTGCTAGTGCATGTGTCCGTGCATGTGTGTAAGTGTATGTGCATGCGTGCACATGTGACAAAGAAAAAGATAAAATCACTGAGAGCTTCAACTCAGTGGATAAGGTAGCCAATATCTAGCTCAGACCATGTGTGTCAGCACTCTTTGTGCAAAATGCATGCTTGCCAAAAATGGGTAGAAACTCTAATCAACTTTCAAGTCACACACACACACCACTTACTGTCACATGGACAATGACACACACAAATGCTTAAGTAAGAAGTGCCAAATTTCAGCACATATACCACCAAAGTAAACTTGGAAAACCATCCTTGCTGGCTTCTACAATTCAGGAAACATGCAGGCTCACACAATGGTCTACCACGAACTGACGAAGGCGGATTTCCCCAGAACACAACTGGTCACTCCATTTTGTCATTTTGTGTGTGCACATACAAATGGTAAATGTGTGTATGGTCTTTTCATTAATAATAAAAAATAAATAAATAAATAAAAAAATTAAAAAAAGACAGAGAGAAATTGCTGGCCTGCTGGTGGTTGGTGGCCAGCCTTTTTAGTTAACAGCATCTTGAAGCTGGTGGCCGATTCAGCCTGAACGACACGTGTCGTGTGTGTGTGTGTGTGTGTGTGTGTGTGTGTGTGTGTGTGACTCTGTGTGTGTGTGTTAAATTGTAACATCGAAGAGCAATGATTAAAGTGGTGTGCACCCAACCTAACCACCGGTCCACGCACCCACGCTCTTCCCCCAGTGCCACCCCACTCCCCCAAATATAACAAAAATAAATAAAAGCCTAGCAACAGGCCCAAAAAAATAGAACTGAATACAACATAATCAAAATAACGGGCCAACCAGGGTCCAATTTAAATCCCCACCTACCTCAACATAATTCACATTACCTCGAGTTTGTACACATGTGGTGATGTGCACATTCATGAGACTCATCACTAAGTTTCGATATAAATCAACCCGATTCCGAAGTTACTAGGGACAGTTCGACTACATTGTGAAATAAATATGAAAATATCAGTCCACACATACATGAACATCTCGAGAAAAAATGATGCGCTGAGTAACTAACAAAAAGAATAAAACAAAACCTACGCTTCAGCTGAAACAGCACTTGCTTCGTTGAGGTCCGCCATGATAATTATTTAACAGCACAAGACATTGCACCGGCATACAGAAATCAGCTTAAACACAAGCTATTTGCAACAAATAAACAACCAAAGACTGACAAAAATATTTCCATTTCCTACATGAGACTTGTCGAATGAGTCTCTCACGGAAAATAGTTAACTTTGATTTGTCGAGGAAAATATTTGTTGGAGAGTAAGCGGGCTTCACACCACAGTTAGAGCGTGATCATGGTCATACTACTCCAATGAATAAATAGTAAACAAAATATTTTGAAAGTGATTTTTCATGACGATGGGGAAAATGCATTCCACGAGTTTTTAAGGGTGCACTACGATTCATACGATGAACACGAGGTTACTGGAAGACATTTAGAAATTGTAAAACCATTTTTTTCAGAGAAAAGGCAAGTGTGTGTGTGTTTGTGTGTGTGGGGAGGGGGTGGGGGGGGGGGGGGGGGGTTGGAGAGACCGCCTGAGTATTTGTGACTACAAGCTGGGGCTCAGTAGTGGGTCACGGTGAGGGGCAGGGGGACGGGGGTCAAGGAATAAATTATGGGGGCGGTGGGAGGACGGAGGGGATGAGGCGGGTGAGGAAAGGAGAGAGTAAGGGGGTAAGAGAGACATAGACACGCAAGGTAGCCTGGTGGTGATTTCGGGGTCAGTGGACGGTATAGTTCATAAGTACTGAACTAGTATTTTGAACCAAAGAACATTAATTAGAAGCCTATGTTTAACATCATGAATGTTGGGGCTAGTCCTTGAAAGCAACAACCGTGCGGTGCTTTGATGATAACGTAGATTTTCTCGTCATGATCGTCAGGACACTACTGATACAGTACAGATTTTTTTTCAGCGGTTTAATTAAATCATTATTTTTTAAGCAGCTAAAAAAACAAGCGAGAATCATGTGCCTTGAAAACGTTAACTTGATTATTAATCACAGTTATAATCGTCAGTACATTCTACACTGAGTACTGATTTAATTAACAGCTAGAATTTACCACAACAAAATAAACTGACAAACAAACAAAAGGCATTCTGAAACTGAAATCCTAACATCGGTATATAGAATTTAGAATTAAAATGCATAGATTAACTCAATTGACTGAAGGAAATTACAAAGGGTCTTGTGTTTTACACCCAGTGTGAAGATCTTACAGAACATAATTTCAGTGCATTCGCCGAATTAGTCGTTCTGTTGGGTGTCGTCTCTCTCTCTCTCTCTCTCTCTCTCTCTCTCTCTCTCTCTCTCTCTCTCTCTCTCTCTCTCTCTCTCTCTCTCAATGTCTCTCCCCGAGTTTGTTCGCGCGCGTGTGTGTATCGTGTGTGTAAACGTCTCCCTGTCATGCATAAATTTCCTTTCCCCCCACTAACTCACTTCCACCTCATGTATTTCGTACCCCCCTAACCCCATTACCCACCTAGATGAATAGGAATCATATTCAGTGAAAGATTAAGACTCATTAACAAAAGTATTTGTATGCTGCATGAACTTTTCGTATTTCATTTTTCGCATTACACCGGCTGTGATAACATATACAAAACAGTGTTTGTATGCTGAACTTTCGTACTTCATTTTTCGCATAACAGCGGCTGTGGTAACAAATTTACTGTGATGGTCAAGATGGTGCAACCACTGAGTTCTCTCATACACTCTCACCCGTGAACCCCAGTTATCCATACACACTAGATATTAGTGTTTATGCCTTATCCCACAATGTCCGTGGGAGTGAACTTACTGTTGTGACAGAATGATGAACTGTTGGTTTTCATTTATTTGTTTTTATTTTATTTTGTTTTATTTTAATTTTTAGTTGCTACAGTATTTCTTAAGACAATTTGAAACTTTTTTTTTTCCCATTTCGATGATCCTGAAGGCGAATTTATGTGCCCTTTTCAGACAGCAAAGTGGTTGACTGATTGGTTTATTGATTGATTGAATGATTGATTATTGAAAAAAAAAAGCACAACAATTAACATGCATCTTCCTTTTAGGCATATTCATAAATCAGCATGCGCATACTCGGTGAATGATAGTTATCGATGACGTATGTTTGAAATGAGGCAAAGGAAGCAGCGAAACGCTGTAAGTTCAGCCGGTCATAAAATGGCATCCAGATGATCCGACGGAGAGCAGTTGTTCATCAGTCAATGAGTCATTCATGCAGTCTGCACTGTTTAGAGTGGGAGATCACTGAACGCGTCCGATCCACCGATCATAGTTTCAGTGCCTGAAGAACCGGACTTATCCGGACGGATTGAAAGTTACCAAGTATTATTACTATTACGCCTGAACATGCATTTGAAGCCGGCTGATTTTCATTAAATCTCGACACTCAGCTTTTTCACGTCTGCCAGACTTGAAACCTTCCTCTATTCCAAATAGCTCCTGGCTTCCCCGCTTCCTCTTGATTTCCGGTCCAGTTTCACTTTCTTTATTTTCATTTTCATGCATTTGTAGGTCAGTTTTG
Organism: Babylonia areolata; assembly: GCF_041734735.1. NCBI lineage: Eukaryota > Metazoa > Mollusca > Gastropoda > Neogastropoda > Buccinidae > Babylonia > Babylonia areolata. The sequence goes on along the minus strand of NC_134887.1, from coordinate 32,297,243 downwards.
ACGTAGTCCAATCCTCAGACTCCCCAGTCAATGAGAGTTCACACTGGTGTGAAAGCGCTTTCATTCGTCGGACTCTGCCCAATATTCCACGCCATGTGAAAGACATACCCCGAAAACGGAGTATGGATGCCTACATGGCGGGGTCAATAATAATAATAATAAAAAAACAAAAACAAACAAAAACACACAAAAAACCGGTCGTCAAGCACGTAAAAGCCCACGCATGTACTACATACCAGTGAACGTGGGAGTTGCAGCTCACGAACGTAGAAGAAGACAAAGACAAGACAAGCAAAAAAGACAAAATCTTTATTTTGCATGCAGAAGAAGAAGAAGAAGAAGAAGAAGACTGACTGAAGAAGAAGAAGAAGAAGAAAGACCTGATTTGGCCAAAGGGCCTTTCATAGCCGGTGTTAAGTACCTCCTCCGTCAGTGTCAGGAATTCTCTTCCTCTGGATCTCCGTCACTCACCTGTGCTGTCCTCTTTCAAAACAAAACTGAAAACTGTACCTGTTCAGCCGAACAGGCCTTTGCCGGGTGTGAAGAAGGGACCGGACATAGCTCACGGTGTTTGCTGCGGTCTGCTCTCCACTGACCCCCACCCTTACCCCCCCCCCACCCCCGCTCGTGTCAGTGTGTGTGTGTGTGTGTGTGTGTGTGTGTGTGTGTGTGTGTGTGTGCGCGCGAGGGCGCGCGCGTGCCTGTCAGTACTGCTGATAATGTGTGGTTGCGTGCGTCAATTGAATGCCGGCGGCATCAGTGCGTGCGTGCCAGTGTATGTGTGTGCCGGTGCCAGTGCGTGCACTAGCAGTGAGTCTGGTCAGTGTGTGTGTGTGTGTGTGTGTGTGTGTGTGTGCGTGCGCGCGCGCGCGCGCGCGCGCGTGTGTGTGTGTGTGCGTGTGTCAGCCATGGGGTGGTGTGCCGGTCACCGTCGGTGAGTGTGTGCCAGATTGTGCCGCGCGCAGGCGCGCGCGCATGTGCATGTGCATGTGCGCACACGCGCGTGCGCGCGCGCGCGCGCGTGTGTGTGTGTGTGTGTTTGTGTGTGTGTGTTCCGGTATGTGTGTGTGTGTGTCGGTATGTGTGTGTGTGTGTGTATTTGTGATTTATTCTTTTCTTAAAAAAAAATTCTTTTATTAAAAACAACAACAAAAAACACACAAAAAAAACCCAACAAAAAAGCCCCCCAAAAAACCAATTGAATAAAACATTGAACTCATAATGTAAATAGATACAAGACAGCCAATCGCCTGCAGTGTTTCCAATTTCTACTCTTAACTTGTACTGATGTGCAACTGAAAAAAAGTGATGTGGTTATCATTGCGTGTGATAATGATGGTGCTGATTCCATTTCTGCTTCCTTCTCTGTTAGTTCTCCTTCTCCTCCGCCTCCGTCTTCAGTCCTTCTTTTTTTCTTCCTCCTCCACCTTTCTTCTTCTCTGTTTCACTCTCTCTCTCTCTCTCGCACACACACACACACACACACACACACACACACACACACACACACACACACACACACTGACACAGACAGACACACACACACACACAGACAAGCCCTCGCGCGGCGCGTGGGCACTGCACGCACACACATACATACTAAATATATACACACTGGGGGCAGACACATACACTAACACGATACACACTGACACACACGCACTAACACACAGACACTGACACCGGCGAAACACACACACACTAACACACAGACACAGACTCGAAAACACACACACACCAACACACGTAAAAATATAGGCACACACATACGTAAATGCACGCACGTTCACGCATTCATGCACTATGCACATATCATCAGACAAAGAGACAGAGACAAACTGACACATAAAGTGCGTGCACTGGCAGTGAGTCTGGTCAGTGTATCGTGTGTGTGTGTGTGTGTGTGTGTGTGTGTCGGTGTGTGTGTGTGTGTGTGCCAGTGTGTGTGTGCACACACTCTGACATACGCGCACGAGAGAGAGAGAGAGAGAGAGAGAGAGAGAGAGAGAGAGAGAGAGAGAGAGAGTATGTGTATGTTAGTGTGAACGTGTGTGTGTTTGTGTATGTGTGTCAGTGTATACACGCTCTGCGCATTAACAGCAGATATGGAAGACAGAGGGGATGTACGCGCACAAACAACAACAACAACAACAAAACAACAAAACAAAACAAAACAAACAAACAACCAAACCCCCCCCCCCCCAAAAAAAAAAAGTGTGAGTGAGAGAGAGTGTGAGTGAGTGTGTGTTGTGTGTGTGTGTGTGTGTGTTCAGAAGCGAAGCACACACAAAGGCGAGAATTGATAGTCATCAGTTCTAAATTCTAATTCTTATTATTTTCGACGTTTATTCCGTTTGCATGAGCAACAACGCCTCACAACGATAGCTAAATAAATAATTGAATACATAGATAAATACACAAATAAATACACAGTTAAATCGATAAATAAATAAACAAACATACAATCAAGGAAACGCACCACAAAGCTAAGCATTCAACAACCACCATTTTACGGAGAAGATAATTTTTCTTCTTCTTCTTCCCACTGAAGTTCCGGTCACGTGCCACGTGCTCTTCCGGTACACATCTCAACTGGTCACTTCCTGCTGATGACGCGTTGTACAGCGTGGAGGGGACGTCACTCAGGCGGAGATGTCCGGGTAGGGTCCACCCGGCGTGGAGGCGTAGGGCCCCACGTGGGAGCCACAGGGCGAGGGGACATCACCCGGGTAGTCACACACCTGCAGGGCCTCGTTGAAGAGCGTGCCTGGCAACCAGTCATGTCAGGGTGAGGATGGTGATGGTGGTGGTGATAATGATGATGATGATAATGATAATGGTTATAATAATAATAATAATAATAATAATGTGGAGTGATGGCCTAGAGGTAACGCGTCCGCGCCTAGGAAGCAAGAGAATCTGAGCGCGCTGGTTCGAATCACGGCTCAGCCGCCGATATTTTCTCCCCCTCCACTAGACCTTGAGTGGTGGTCTGGACGCTAGTCATTCGGATAAGACGATAAACCGAGGTCCCGAGTGCAGCATGCACTTAGCGCACGTAAAAGAACCCACGACAAAAGTGTTGTTCCTGGCTAAATTCTGTAGAAAGATTCACTTCCATAGGAAAAAAAAAACAAACAAAAAAAAAAAAAAAAAAAAAAACCCACAAAAAAACTGCACGCAGGAAAAAATACAAAAAATGGGTGGCGCTCTAGTGTAGCGAGGCACTCTCCCTGGGGAGAGCAGCCCGAATTTCACACAGAGAAATCTGTTGTGATAAAAAGAAATACAGATACAAATTCCCTAACCCACCGAACACTTACATGGATTACAGGATCTTTAACATACGTATTTGATCTTCTGCGTGCGTACACACACCCGGGGGGG
>NC_134887.1:32263856-32286356 GCF_041734735.1 Babylonia areolata | reverse complement strand
AGTTGTGACTGTTGCAGGATGAGTTTTTGTGATGTCTCAACATAGCTTCTTCCATCATTTTCTGGCAGCCAAAGGGTTAAGTACAGGGATCTGACCCTTTGCCTGGGAGGAAAGAGGGTGGTGTGGTGGTGTGGTGGTGTGGTGGGGTGGTGGGTGGTGTTGAGAAGTTGGGGGTTGGGGGGGTGGGGGCGGGAGGGTGGACCTGAGGAAGGCAAAGGATGGGTGAACTGACAGAAAGTGGAAGCCGAGGATGATCTTTTTGGTTTTATTCTGCAAGTCGCACACATACACGCACGCGCGCGTGCACGCACGCACACACTCACACACACATACAGATAGAGTGAGTGAGTGAGAGAGAGGGAGAGAGAGAGAGAGACAGACAGACAGACAAAGATAGACAGAGAGAGAGAGACAGACAGAGAGAGACAGAGACAGAGAGAGACACAGAGAGACAGAGAGAGAGAGAGAGAGAGAGATACAGAGACAGAGAGAGAGAGACAGACAGAGACATAGAGAGAGAGACAGAGACAGAGAGAGAGATACAGAGAGAGAGACACACACAGACAGAGAGAGAGAGAGAGAGAGAGAGAGACAGAGAAAGAGAGAGAGACAGAGAGAGAGACACAGACACAGACAGACAGACAGAGAGAGACAGAGAGAACTCGAAACTCGAAAAGTTTAATCAATATTGGCCTTGGCCCCTTCTGGAGAGAGAGAGAGAGAGAGAGAGAGAGAGAGAGAGAGAGAGAGAGAGAGAGAGACAGAGACAGAGACAGACAGAGAAGAAACAGGGACACACACACACACACACACACACACAGTACACACACACACACACACCTTCATTAATCAAAGCATCACCTGGGCAGAGGGAGTGACAAACACACAGCCTCAAACTGTCCAGTTTCTTCATTTCCCACGGCTTAGATCGTGACAGCCTGCCCACTATCACCCCCCTCCTCCATGCCCGTCCTCCCAACCCCTACCCCCCCACCCCCACCTCCTCCCCACACCCTCCCTCCCTTTCCTCTTTGACACCGTGGCTGAACTGGTAAGGCTTTGGGGACTTCTGATCCAGTGTTCAACAGTGATCAAGGTTCTTCTTCTTCTTCTTCTTCGTCCTCGTTCGCCTCCCATTAGATGAGCAGCCCGGTGTCCTCGATGAAGGCTGGCGTCCATCGCAGCTCCTCCAGGGTGCCGTACAGCTTGGCTTCCGCTGCTGTCCGTGTTGGCCAGTACTTCCTCCTGGATGCTGCATGCGTCGTACAGTCTTGAAGGATGTGGTCGGTTGTCATTGGTCCCTCACCACAAGGGCACTCTCCACTCTGTCCAATGCCAAATTTTGTGTGCATGTGGTGGAGCAGGCGGTTGGTTGTGTCCAGTCCTCAGGCGGAAGATCTTGACCCGTTCCCGTCGTTCCAGCAAATGGTATCTGTCTTCTGGGTTATATTTGGGGTGCTGGAGTCGCCACTTTATTCCTTGCTGTGCCTTGATGATTGTCTTGATTTCATCGTATGACACCAGTTTGTTGGCCTGCTCCTTCTGTGCACCGTCTTTTGCCAGAATGTCCGCTTTTTCGTTCCCACTGATGCCACAGTGTGCTTGTACCCATTGTATCACCACTTTCTCCACTCTGGCCTCAGGGTTCGAGGCCCCCGATTTGGGTACCGGGTGTTGTGCTGTGTCCTTGGGGGAAAGACCCTTTACCTCGTGTTTTCTCATTCCTCAGGGGCAAACAAGCTCCCTGACAATGATATGCCTGTCTTTGTCTGCCCCAACTGTCAGCGAACATTTCGTGCGCAGATTGGACTATTCAGCCATCTGCGCACTCGCAGATAGATTCATGAGCATCCCACCCCCACCACCACCACCACCCTCCCCCCATCCCCCAGCTGGATGACAACGATGGTCATCATCGATCTCGATGGACACACACCTCATTCCATCCACCCTGGTGTGTATGAGTACGTGACTTCACCTGGCAAGACACACACACACACACACACACACACACACACACACACATATATATATATATATATATATATACTTACATTAAGAGAGAGAGAGAGAGAGAGAGAGAGAGAGAGAGAGAGAGATGTTTTGAGAGAGATTCAAGATTCAAGATTCAAAAACTTTATTACTCAAGGACAAAAGATTTTAGGCATCGCCCAGTCTTCCAATCTGTCCTCGTGACAACAATAACCATAACAACATTACGCTAACGACACAACAATAATAATTTTGTTAACACCGCCACATCTACTGCTACTACAACGAAGAATGATCACCATCAGAGAGAGAGAGAGAGAGAGAGAGAGAGAGAAGAGAGAGAGAGACAGACAGACAGACAGAGACAGACAGACAGACAGAGAGAAAGAGAGAGACAGACAGACAGAGAGAGAGGGGGAGGATGGAGAGATAGATAGATAGATAGATAAATAGATAGAGAGAGATATAGAGAGAGAGGATGGAGACAGACAGACAGAGAGAGAGAGAGAGAGAGAGAGAGAGAGAGAGAGAGAGAGAGAGAAGTCAAAGTCAAAGTAAAAAAAAAAAAGTTTTAATAATTATTGTCAGGCCTCTGGCCCATAACAACAGGAGTCACAGCAAAATGTGAGCATGCAACATGTGTTCATTTACATAGCATTCAGGCATTTCCCCCTCAAAGTTAGTGCTTTATAGATATGCATCGACAGTTTCAAGATTGTTTCAGAATTTTCACTAGCTAAGATGAAGATGGAACAAAGTCTGGACAATGATGGGCTTCTGAAGTATTAAAGCGGTATTAATTCGTGTCTCAATTTCATGTATTTCGGACATACAGAAAGAAAGTGTATTTCATTTTTAATCGTATTGGAGCAAATAGGACAGCAACTATCAGCATTATTCAAATTTGGCTTGTACTGTATGTTTAATTGGAGACATAAGCTAAACTTAGCAAGGTAATTTCGAAAGTTAACATTCCTGAGCTGGTATAGATAAGCTTGAGAGAGAGAGAGAGAGAGAGAGAGAGAGAGAGAGATGTATGTATATTTGATTTCCATTCCCCACAACTCCCAAATTTTAACCCACATGGCTTCATCAAGAGAGCGATTTGTCTGTGACGTATTGTCTACAATCTACGTCATCACCTACGTTTGACGTCAGTATCACTGCAATGTTAGCCTACCACAGAGAGGTTCCCAACATAATGAAATGATATGCAACAGAAGAGTTGCCAACACAGTGAAGTAATATCTATCTATCTATCTAGCTATCTGTCTGTCTGTCTATCTATCTACAACAGAAGAGTTGTCAACACAGTGAAGTAATATCTATCTATCTATTTATCTATCTATCTATTTTTGTCAACACAGTGAAGTAATATCTATCTATCTATCTGCCACAAAAGAGTTGCCAACATAGTGAAATAATATCTTATCTATCTATCTTTGGCAACAGATAGAATATCAAAATAATGGAAACAGAAAAAAATGATTAGTAGTAGTAGTAGTAAAAAGAATATATATATAAAAAAAGAAAATAAATGAAAAAAACAACAAAAAAACCCAACAAAGATATGTGCGAATAAATGAAACAAACGAATCAATAAAATGATAATAAGAAATTCTCTCTCTCTCTCTCTCTCTCTTTACCGAACCGAGATCTTGACACAGCGAATACGAATTCGCTGCCGGCGATGACGGTAAAAGGCTAACAGGACCTTAACCCCCACCCTACGCCGTCCTACCCCCCACAACATCCTCCACGCCATTTTCCTGACGCCATTGCTTAGCAACGCAAAACTTTCAATGGAGCGAGTCATGTCCTGTTTCTCCTACGCCCTCCAAACCACCTCGGTGCTCTTGTCCAAAACCGACCCCCATGTCGATTTATCCCTTATCCCGGATAATTTTTTTTTTGGTGGTGGAGGGATTGGGGGGGGGGGGGGGGGGGCGAGTAGTAGCCTATTCTGATTTGAACGTGGGGTACTTATTTGTATTTGTATTTTGTCTTTTCATTCTATTTGTATATTGTATTTCATTACTCTTTGTGACAACAGATTTCACCGTGTGAAATTTGCTTTTCCCAAGGATATAATATTCTATGTAATATCTACTAGGATGATTGTTTCGCGAGTCAAAAGACAAGTTTTGTGCATTTCGGAGATATTAAGGTGTTCTTCTTCGTATGCGTGCATGTGTGCGTGTGTGCGGCTAAGTGCGTGCACGTGCTGTCATGCATCCGTCATTCTTTATCAAATGTCAAGACTGGTAAGAAACTTGGAAAACATTCATAAAAGCAAATTTGCGTCTTCGACCAGTTCAGTATAATGTACATGAAGATGAAAATGTTGTTTCCTTTTGACCCCCCAAAAAGCTCTTTTACTTTCCACGCTGCTCACAGAGATCTAGGTCAGCATCAGCGCGGCAGCAGTCAGTCACATGTACTGTACCGCGCTAAACACTCAATGGCGACCTGCTTTCCGCGCTTGCGTAACCTCCCTCACAGGCTCTCGCCTTGAGACTATTTTGAAAGGCGATCTTTCAGGACCAGAAGTGTGAAAAATAATCATTAAAAAAAAAAAAAAAATCAAAACCTAATCATTTCTAGCCGCCCCCCCCCTGACCCCCCCCCCCCCCCCCCCCCGCCTACAGTGGTAATTTTTTAAAATTTTTTATTTATTTATTTATTTATTCTTTTATAAGTGTGATCACTATAATTTATTCTATTTTATGAACCTCTAATATATTTATATATACAAAGGTCATATAGTTAGCGTTCTACTACGTTAATACATAAAATGTTGAATACACGATTGATATATTCATGATGCATATTTACTTTTTATGTATATGTCTTTTGTATTCACGTGAAAAAATGTAAACGCAAAAAAAAAAAAAAAAAAAAGAATAAAAAAAGAAGTTTGAATTTTAAAAATTCTATTGTTATTATTATTATTATTATTATTATTATTATTAAATTTTTTAATTTTTTACTTTTATTTTTTATTTATTTATTTATTTATTTTTTTTTATAGATTTTCTATTTTATCGTAAAAATCAAAAGAAAGGTTTTGTTGCTCACATTTTGGACCTTTCACAAATTTGTGTGTAAATTCTTGAGCTCAATTTGTATTTGTATTTCTTTTTATCACAACAGATTTCTCTGTGTGAAATTCGGGCTGCTCTCCCCATGAAGAGCGCGTCGCTATGCTACAGCGCCACCCATTTTTTTTCCCCCTGCGTGCAGTTTTATTTGTTTTTTTCCTATCGAAGTGGATTTTTCTACAGAATTTTGCCAGGAACAACCCTTTTGTTGCCGTGGGTTCTTTTACGTGCGCTAAGTGCATGCTCAGTACTCACGGGACCTCGGTTTATCGTCTCATCCGAATGACTAGCGTCCAGACCACCACTCAAGGTCTAGTGGAGGGGGAGAAAATATCGGCGGCTGAGCCGTGATTCGAACCGGCGCAGCTCAGATTCTCTCGCTTCCTAGGCGGACGCGTTTCATTTAGGCCATCACTCCACATAATGCATTGTGAGCTTCACGTGCTGTTAGGGTTTTTGTTCAGTTGACTCCAAGCAGAAAAGAGAGGCCTTGTTCATGATCGGACAGTGTGATCAGTTTGGTGAAGGTTACTGTGAGCTGTTTCACTGTCCGTTTGTTGTGTGTGAGTCAGTGTGTTGTGTTGTGTGTGTGTGTGTGTGTGTGTGTGTGTGTTGAAGAGGTGTGGAGTTACCGTGTTCAACTTGAGGAGGTAAGGTTTGTTGTTTTTCTCCTGTGTCGTTCTGAAGTCCGTCCGTCTGTCTCTCTCTCTCTCTCTCTCTCTCTCCTCTCTCTCTCTCTCTCTCTCTCTCTCTCTCTGTGCCACTGTCTCTGTCTGTCTGTCTGTCTCTCTCTCCCCCCTCCCCTCTCTGTGTCTCTCTTTCATCAGAAATAAGATTCGTTGCGTCTGTGTGTGTGTGTGTGTGTGTGTGTGTGTGTGTGTGTGTGTGTGTGTGTGTGTGTGTGTGGAGGAAGGTGGCAGAATGGTTAAGACTCTCAGCTGCCAATACAGAGAGTCCGCGTGAGGGGGTGTGGGTTCGAATCCCGCTCTCGCCCTTTCTCCCCAAGTGTGACAGGAAAATCAAACTGAGCGTCTAGTCTTTAGGATGAGACGATAAACCGAGGTCCCGTGTGCAGCACGCACTTAGCGCACTGAAAAAAGGACCCGAGAGTGTTGTCCTCTGGCAAAATGATGTAAAAAGAAATCCAGGCTGATAGATATACAAATATAATCGTAAGCACGCACTGAAGGTCTGACTAAGCGCGTTGGGTCATGCTGCTGTCAGGTACCAGACAGATTTGAGTACAAGATTCGAGGCGTTCTGTACTGTTCCAAGCTCCTCTTCTTCTGCGTTCGTGGGCTTCAACTCCCACGTTCACTCGTATATACGCGAGTGGGATTTTTACGTGTATGACCGTTTTTACCCCGCCATGTAGGCAGCCATACTCCGTTTTCGGGAGTGTGCATGCTGGATATGTTCTTGTTTCCATAACCCACCAAACGCTGACATGGATTACAGGATCTTTAACGTGCGTATTTGCTCTTATGCTTGCGTATACACACGAAGGGGGTTCAGGCAATGGCAGGTCTGCACATATGTTGACCTGGGAGATCGTAAAAATCTCCACCCTTTACCCACCAGGCGCCGTCACCGTGATTCGAACCCGGGACCCTCAGATCGAAAGTCCAACGCTTTAACCATTCGGCTATGGCGCCCGTCAACTGTTCCAAGCAATTTGTAACATCTCACAGAATCACAGAAATATTCGGCTATAGGTTAGAAGCCTTTTGCCCTCATAACAATGTCCATTAATTATGCTTTTGGATCACTATTATTATAGCGAACTGTTCCAAGGTTTAATCAGGCATAGTGTATACTACATTTATTTCTGACTCATTAAAGATTTAAATCGATGGAAAATACATGGCCCTTAAAAATTTTGTCAATTTGGTTTTTGAAGGCGTTTACCGATGATGCCTTGATGATGTCAGGGGAAAGGTTATCTCACTCAGTACAGCCAGTCCTCTCTTCTCCTCTACACAGACCCCTTGAATGTCCAGTGGGTGTCTGAATGACCCAACCTTTAGCTTCCGTCGTCAGAATTGTGGTATAAGAGCCTTCCACTTGCAATATCTTGATGATGGTAATTGGGGTGAAACGCTGTTAACGTCGTCTCTTTCGCCGTTCGTATGGAGAGAGTTATTCTACAGATTAATGATACTATCTGTCGCTGAGGTCATGAGCCACTTTGTGGTGGGTTCAGTTCAATGTGATTGCTTTCACTGGTAGCGTGACTTATGGCTCTACAACCCACTACTCTTACTGTGACCCACTACTCTTACTGTTAGCTTTCCTTTTCGATTTATGTTCGTACCTTGTTAAGTACTATGCCCCCTCCCCACCCCCCAATATTCCTTGTGACCCCGGTACACTTGGTAATAAAGACATAGACGTATTCTATTCTATGTTTATATTTTCTCCTCAATGACACTTCTTCCCCCCCCCCCCCCCCCGCCGCTCACCCGCCCCCACCACGTCACCACTCCTCACCCCATTCCCCATGCCCATTGTATGATCGATGATGTACGTGTGTGCTGAACAGAATGAATGCGCATGTGTCTAAATCACCTTGTAGCTAACAGAAAATAGAAACATCAAGAAGAAGGAGAAGAAGAAGGAGGATCAGGAGGAAGCGAAAAGGAGGAAAAGAAGAAGAAGAAGGAGAAGGAAAAGAAGAAGGAGGAGGAGAGGGAAGAGGAAGAGGGCGAGGAAGAGAAGAAGAAGGAGGAGGAGGAGGAGGCAGAAAGGAAGAAAAGAAGAAGGAGAAGAAGAAGGAGAAGAAGAAGGAGGAGGAGAAGAAGAAGAAGAAGAAGGAGGAGGAGGAGGAGGAGGAGAGGGAAGAGGAGGAGGACGAGGAGGAGAAGAAGAAGAAGGAGGAGGAGGAAGAGGAGGTAGAAAGGAAGGGAAGAAGAAGAAGAAGGAGGAGGAGGAGAAGGAGGAGGAGGAGGAGGAGGAGAAGGCGAGGAGAAGAAGAGAGAGAGAGAGGAGGAGGAGGAGGAGGAGAAGGAAAGGAGGAGGAGAAGAAGAAGAAGAAGGAGAGAGAGAGAGAGAGAGAGAGAGAGAGGAGGAAGAGGAGGAGGAGGAGGAGGAGGAGAAGTCGTTTTGGCTTCTTAGATGTACATGGATGTGGAAGATCAAATGTGAATATATTCCTGAATAGTGTGTACTTGATACTGTATGTACTTTGAGATGAAAATGATAAGGTAATTTTTTTACCTTTCAACATTTTATTGTTATAATCAAATGGTTGGGGGTTGCGCGCGCGCGCGCGTGTGTGTGTGGACTGATATATGCATTGTGCATTTAACTATTGATTGATTGATCAACTGCTTTGGCATTTGGTGAAAATATAGGTAAGCATACGCAATTTGTTCTCTGTGTGTGTGTGTGTGTGTGTGTGTGTGTGTGTGTGGACTGATGTATGCATTGTGTATTGTGTAGACATAGTTGGTTAGGTATATATATATATATATATATATATATATATATATATATATATACACATACATACATACATACATACACACACACATATATATGCGTGTGTGTGTATGTGTGTGTGTGTGTGCTTGCATGCGTGCTTGTGTGAGTGCGTGCGTGCTTGCGCGCGCGCTTGTATGTGTATGTGTGTGTGTATGTGTGAATGTGTGTGTGTGTGTGTGTGTGTGTGTGTGTGTGTGCGTGCGCGCGCGCGCGCGTGTGTGTGTATATGTGTGTTCCCAGGAGTCATTTTCAGGTCCACGAGGTGAGAGTCACCGCCACAGCTGATGCTGACTTCAGCTCCCCACCGCCACACACAGGGCAAGGCCAGGACACAGACACTAGAACTGTAAGAGATATCAGTGTCTATGGGCACAACGTGGAGGCAGCAGCAGCAGCAGCAGCAGCAGCAGCAGCCGTCATGACGGGTGTCCCCCACACTCTCTTCCAGCTCCCGACTCTGGTGCTGGCCAAGACGTGCGAGTTCCTCAGCCTGGAAGACATCTCCTTGCTGTGCCAGATAGACTCCAACTTCCACCACGCCTCTGAGCGGTTCTTCGAAACGTTTGAAACGTCGTTCTCTTTGAGGACCATTTTGGATCACCGCACGGCGACCAGCGGCTTCCTGTTCCACTCCATGATGACGGTGTTGGAGCGGCTGGGGAGGGAGTTCCGGAGGGTCCGCTTCCTCGCCGACTGTTTTCACATCGAGCTCGGCACGTTCGAGTTTCTGAAGAAGCATCTGGTTCATGATTCATGGGCCTTGAAGTCCGTGTGCGTCAAGGTTCGGGATGCGTCTTGCTCTGACTTCCTCCTGTGTCGTCGGCAGAGTGAAAGGAACTGGTCGGACTTGCTGCGAGAATGCGTCAGCAGGAGAAACGGGTTGCTAGTGACGTTTGACGTGCACGTGGCCGAGCCGTCGCGGGGCATCACACGGCAGAACCTGAAGCAGCTGTCTCCATCCGACCCGAGACGGCAGTTCCTGACGTCATTCCGCGTGGCCAAGTACTCCTCGGAGTGTAGAGAGAAGCTTTTCTCCTCCCCGCCTGACCACACGCCGTGCCCGATGATGGACTTTCTGGACACGTTCTTCAACCTGAGGTGTCTCAGACTGCCGCTGCAGTATATGAGGAACACACTGCTGAAGCAGCTTGCAGGAGGCAACACGGCGCTGACTGACCTGATGATTGACTACTGGACCAACGAACCGTCTGGTGCACAGGACGTGTCCCTCGCTGTGTGGAGAGAGCTGACCGCTGCTCTTCCTCGGCTGGCAGTAACGTTCTTCATCAGAGTTTTCAGCCTGGACAGGGACAACTTTGCAGAACTTGACAAAGTCTTCAAACCAGGAGTACCCCTGTCCGCCATCAGAACCACAATCTTCAACGAGACACATGTCCGTCAGGCACTAGGATGGTCCAGAAAGTTCGCCGACAAGCTGAAATCCTTGTGCATGTCAGTGAGGTTGGTTGGAGACGTCACCAGCACCGACCATCTAACGAAGGCTGTGGAGGCGTTTCGTGACGCGTCTCCAGACCTGAGATACGTCACACACACAGTGAGGCTGCTGGCCCACAACCAGCGTGTCCGCTACCACAAGTTCACGCTGACCAGCTCCGGACAGCAGGCCGTTGACAGAGTGGCTGGGGCCGAGACCCCGTTCATTAACCCTTTCAGCGACACAGAGCACCCTTCGTCAAAGTCAGCGTCACGCGAGGAGCAGCCGGCACCACGGGCCGTGAGGACACTGATGCGCGGACACAACTGTTGTGCACGAAGCTCTTTCCTGTCGTTTCCTCTCGGAGAAAGTAGTAAACTGGCCGTTGCAAGGCCGTGAGTGCGATGACATCACAGACCTCGACCGTTCTAGCATCTCGAGGAATGTGTATGGGTTCTGGTGTTGCTACCTTCAGAAATGTGTATGGGTTCTTGGTGTTCGCTATTCTACTATCTTCAGAAATGTGTATGGGTTTTGGTGTTCACTATTCTACTATCTTCAGAAATGTGTATGGGTTTTGGTGTTCGCCGCTCTGCTATCTTCAGGAATGTGTATGGGTTTTGGTGTTCACTATTTTGCTATCTTCAGGAATGTGTATGGGTTTTGGTGTTCGCCACTCTGCTATCTTCATGAATGTGTATGGGTTTTGGTGTTCGCCGCTTTGCTATCTTCAGGAATGTGTATGGGTTTTGGTGTTCACTATTTTGCTATCTTCAGGAATGTGTATGGGTTTTGGTGTTCGAATGTGTATGGATTTGGTTTTCGCCGCTCTGCTATCTTCAGGAATGTGTATGGGTTCTGGTGTTTACTGCTCTGCTATCTTCAGGAATGTGTATGGCTTTTGGTGTTCACTATTCTGCTATATTCAGGAATGTGTATGGGTTTTGGTGTTCACTATTCTGCTATCTTCAGGAATGTGTATGGGTTTTGGTGTTCACTGCTCTACTATCTTCAGATATGTGTATGGGTTTTGGTGTTCACTGCTCTACTATCTTCAGGAATGTATATGGGTTTTGGTGTTCACTGCTCTACTATCTTCAGGAATGTATATGGGTTTTGGTGTTCACTGCTCTACTATCTTCAGGAATGTATATGGGTTTTGGTGTTCACTGCTCTACTATCTTCAGGAATGTGTATGGGTTTTGGTGTTCACTGCTCTACTATCTTCAGGAATGTATATGGGTTTTGGTGTTCACTGCTCTACTATCTTCAGGAATGTATATGGGTTTTGGTGTTCACTATTCTGCTATATTCAGGAATGTGTATGGGTTTTGGTGTTCACTATTCTGCTATCTTCAGGAATGTGTAAGGGTTTTGGTGTTGCTGCCATTAGGAATGTGTATGGGTTTTAGTGTTGCTACCATCAGGAATGATCAGGAATGTGTATGGGTTTTGGTGTTGCTACCATCAGGAATGTGTACGGGTTTTGGTGTTGCTACCATCAGGAATGTGTATGGGTTTTGGTGTTGCTGCCATCACGAATGTGTACGGGTTTTGGTGTTGCTGCCATCAGGAATGTGTATGGGTTTTGGTGTTGCTACCATCAGGAATGTGTATGGGTTTTGGTGTTGCTGCCATCAGGAATGTGTACGGGTTTTGGTGTTGCTGCCATCAGGAATGTGTATGGGTTTTGGTGCTGCTGCCATCAGGAATGTGTATGGGTTTTGGTGTTGCTGCCATCACGAATGTGTACGGGTTTTGGTGTTGCTGCCATCAGGAATGTGTATGGGTTTTGGTGTTGCTACCATCAGGAATGTGTATGGGTTTTGGTGTTGCTGCCATCAGGAATGTGTATGGGTTTTGGTGTTGCTACCATCAGGAATGTGTATGAGTTTTGGTGTTGCTGCCATCAGGAATGTGTATGGGTTTTGGTGTTGCTACCATCAGGAATGTGTATGGGTTTTGGTGTTGCTACCATCAGGAATGTGTATGGGTTTTGGTGTTGCTACCATCAGGAATGTGTATGAGTTTTGGTGTTGCTACCATCAGGAATGTGTATGAGTTTTGGTGTTGCTACCATCAGGAATGTGTATGAGTTTTGGTGTTGCTGCCATCAGGAATGTGTATGGGTTTTGGTGTTGCTACCATCAGGAATGTGTATGGGTTTTGGTGCTGCTGCCATCAGGAATGTGTATGGGTTTTGGTGTTGCTACCATCAGGAATGTGTATGGGTTTTGGTGTTGCTACCATCAGGAATGTGTATGGGTTTTGGTGTTGCTACCAGGAGGAATGTGTATGGGTTTTGGTGTTGCTACCATCAGGAATGTGTATGGGTTTTGGTGTTCACCGTTCTGCTACCTTCAAGACTGCCTACGATTTGTTTGTATAATTGTGTATGTTTTTTTGTTTGTTTTGTTTTGTTTTGGGTGTGACTGTTAATGGTATTTTGGTGTTATTGTGTATGACTGATGATGTGATTGGGTGTGGCTCTTGGTGACCAAAGTCTGTTTTCAAGGGATGAATCATGAAAGTCATGAGCAATCTGTACAGATTACAATGAAGTCATAAAAAAACCCCAAAACCAAAAAAAACTTCCTCTTTTGTTACAATGTTTGCTGCAGGACGTTTAGCTTTCTAAACGAACAACCCAGTTGCATTTGCGTAAATGTCTTATATTGGTCTGATCACATGCCTTTTCAAATCATGTTCAATTCAGTTTTTCAAAGAGGTCGACGGTCAACGCGTTCAGACAAATCCATACGCACCACACCACATCTACTATGCAGATGCCCGATACAACAGCATGTAACTCAATGCGCTATTCAGGCGTCGAGTCCATGCATATATATATATATGTATATATATACATATATTTGTATACCTATCAAGGTACATATCTTCAAAACTCACACCAACAGATATGCTGTGTGGGTTCATGAGTGGCACATTGTTCTTGTTCTTGTTCTTGTTGCTTACAGTCCAGCCGATGCGTTACACATGCCCCCCAAAACTTAAATTCAACTCTGAACTGAACGCTTCGCGTTACGACAACTCATGTGAGTAAAGGATATGAAGGATTGCCCGAAAAAAAAAGAAGAGAACTAATGGGAAATGGAAGGCCAAAGCATTAAAAAGTAAAAGCACACTTTGGTTTCACTGATACGACAGCTTGGTGAGCACTTTAACTCACTCAGTACGGCCAGTCCTCTCTTCTCCTCCACACAGATCCCTCGGATGTCCAGTGGGTGTCTGAATGACCCAACTTTTAGCTTCCGTCGTCAGAATTGTGGTATTCTTTGTCAACATTCACCTCTTCAGTGTAAGAGCCTTCCGCTGGTAATATTTTGATGGTGGTTATTGGGGTGAAACGCTATTAACGTCGTCTCTTTCGCCGTTCGTATGGAGAGAGTTAAAACCCGATGAAGTGCGACTGTTTGGGGTGTCAGTGCGTTAAATAGAATCTGAACATTTTTTGCGGAAAATCAACTTTTATATTGAAACAACAACAGCAACAACAACAAACCCACCTGGCAAAATGTCTTAGAGGACAAATACGAGAAGCATTTTTTTTAGTCTGTTTTTTTAAATAATTGATTGATTGATTAACTGCTTTGGCATTTGGTGTAAATATAAACAGGTATGAGGAAACATACGTAATTAAATGTGTGTGTGTGTGTGTGTGTGTGTGTGTGTGTGTGTGTGTGTGTGTGTGAGCTAGCTTATTTCATTTTTCCCGTCTGTCGATAAGAGCAGATATGAGATGCAGACGCATAAATATTGATTTCCCCAACAATCATGACAAAAAGAACGATGCATCATATTTCATTGTTGGAGTTTTATTGCTTTCGGAATGCACTGACAATTTCGATCATTTTTTTTTTTTTTAAACGGGCTGTGGTGGTTGATATTCATGAGAAAATAAATGAATTCGAGCACCCTGGCGTCAGCTGTAGTTGTCCATGTGACGTGTTCAGGGCGCTGCGTTCTCAGAGTGGGTGATCTTTCCCTTTCTGTGGGTGTCCGGGCTCATCATTTTTTTTTGTGTGTGTGAAAATTACCATGTACAGTTCTGGCATGGAGCTTCTTAGAAACCTGAAATGTGATGGATGTTTATGTTGTGTTGTGTTGTGTTGTGTTGTGTTGCGTTGCGTTGCGTTGCGTTGCGTTGCGTTATGTTGTGTTGCATTGTATTGTACTATATTGTATTGTTCTTCATTATACTGCATTGTATTGCATTGCATTGTATTGCATCGGATCGCATCGGATCGCATCGGATTGTATTGTATTGTATTGTATTGCACTGGATTATACTTCATTGTATTGTGTTGTGTTGTATTGTATTGCGTTGCGTTGCTGTGCGTAGTATCGTATTGCATCGTATCGTATCGTATCGTATCGCATCGTATCGTATCGTATCGCATCGTATTGCATCGTATCGTATCGTATCGCATCGCATCGCATCGTATCGCATCGCATCGCATAGCATCGCATCGTACCGTATCGCATCGTATCGCATCGTATCGTATCGCATCGCATCGCATCGTATCGCATCGCATCGCATCGACAGCATTGCTCTGCCGTTCTCCAGCCCCGCATCCCTTCACTGACGTGCCGGTAACCAGCGGACAGTGGTCAGTGGCCCAGTGGTTAAAGCGTCCGCACTGGTTCGAATCCCACCAGTGCACCCAGCGTCTGTACTTTCTCCTCCCTCTCTAAAATGGAGAGGGTGAGAAAACAAACAAACAAACAAGAAAAAAAAAAAAAAAAAAAAAAAAAAAAAAAGATGAGGAGGAAAACTTTGAGATGGCGCTGTGTTGTAGCGACGCGCTCTCCCCAGGGGAAGCAACTGGAATTTCACACAGAGAAATCTGCCCGCGTCACAAAAGAGTAACTAAAAAACGCAACGCAACACAACACTGACAGTGATGGCCTAGAGGTAACGCGTCCACTTAGGAAGCAAGAGAATCTGAGCGCGCCTGGTTCGAATCCTGGCACAGTCGCTAGTATTTTCTTCAGTCCCCTCCTGGACTGTGACGCTAGTCATCATTTCGGATGAGACCGGCGATAAACCGACGGGTCCCGTGCCTGTGCAGCATCCACTCTGAAGTTAGCGCACATAAAAGAACCCACGGCAACAAAAGGGTTGTCCCTGGTAAAATTCTGTAGAAAAATCCACTTCGATAGGAAAACAAATAAATAGTAAAAAAAAAAAAAAAAAAAAAAAAAAAAATCCACTTCGACAGGAAAAAAAACAAATAAAATTGCACGCAGGGGGAGGGGGGGGGGGGGGGGGGAAGAAAAGAAAAAGGTGGCGCTGTCAGTGTAGCGACGCGCTTTCCCAAGGGAAAGCAGCCTGAATTTCACACTGAGAAATCTGTTGTGACAAAAAAGAGCAACACAACACAGTTTCAGTTTCACTTTCTCAAGGAGGCGTCACTGCGTTCGGACAAATCCATACACGCTACACCACATCTGTTGAGCAGATGCCTGACCAGCAGCATAACCCAACGCGCTTAGTCAGGCCTTGAGTGCATGCTTACATATTTGTGTACCTATGAAAGTGGATTTCATTTTACGTAATTTCGCCAGAGGACAACACTCTCGTTGCCATGGGTTCTTTTTCAGTGCGCCAAGTGAGTGCTGCACACGGGACCTCGGTTTATCGTCTCATCCGAATGACTAGACGCTCAGTTTGATTTTCCAGTCAAACTTTGGAGAAAGGGCGAGAGCGGGATTCGAACCCACACCCTCACGGACTCTCTGTATTGGCAGCTGAGCGTCTTAACCATTCTGCCACCTTCCTCCCACAACACAACACAACAGAATGCGAAAGCAACGCAATATCAACACAAGTGGACTAAACAAGGGACACAACTGTCGCTTGTTGCATGGTACACCTTTACGCGCTGACCTCCCTTTGGACGACTGTCCCGTTCACACAGTTGGTCTGTACTGAACCCACCCACACCTCCCGTCCCCCTCCCCCCTAAATACTCCGTTCCCACCACGCCCTCCTTGCCCATTCCTCACTGTGTGTGTGTGTGTGTGTGTGTGTGTGTGTGTGTGTGTGTGTGTGTGTGATTTTCGCACATTCATAATTTTTATACCATATACACAAACACCTCTCTCTCTCTCTCTCACTTTTTTTTTCTCTCTCTCACACACAATGATCACACACACGCGCGCGCGCGCACACACACACACACACATATACATGCACACACACATACACACACACAAACACACACACAATGCAGGCAGGCAGACAGACACACAATGCACACACACACACACACACACACACACACACACACACACACACACACACACACACTCACGCACAGACATGCACACACACCGTGACACACAACGCGCGCACGCGCGCGCGCACACACACACACACACACACACACACACACACCGGCAGAGGCAACACACACACACACACTGCATGATTCGTGTCACCAAATCAGTCGTTGAAAACTGAAACCCAGCAATGAAAATAACCTTGAACTTCAAAAGAAAACTGACATTGGTTGCATGCATTATGTGAAGCACGTGCAAAATGGTTGGTTAGCACTGAAGGCCTTGTTCACATTAATTTTGTGAACACGTCAAGACAAAGAAAGAACTGCAACTTGAGTGTGGAGTTTCGAATCATGAAACTGTGGGCGGATTAACTCACTCAGTACGGCCAGTCCTCTCTTCTCCTCTACACAGACCCCTCGGAATGTCCAGTGGGTGTCTGAATGACCCAACCTTTAGCTTCCATCGTCAGAATTGTGGTATTCTTTGTCAACATTCACCTCTTCAGTATAAGAGCCTTCCACTTGCAATGTTTTGATGACGGTACTTGGGGTGAAACGCTGTTAACGTCGTCTCTTTCGCCGTTCGTATGGAGAGAGTTAAGGTAAGTAACAGTCGTGATGGCAGTGGTAGTATTGGGACAAAGCAAGCTTTGAAGCTTTTGAAAAGTCCCTTCGTTGTTTCGTAACATGTTTTGAGCAGAAATGTGGTCAAGACTCACCGCTTCATTATCCAGTGTATTTATTCGTCAAACCTTCTTCTTCCTTCGTCAGTGGGCGGCAACTCCCACGTTCACTCGCATGTACACGAGTGGGCTTTTACTGCAGAATGGGAAGCTAGTGCCCATCCCAGTGTTTACATCTCACTACCCTAATCGCCAGAGCAAAACAGCACAGCAGATAGCACATCACAGACTGCGGAAAAGAGAGAGAAAAAAAAGTGTCAAGGCTTGCTTGAGGTATGTATATATATATATATATATATATATATATATATATATATATATATATATAATGAATAAATAAATAAATAGATAAGAAATAGTTAAAAGGCACTTCATACATGATGCTTACTTCATTACTACCGTCGCAGTATCAGTATCAGTATCAGTAGCTCAAGGAGGCGTCACTGCGTTCGGACAAATCCATATACGCTACACCGCATCTGCCAAGCAGATGCCTGACCAGCAGCGTAACCCAACGCGCAAAAGTAATGCCGAAAGCACCCGGTGTTCCCAGGCGGTCACCCATCCAAGTACTAACCGGGCCCGACGTTGCTTAACTTCGGTGATCGGACGAGAACCGGTGTTTTCAACGTGGTATGGCCGTTGGCAAATTTCTAGCACAGAATTTCCAGAAGGCAGGGGTGCTATTTATACTGAAAGAACCCTGCAGGCATCGCCACGGGGGAAGGGATAGACACATAGATAGATAGACAGACAGATAGATAGACAGATACGGATAGCTAAAGAGACAGACAGACATTGATAGATCAATAGATAGATGGACAGATAGATAGACAGACATATATAGCTAAAGAGACGGACATAGATAGATCGATAGATTGATGGACATATATATATATATATATATATATATATATATATATAATGAATAAATAAATAAATAGATAAGAAATAGTTAAAAGGCACTTCATGCATGATGCTTACTTCATTACTACCGTCGCAGTATCAGTATCAGTAGCTCAAGGAGGCGTCACTGCGTTCGGACAAATCCATATACGCTACACCGCATCTGCCAAGCAGATGCCTGACCAGCAGCGTAACCCAACGCGCAAAAGCTACCGTCGCAAAAGCAAGCAAACAAACAAACAAACAAGAAGAAACAAAAGAAGAAACCGTTTCGTTTCGTTTCTGTACTTGATGATTTATGGACATATATATATATATATATATATTATATATATAATGAATAGATAAATAGATAAGAAATAGTTTTAAAGCACTTATGCTTACTTCATTACTACCGTCGCAAAAACAAACAAACAAATAAGAAACCGTTTCGTTTCGTTTCTTTACTTGATGCTGCACCACAGTTTACTCGGCCAAGTTTTGTAAGCTTCCTGTATGTATTTCATCGTGAAAGAAAGAACGTGAGAGTTATTTTCAGTTTTCTTTTTTCGTTTTTTTTTTTCTTCTCAGCTTTAAGGTTCGCGCCTGTCTTTAACTGATTTGAAATCTTCAATGATCTGAACGTTTCTGGCTTATATGGAAACGCACGGCAGCCGGAAATGGAAAGACACTTTGACACTTTCTGCGTTGTACCATTTTTGTGTCCTAGGTGAGTGTGTGTGTGTGTGTGTGTGTGTGTGTTTGGTGGGGAGGGGTGTTCGTTGGCCTACACCGCTACCGGTGTCGCGTCCCACATCGCACCCCTACCCCCCCACCCCCTTCCCCACTAAATCACTATTGATCCCCAGCTCCATTATCCCCGAAAACAGACTATGGCTGTCTACATGGCGGGATGAAAAACGGTCATAAGCGTAAAAGCCCACTCGTGCACATACAAGTGAACGTGGGAGTTGCAGCCCACGAACGAAGAAGAACCCCCAGCTCAGTCGTCAATCTATCAGAAGTCAATTGCACTAACTTACGCAAGCGTAATCTTCCCAGTCTGGTTCTGTTACCCTATCACAAATTTAGCCTTCCCTGGGGAAAAATAAAGGAAAAAAAAAAGAAAAGAAAAAAGACAAAAAAAGACGGTGTGTAAAAGAAGGCTCCGGCACAGGTTTCGCTTGAAACGCTTAAAAAAAAAAAAAAAAAAAAAAAAAAAGAATTATGAGCACCGTTCAGTACCCCATTATCGGTACACCTGCACCACAATCAAGAGGGGCACTGACGGCGTGCAGGTGTACCCTATAACCCAACTTTACTTTTCGTCCGCCCGTCAGTCTGACAGTGGCGGTGCGTTTGAAAAGATGGCAGCCAGCTGTTTAGGTTCCTTTCACAGCTCCCCCTGGTCCACGGATTGTAAAGATGTGTGTGTGTGTGGGTGGGGGAGGGTGTGGAGGAGGGGAGTGGAGGGAGTGTGTGTGTGGGAGAGAGAGAGAGAGAGAGAGAGAGGGGGGGGGGGGTGACGGGGGGTCATTGTGGGTGAGGAAGTAATAATAAGTTTGTATTTGAGAAGCCAGTCTACTAATGTCTGGACAGATGTACGTGAAACACTGGCACACGGCACTCGGAGACACACGGACACATGCATGCAGGCGCGTTTACGCGTGCGCGCGCACGCACGCACACACACGCGCACTCACTCACACACATATGCACGCACGCACACACACCCTCTCTCTCATCCTTCCCCCTCTTTCTCTTCCTCTCTCTGTGTCTCTCTCTATCTCACTCACTCTCTCTCTTCCTCCCCCTCCCTCTCTCTCTTCCTCTCTCTCCTTCCCCCTATCTTCCTCTCTCTCCCTTCCCCTCTCTCTCTTCCTCTCTGTGTCTCTGTCTATCTCACTCCCTCTCTCTCTTTCTCCCACTCTCTCTCTTCCTCTCTCTCCCTACCCCCCTCTCTCTTCCTCTCTGTCTCTCTGTCTCTATCTCACTCCCTCTCTCTCTTCGCCCTCTCTCTCTTCCTCTCTCTCCTCTCTCTCTTCTCCCCCCTCTCTCTCTGCCCCCCCCCCCCACTCCCCCATTTCTCTCACCGTCTCTCTCTCTCTCTGTGTCTCCGTTTCACACGTATGCATAACCGACACGGAAGCAAGCAAAACAAGCATGCATGCATGCACGTACACACACACTGATGCATGTGCACTCCCCCCCAGCCTCCCCCCCCCCACACACACACCTCCCCCACCCCTTCCCCCTTCCCACCTCTCACCAGCCATCAAGCTGACAGAAGCAGAAGATCCGATCGGAATAGTATAATTTTATGGGCAAGCCAGACGCTGCTTTTACGAGAGACCTATAAATAAACTGGACGCTGCAAACTATTCGCGGTTCTCTGGCCACTCATTCTCTGTCTGTGTGTCTGTCTGTCTGTGTGTCTGTCTGCTCGCTTCAGAAGAACCCTGCAATCAGCAGAAATATCGCGGAACAAGGGTTGTCACAGGATGTCTTTTTATCATGTCATTCCATAGTTCTCGTGTTTGGTCATTTATTCTGTCATGCGATGCGCTTGTTCGGCTGTGAGTCTGCCGTGTGATACCCCTGTACAACGTACAGAGCTGTTTCCCCGCATGGATCCTCTGGAAAGTGAGAGATGCCATTATGCCATAGGCCTGTTTGTGTCACAGGTCCGTTATGTCACTCGTCTGTCATGTCACAGGTCCGTTATGTCACAGGTCTGTTATGTCATTGATATGTTTTGTCACAGTTTCGTTATGTCACTCGTCTGTCACGTCACACGTCTGTCACACGTCTGTTACGTCACAGATCTGTTATGCCATATGTATGTAAGGTCATAGATCCGTCATGTCACAGGTCTGTTATGTCATAGATCCGTCATGTCACATGTCTGTTATGTCACAGGTCTGTTATGTCATAGATCCGTTATGTAACAGGTCCGTTATGTCACAGATCCGTTATGTCACATGTCCGTTATGTCACAGATCCGTTATGTAACAGGTCCGTTATGTCACAGATCCGTTAAAAAGTGAAGGAGATCCCCATGGTAGAGAATGCGAATGATTTGTTCACCGGACCATGGCCTCTCACGAAGGGGTAAGTGAACGATGAACACACACACACACACACACACACGCACACGCACACACACACACACACACACACACGTCCCCTTTTTATCATCTGCATCTCTCTCTCTCTCTCTCTCTCTCTCTCTCTCACACACACACACGCTGTCTCTCTCTCGCTCTCTGTCTCTCTCGCTCGCTTTCTCGCTCTCTCTCTCTCTCGCTCTCTCTTATAAATCTTTTCCAGTTTGTAATCTACATTCTTGTCTGAACGGTCTAGACAGTCTAGTCATAACTTTCAGACTTAGAAAAAAGAAAAAAAAATCATCGACATGACCAATTTACCGTTTTTGTAGTTTCGTTGCTGCTTTTATCACTGCTCATTATTTGTGCTGGATTTATGAGGAAATGTTTTTTGCCATCTTTTATTATTATTATTATTATTATTATTTTTTTTTATCAACAAACGTTTCAATAATCTGGAGGAAGGTGGCAGAATGGTTAAGACGCTCGTCTGCCGATATAGATAGAATTCGTGGAAGGTGTGGGTTCGAATCCCGCTCTCGCCACTTTCTCTCCCCAAGTTTGACTGGACAGTTCCAACTGAGCGTCTTGTCATTGGGATTGAGATGATAAAACCGTGTGCAGCGAGCACTTTGCGCACTGAAAAAGAACCCACGGCAACGAGAGAGTGTTGTCCTCAGTCTGGCAATATGATGGGGGGGTAAGTGAACAGAATCCTGTTACAAAATGTATATCAAGGGCGAAATAAAATTCCAAGAAAATAGTAACTGGAAATGAGATACCACTCCGAGGTTACAATTTGTCAAAGTTTGATTGAAATAGATAAGAAACGCGGTAGATAACGCATGTCATATTGTCCAGTGGGTGCTATCAGACTGAGACTGGGAGATATAGAAAAGAAATGAGAGAGAGAGAGAGAGAGAGAGAGAGAGAGAGAGAGAGAGAGAGAGAGAGAGCAGCCCAAATTTCACACAGAGAAATCTGTTGTGATCAAAAAGAAAGAATAATACAAATACAAGATAGATAGATAAATAGATAGATAGATAGAGGGAGAGAGGTACACACACACACACACACACACACACACACACACACACACACACACACAGAGGTTGTTTGCAGCGGAGAGTCAGCCATCTTCATTATGGGTCGTGGCTCCTGAGGTAACAGTGCAAGGGGAATTTGAGATGAAAAAGAAACTCGGGGCCTCCTGATGTCATCAGCGATCTTTCTTCTTCTTCTGCGTTCGTGGGCTGCAGCTGCCACGTTCACTCGTATGTACACGAGTGGGCTTTTACGTGTATGACCGTTTTTTTGTGTGTGTTTTTTTTTTAACCCCGCCATGTAGGCAGCCATACTCAGTTTTCGGGGGTGTGCATTCTGGGTATGTTCTTTTTTTTCCATAACCTACCGAACGCTGATCTTTAACGTGCGTATTTGATCTTCTGCTTGCATATACACACGAAGGGGGTTCAGGCACTAGCAGGTCTGCACATAATTATGTAG
>NC_134887.1:32256356-32261356 GCF_041734735.1 Babylonia areolata | reverse complement strand
GGGACACACACACACACACACACACACACACACACACACACACACACACACAAGTCTTCAATATTATTTTGCTGAGTCCAGTTTATGGTCTACCGTGTGTTGATCTGCCACCCTGTACGTCTCTGCAGCTTGCAAGAGAGAGAGAGAGAGAAGGAGAGAGAGGGAGGGGCTTGTATTGGGAGTGAGAGCGAGAGAGGTCCAGCATGAAGAGATAGGGAGAGAGAGGGGGAGAGATAGAAAAGAGATGAGAGAGAGAGAGGAGAAGATGGGAGGGAGAGCGAGAGAAAGAAAGAGGGGGAATAGAGAGAGAGGAGAGAAAGAGATGGAGAGAGTGGAGACAAAGACAGACACACTCACAGAGAGAGAGAGAGAGGTGAAAGAGAGGGAGAGAGAGAGAGGTGAAAGAGAGGGAGAGAGAGAGAGGTGAAAGAGAGAGAGAGAGGAGAAAGACACACACACACACACACACACACACACACACACACACACACACACACACACACACACACACAGAGGTCCTCACGGGACAAATATTTGCTTGGTCCAGTTTAGGGTCTACCGTGTGTAGATCTGCCGCCTTGTACGTCTCTGCAGCTTGCAAGAGAGAGAGAGAGAGAGAGAGAGAGAGAGAGAGGGAGGGAGGGAGAGAGAGTGGGGCTTGGGAGTGAGAGTGAGAGGAGAGAGATCCAGCGTGAAGAGAGAGAGAGAGAGACAAGACAAGACAAGACAAGACAACTTCTTTATTTCGAGGATAATAGATAAGCACTGGTGTGCTTTTTTTACATCCAGTCCCCGCCCTGAATAGGGTCTACAATACTCTATATTTAATAAAATGAAAGCATGGTGTTAGTAAAGATACACAATAGAGGAAAAAAAAATGCATCAATCAAAACAAAAACAACAACCACACACACGCACACACACACACGCACGCACGCACGCACGCACACACACACACACAGAGAGGGGGAGAGATAGAAAAGAGATGAGAGAGAGAGAGGAGAAGATGGGAGGGAGAGCGAGAGAAAGAAAGAGGGGGAATAGAGAGAGAGAGGTGAGAGAGAAAGGAGAGAGAGGAGAGAAAGGGAGAGAGTGGAGACAAAGACAGACACACACACAGAAAGAGAGGGGGGGGGGGGAGAGGGAGGGCAAGAGAGAGAGAGAGGTGGAAGAGAGAGAGAGAGGAGAGAAAGAGTGAGAGAGAAGATACAGAGAAAGACACACACACACACACACACACACACAGGGGGCGGGGATGGAGAGAGAGGTGAAAGGGAAAGAGAGGTGGAAGAGAGAGAGGAGAGAGAGAGAGAGGATACAGAGAAAGAGATACACACACACACACACACAGACACACACAGAGTACAGGAAATCAAAATCCACGGTCTCATGATGGTCGAACTTTTTTTTCCACTTCCCGTCCCAGCTCACACCAGCAGAAGAACGGAAAGAGGGAAAGTGGTATGGAGGAAATCGGGTGTCTGTGTGTGGCCGCGGCCAGGATCCTTTGAAAAATTTATGGGGCGGTTGTGAATGGGAGACAGACAGACAGAGGGAACGGGGTGGGCGTGGGGGTGGGGAGTGGGGAGGGGGGGGGAGGTCTTACCCTCAAGCCGCGAGTCAACCATTTTTTTTTTATTGACTTTTTTTGATTGATGTGGATACTTATATATAGCGCCTATCCTTGATCAGAGACCAAGCTCTAAGCGCTTGCTTGTGTAAACAAAGTGAGTCTATGTTTTAACCCGGTGTTCGGTTGTCTGTATGTGTGTGTGTGTGTGTGGTAAACTTTAACACTGACATTTTCTCTGCAAATACTTTGTCAGTTGACACGAAATTAGGCATAAAAATAGGAAGAATTCAGTTCTTTCCAGTCATCTTGTTTAAAACAATATTGCACCTCTGGGATGGGCACACAAAAAAAAAAAGAAAAAAAAAGAAGCCTAATTATATGCAAACTGTATATTTATATTTTTTGTATTCTCTAAACTTGGCACTCTGATCTGATATTCTGACACAACAACAAGAGGAGTCATTATTATCATTTTTTTGTTCAAACAGGAACTTCTTTTGCTGAACAGGGAATTTTTATTTATTTTGCAAACGTTTTGGTGCAGATAGTAAAAAAAGGGAAATTACTCTGTGATTAATGCTAGGGGACTTAATTTATCACAAGTGAGTCTTGAAGGCCTTGCCTCTCTTGTTGCGTCATGCGATCCCCCGCTGTCCAAACATTTGTCTGCCCAATCCCCGACACCTGTACAGTACAGAGATGGAGTCGCTGGTCAGGAAACTAAACATTTACCGGGTTCCAGTTTAACTCACTCAGTACGGCCAGTCCTCTCTTCTCCTCTACACAGACACCTCGGATGTCCAGTGGGTGTCTGAATGACCCAACCTTTAGCTTCCGTCATCAGAATTGTGGTATTCTTTGTCAACATTCACGTCTTCAGTATAAGAGCCTTCCACTTGCAATATTTTGATGATGGTAATTGGGGTGAAACGCTGTTAACGTCGTCTCTTTCGCCGTTCGTATGGAGTGAGTTAAACGTTACTGCCGCGAAAAGAAGATGGATCACAGGCTTTTTCTTCGCTCAACATTTATTTATGTACGCTGATAGTTGACTTCATCAAGTTTTTGCGCCTTATACATATTATTATTATTAGTAGTATTAGTTCTTTTTTGACTCACTTGTGTAAACAAAGTGAGTCTATGTTTGAACCCGGTGTTCGGTTGTCTCTGTGTGTGTGTGTGTGTGTGTGTATGTGTGTGTGTGTCCGTGGTAAACTTTAACATTGCCATTTTCTCTGCAAATACTTTGTCAGTTGACACCAAATTAGGCATAAAAATAGGAAAAATTCAGTTCTTTCCAGTCATCTTGTTTAAAACAATATTGCACCTCTGGGATAGGGGGGGGGGGGAAGAAAGAAAAAAAAGCCTAATTATATGCAAACTGCATTTACTGTTATATTTATATTTTTTGTATTCTCTAAACTTGGCACTTTGATATGATATTCTGACACAACAAGAGCAGTCATTATTATCATTTTTTGTTCAAACAGGAACTTCTTTTGCTAAGCATGGAAGTTTTATTTATTTTGCAAACGTTTTGGTGCAGCCGGATAGTAAAAAAGGGAAATTACTCTGTAATTAATGCTAGGGGACTTAATTCGCTTTAAACTGATCTTTCTCATCTTAAACATTACATTTTGAAATTATAGACAATATATAAAAAGCTTGGAATTAAAAAAAAAAAGTATATCACAAGTGAGTCTTGAAGGCCTTGCCTCTTTTTATTTTTTTTTATTATTTTTTTTTAATATGTATTTCTCTATTATTTATTCATTCCCCCCCCCCCCCCCTTTTTTTTTCCTCAAGGCCTGACTAAGCGCGTTGGGTTACGCTGCTGGTCAGACATCTGCTTGGCAAATGTGGTGTAGCGTATATGGATTTGTCCGAACGCCAGTGACGCCTCCTTGAGCTACTGAAACTGAAACTCACCAGGAGGAAGGTGGCAGAATGGTTAAGACGCTCAGCTGCCAATACAGAGAGTCCGTGAGGGTGTGGGTTCGAATCCCGCTCTCGCCCCTTTCTCCCCAAGTTTGACTGGAAAATCAAACTGAGCGTCTATTCTTTTGGATGAGACGATAAACCGAGGTCCCGTGTGCAGCACGCACTTGGCGCTCTCGTGAGAAAAAAAAAGAACCCATGGCAACGAGAGTGTTGTCCTCTGGCAAAATTCTGTAGCAGAAATCCACTCTGATAGACAAATAGTAAAGAGTGGTGACTCTCTCCATTATACAAGGTACACAACTTCAAGCCAGTGATGCTTACGCTACCGATTCAGCTAGCACACAGGTAAATAAAAGGTACATTGGAACAAACCCGTCTCCTGGCCTCATTATTTGTTAATTTCCAGTGGATAAGCTACCGAGGCAACCATGTATTTGTTCTGTATTGTCCATGTGTTCTGTGTGGCTTATTCAGGTTTAAAGAGGCTATGCCAGTCTTGAATAAAAGCTAATTTGTGTTTGCACATTTCTTCTGTCTTTGCTGCTGTGTGCACATGTCAGATGAGTGGTATTCGGACAGGCCCGGCGCTTCCTTTTTT
Organism: Babylonia areolata; assembly: GCF_041734735.1. Taxonomy (NCBI): domain Eukaryota; kingdom Metazoa; phylum Mollusca; class Gastropoda; order Neogastropoda; family Buccinidae; genus Babylonia; species Babylonia areolata. Next base: position 32,257,244 of record NC_134887.1, on the reverse strand, counting down.
TTGAGGAAGTGTCTGGGTTTGTTCCAATGTACCTTTTATTTACCTTGTGTGCTAGCTTGAATCGGTAGCGTAAGCATCACTGACTTGAAGTTGTGTGCCTTGTGTAATGGGGAGAGTTACCACTCTTTACTATTTGTTAATCACGTCGTCTCCTGGCCTCATTATTTGCTAATTTCCACTCTGATAGGTTACACAAATATATAAGCATGCCCTTCAGGCCTGACCAAGCGCGTTGGGTCGTGCTGCGGGTTGCTCAGGCATCTCTGCCTGCGCAGATGTGGTGTAGCGTAGATGGATTTGCCGGCCCGAACGCAGTCAGGTCGCCTACTCAGCGAGAAATTGACTGAACCAGTGAAGCTGAAAGGGTGGTGTGTCCCTGGGGAAAGGAAATTTCCCTCTCTCGTTCTCACTGCGGTCCTCCCGCGTGTGACTGGAGACCTGGCTCACGTTGGCGGGTGGTGGGGAGGTTAATGATGATGATGATGGTGATGATGATAATAATAATAATAATAATAATAATAATGAATACTTATACAGCATACTATCCAGAAATCTGCTCAAGGTGCTTTATAAAAAGAAAAACACTTTTGTTTACGTAACACAGTACATCAATGTTACATACACACTTTACAAAATGTGACGACAACACACATACGCGCGCGCGTGCACACACACACACACGCACGCACACACACAGTGCATACATACATTTTAACATACATGTGTACCAAACAGCTACCCTCAACACGCACAGACAGGCACGCACACACACATACACACACAATACACATTTATATACATGCATGTAGTTATGTACACATACATATTTATATACCCATAGTCAAGCACAGCTAAGGCAAAGGAAGTGGACCTGCCACATTTTAACAT
>NC_134887.1:32246356-32251356 GCF_041734735.1 Babylonia areolata | reverse complement strand
TGAGGTGACAGCCCTTCACTGACATCCTGACCTGTAAGCTGTGTCTTATCTCAGTCAGGTGACAGCCCTTCACTGACATCCTGACCTGTAAGCTGTGTCTGACCTCAGTGAGGTGACAGCCCTTCACTGACACCCTGACCTGTAAGCCGTGTCTTACCTCAGTGAGGTGACAGCCCTTTACTGATATCCTGACCTGTAAGCTGTGTGTTACCTCAATGAGGTGACAGCCCTTCACTGACACCCTGACCTGTAAGCTGTGTCTGACCTCAGTGAGGTGACAGCCCTTCACTGACATCCTGACCTGTAAGCTGTGTCTGACCTCAGTGAGGTGACAGCCCTTCACTGACACCCTGACCTGTAAGCTGTGTCTTACCTCAGTGAGGTGACAGCCCTTCACTGACATCCTGACCTGTAACCTGTGTCTGATCTACAAGGAGCACAAGACCAACGACTATGTGCGGAACCTGGTCAGCAACCTTGTTGGGCCCCAAGAACCACTGCTGGCGACTGTCAAACGACGGAAGATGGCATGGTTTGGTCACGTCATACGACATAACACCCTCTCCAAAACCATCCTGCAAGGGACTGTAGAGGGAGGGCGGCAGAGAAAGAGCTGGTCCGACAACGTCAAGGAATGGACCAAAATGACGATGCCAGATCTCCTCACGACAGCTGCCAACAGAACGGCGTGGCGAGCTATGACATCTTCCTCATGTCCCCCCCCCAACGACCCCAGCGGTCGAGGGAATGAGTGAGTGAGTGATCTCAGTGAGATGACAGCCCTTCACTGGCACCCTGACCTGTAAGCCGTGTCTGACCTTAGTCAGGTGACAGCCCTTCACCGCACATGTGTCAGCAGCAGCAGCAGCAGTCAGGGACTGATCAGCGTCTGACCAGGATCGTGGCTTCAGACGAAATGGCTGACGGGGAGCGGAGGCTGTGATACAGAGGACGACGATGATGATGAGTTTTCTGTCAAGTCCAGCAGGGACAGAGCGAAGTGAGGCCAGCGCGGGTAGGTAATGAACAACTGTCAAGTTCTGGATGGGTGGATGGGTGCTGGTGGTGAGTGGGTGAGTGGTTGGCGGGGGTGGGTGGGGTGGGTGGAGGAATGGAGAGTGGGGAAGTAGGTGGGTGGGTGGGGGGGGGGTATCAGAAGATAACAACGGACAGCGTCCAGGTCTAGCAGACGCAGAGTGGGAAGGAGAAAAGTGACAGAATGGTTAAAAGATGTTGACGGGCGCAATAGCCGAGTGGTTAAAGCGTTGGACTGTCAATCTGAGGGTCCCGGGTTCGAATCACGGTGACGGCGCCTGGTGGGTAAAGGGTGGAGATTTTTCCGATCTCCCAGGTCAACATATGTGCAGACCTGCTTAGTGCCTGAACCCCCTTCGTGTGTATATGCAAGCAGAAGATCAAATACGCAACGTTAAAGATCCTGTAATCCATGTCAGCGTTCGGTGGGTTATGGAAACAAGAACATACCCAGCGGGCACCCCCCCCCCCCCGAAAACGGAGTATGGCTGCCTACATGGCGGGGGTAAAAACGGTCATACACGTAAAAGCCCACTCGTGTGCATACGAGTGAACGCAGAAGAAGAAGAAGAAGAAGAAGAAGTTAAAAGATGTTTTATCTGCTTAATACAGTGTTCGTGAGGATCTGGGTTCGAATCCATCCTGGTCTTGTTGCTATCTACCACGTTTGACTGGAAGATCAAAACTGAACACATGTAGTCATTCGGATAAGACAACAAAAAAAAAAAAAAAAAAAAAAATAGCGATGTCACTTGTGCAGCATGCGCTTTGGTGCACTGAAAAAAGAACCCACGGCAACATGAGTGTCGTCCTCTGGCAAACTTGTGTTTAGAAGACACGCACAAATATACCTGCATGCATTCATGGCCGGCCTGACTGACTGATTGGCGCGTTGTGTCTGGCATGTTTGCTGTCAGGCATCTGCCTAGCATAGCCGATGTGGTGTAGCGCATGTGGATTTGTCCGAATGCAGTGACGTCTTCTTGAATTACTGAACCTGCTGGCTGGGAAGTAAAAGATCAGACTGGATGCAGACACGCTTCCACACACACACACACACACACACACACACACACACTGCAATCATCATAAATGTCGACATTTCCAAGACCGTTCTCCAGGGAACATTTGAGGGGAAGAAGAGGACAAAGGGAAGACAAAGACAGACAGCACAGAAGAGGACAAAGGGGGGACAAAGAAGGCAGCACAGAAGAGGACAAAGGGGGGACAAAGACAAACAGCACAGAAGAGAACAAAGGGAAGACAAAGACAGACAACACAGAAGAGGACAAAGGGAGACAAAGACAGACATGGACAGACAGCACAGAAGAGGACAAAGGGAAGACAAAGACAGACAGCACAGAAGAGGACAAAGGGAAGACAAAGACAGACACGGACAGACAGCACAGAAGAGGACAAAGGGAGACAAAGACAGACAAAGACAGGCAGCACAGAAGAGGACAAAGGGAAGACAAAGACAGACATGGACGCACAGAAGAGGACAAAGGGAAGACAAAGACAGACAGCACAGAAGAGGACAAAGGGAAGACAAAGACAGACAGCACAGAAGAGGACAAAGGGAAGACAAAGACAGACAGCACAGAAGAGGACAAAGGGAAGACAAAGACAGACAGCACAGAAGAGGACAAAGGGAGACAAAGACAGACATGGACAGACAGCACAGAAGAGGACAAAGGGAAGACAAAGACAGACATGGACAGACAGCACAGAAGAGGACAAAGGGAAGACAAAGACAGACATGGACAGACAGCACAGAAGAGGACAAAGGGAAGACAAAGACAGACAGCACAGAAGAGGACAAAGGGAAGACAAAGACAGACATGGACAGACAGCACAGAAGAGGACAAAGGGAAGACAAAGACAGACAGCACAGAAGAGGACAAAGGGAGACAAAGACAGACAAAGACAGACAGCACAGAAGAGGACAAAGGGGAGACATGGACAGAAGAGGACAAAGGGAAGACAAAGACAGACATGGACAGACAGAACACAGAAGAGGACAAAGGGAGACAAAGACAGACAGCACAGAAGAGGACAAAGGGGAGACAAAGACAGACAGCACAGAAGAGGACAAAGGGGAGACAAAGACAGACAAAGACAGACAGCACAGAAGAGGACAAAGGGGAGACATGGACAGAAGAGGACAAAGGGAAGACAAAGACAGACATGGACAAACAGCACAGAAGAGGACAAAGGGAAGACAAAGACAGACAGCACAGAAGAGGACAAAGGGAAGACAAAGACAGACAGCACAGAAGAGGACAAAGGGAAGACAAAGACAGACAGCACAGAAGAGGACAAAGGGAAGACAAAGACAGACAGCACAGAAGAGGACAAAGGGAAGACAAAGACAGACAGAACACAGAAGAGGACAAAGAGGAGACAAAGACAGACATGGACAAACAGCACAGAAGAGGACAAAGGGAAGACAAAGACAGACAGCACAGAAGAGGACAAAGGGAAGACAAAGACAGACATGGACAGACAGCACAGAAGAGGACAAAGAGACAAAGACAGACATGGACAGACAGCACAGAAGAGGACAAAGGGAAGACAAAGACAGACATGGACAGACAGCACAGAAGAAGACAAAGGGAAGACAAAGACAGACAACACAGAAGAGGACAAAGGGAAGACAAAGACAGACAACACAGAAGAGGACAAAGGGAAGACAAAGACAGACAGCACAGAAGAGAACAAAGGGAAGACAAAGACAGACAACACAGAAGAGGACAAAGGAGGTACAAAGACAGACATGGACAAACAGCACAGAAGAGGACAAAGGGAAGACAAAGACAGACAACACAGAAGAGGACAAAGGGGAGACAAAGACAGACATGGACAGAAGAGGACAAAGGGAGACAAAGACAGACATGGACAGACAGCACAGAAGAGGACAAAGGGGAGACAAAGACAGACAGCACAGAAGAGGACAAAGGGAAGACAAAGACAGACAGCACAGAAGAGGACAAAGGGAAGACAAAGACAGACACGGACAGACAGCACAGAAGAGGACAAAGGGGAGACAAAGACAGACATGGTTAGACAACACAGAAGAGGACAAAGGGAAGACAAAGACAGACATGGACACACAGAAGAGGACATAAAGGAAAGACAACAAAGAGACAAAGACAAACATGGACAGAACGGCATCGCGGAGTGGACTGGAAGTTTTTTTTTTATTTTTTATTTTTTTTTTTAACTAATCTTACGATTAAGTGTTAGACAGAGACAGACTTGGTCAGTGGCGCAGCGTTCCACCACCATGCAGTGTTCGTACAGTAAGACTCTCTGGAGGTTCTGGAAGCAGTGACAGTAATGGCCAAAGGGGCCCTTTTTTTGGGGGGGGGAGAGGGGAGGGAGGGGGGGAATGGGGTGTGTGGGTGTGGAAGCAACTCTCTCAACCCCATGGGCACCGCCACTCCTTGTTCTGATGTGAGTGGATGCACAGGGTTAATCAAGTGATGAAAAAAAGAAAGGGGAGGGGTGGGGGGGGGGGGGTGATAGTGGGGTTGGGGGTGGGAGAGGGGGTGGGGGGGGGGGTTCCGTACGGGACAGCAACCTTTTGTGTCTGTGAAAGAAAATAACACTTGCAAAAAGAAAAAAAGAAAAAAGAAAATATTACATATACATACACACACACACACACACACACACACACACACACACACGTATATATATATATATATATATATATATATATATATATATATATATATATATATATATATAGTGAGTGAGAGAGAGAGAGATTACACACACACACACACACACACACACACACACACATATATATATATATATATATATATATATATATATATATATATATATATATATATATATATAGTGAGTGAGAGAGAGAGATTACACACACACACACACACACACACACATATATATATATATATATATATATAGTGAGTGAGAGAGAGAGATTACAC
>NC_134887.1:32238856-32241356 GCF_041734735.1 Babylonia areolata | reverse complement strand
ACTGTGTCCAGGGCTGGGCATAGGAAGGCAGTGAATTCATTTCCACTGTGTCCAGGGCTGGGCATAGGAAGGCAGTGAATTCATGTCCACTGTGTCCAGGGCTGGGCATAGGAAGGCAGTGAATTCATTTCCACTGTGTCCAGGGCTGGGCATAGGAAGGCAGTGAATTCATGTCCACTGTGTCCAGGGCTGGGCATAGGAAGGCAGTGAATTCATGTCCACTGTGTCCAGGGCTGGGCATAGGAAGGCAGTGAATTCATATCCACTGTGTCCAGGGCTGGGCATAGGAAGGCAGTGAATTCATATCCACTGTGTCTAGCACGCGCGCACACACGCACACACAAAACAAAAACACAAACACAGAGGCACAGTCACACACACGGTCGATCGCGCGTGCATCACACACACACACACACCACACACACACACACACACACACACACACACACACACACACACACATACACACACACACGCACACACACACACACACACACACACACACACACACACGAGAGAGAGAGAGAGAGAGAGAGGGGAGGGAAAGATGAAACAGAGAAACAATGAGAGAAACAGATAGAATATCATATCTCTGCAGTGTTTTTCTTAGAAATATTATTCGAAAAAAAAAGTCATTGTATTCATGAGACGCGTTAACATTAATATTGAATTCATCCAATGATATTTCACGAAGCCAGACTTCCAATTCAGCAGTATCTTCAAGTGCAATTGAATTGGCACAAAAACATGTTTCCCGGATTTCACAATCCAACAAGAAAAAAAAAAGTCAGAAAAGAGCGGAATATTTTGTATGCAGTTGGTGTTTTTTTTTTTCTTCTTCTTTAAATTATTATCTTAAAAATTGGAGCCATTCTGCACTAGACTATTACAGACTTGTGGGCTAGTTGGCCTTTGGGAACCATCCCAACGCCAACTGTCCTAAAACCCTCTTGGCCGAGAGAGTGGGGATGTACTTGGGCAAGACACTCTCCACTATAATCAAATTCTAGCCCAGATAGTCGGGACAGCAGTTACTGCCTCCTCTGCCGTTCTGATGGTCATAGTCGGACACGACTGACTATCATATATTACAGACTTCAACAGTTTTCCTCTTTCAGTTTCAGTTTCTCAAGGAGGCGTCACGTCCCGTTCGGACGAATCCATATACGCCGCACCAAATCTAGCGGGCAGATGACCTGACTGGCAGCATAACCCAAGGCCAGTCTTGTCAGGCCTTGAGTGCATGCATATATCTGTGCACCTATCACAGAGTGGAACGCCTTCGTTGTTGCCGTGGGTTCTTTTCCAGTGCGCCAAGTGCGTGCTGCAGTGCACACGGGGACCTCGGTTTATCGTCTCATCCGAACGACTAGACGCTCCGTTTTGATTTTTTCAGTCAAAGGAAAGGGGCGAGATAAGAGTGGGATTCGAACCCAGAACCCTCACGGACTGTCTGTATTGGCAGCTGATCGTCTTCACCGTTCTGCCACCTTCCTCCTAAAAGACTTGACAACAAGAAGACAGAAGACTGTTCACGTTCCCCCCCCCCACCCCCCCACAGTGATACTGCATTGTTTATTAACTCACTCAGTACGGCCAGTCCTCTCTTCTCCTCTACACAGACCCCTCGGATGTCCAGTGGGTGTCTGAATGACCCAACCTTTAGCTTCCGTCGTCAGAACTGTGGTATTCTTTGTCAACATTCACCTCTTCAGTATAAGAGCCTTCCACTTGCAATATTTTGATGGTGGTAATTGGGGTGAAACGCTGTTAACGTTGTCTCTTTTGCCGTTCGTATGGAGAGAGTTAACTCTGTGCTTACAGCACGTGTGTAGTACAGACAGGAAGCAGTCAGGTATGCATTCATCCAGAAGGACAAAGACCCAGCGAAACGCTGGCGTGTATTAGATACAGACGATGGCTGGATTACAAATCTCCCAAATGACGTGTATTAGATATAAATGATTGCTAGATTACAAATCTCCCAGTGACGTGTATCAGATATAAATGATTGCTAGATTACAAATCTCCCAATGACGTGTATCAGATATAAACGATGGCTTCTCCCAATGACGTGTATCAGATATAAATGATGGCTTCTCCCAATGACGTGTATTAGATATAAAGGATGGCTAGATTACAAATCTCCCAATGACGTGTATTAGATATAAATGATGGCTTCTCCCAATGACGTGTATAAGATATAAATGATGGCTTCTCCCAATGACGTGTATTAGATATAAAGGATGGCTAGATTACAAATCTCCCAATGACGTGTATTAGATATAAATGATGGCTAGATTACAAATCTCCCAATGACGTGTATTAGATATAAATGATGGCTAGATTACAAATCTCCCAATGACGTGTATTAGATATAAACGATGGCTTCTCCAAATGACGTGTATCAGATATAAATGATGGCTTCTCCAAATGACGTGTATAAGATATGAATGATGGCTAGATTACAAATCTCCCAATGACGTGTATTAGATATAAA
>NC_134887.1:32221356-32233856 GCF_041734735.1 Babylonia areolata | reverse complement strand
CCACAACTATCCCCACCACCACTGCCACCACCTCCACAACTATCCCCACCACAACTGTCCCCACCACCACTGTCCCCACCACCACTGCCACCACCACCACCACAACTGTCCCCACCACAACTATCCCCACCACCACTGCCACCACCACAACTATCCCCACCACCACTGCCACCACCACCACCACAACTATCCCCACCACCACTGCCACCACCTCCACAACTATCCCCACCACCACTGCCACCACCTCCACAACTATCCCCACCACCACTGCCACTGCCACCTCCACAACTATCCCCACCACCACTGCCACTGCCACCTCCACAACTATCCCCACCACCACTGCCACCACCACCACCACAACTATCCCCACCACCACTGCCACCACCACCACCACAACTATCCCCACCACCACCACCACCACCACCACCACAACTATCCACACCACCACTGCCATCACCACCACCACAACTGTCCCCACCACCACCACCACCACCACAACTATCCCCACCACCACTGCCACCACCACAACTATCCCCACCACCACTGCCACCTCCACAACTATCCCCACCACCACTGCCACCACCACCACCACAACTATCCCCACCACCACTGCCACCACCACCACCACAACTGTCCCCACCACCACTGCCACCACCACCACCACAACTATCCCCACCACCACTGCCACCACCACAACTGTCCCCACCACCACTGCCACCACCACCACCACAACTATCCCCACCACCACTGCCACCTCCACAACTATCCCCACCACCACACATCAACACACACCACCACACACCACCACACATCAACACACACCACCACACACCACCACCGCCACACACCACCACACACCACACACCACCACATAGCACCACACACCACATACCACCTCACACCACATACCACGTCACACCACATACCGCCACACACCACACATCAACACACACCACCACACACCACCACCGCCACACACCACCACACACCACACATCAACACACACCACCACACACCACCACCGCCACACACCACCACACACCACACACCACCACATACCACCTCACACCACATACCACCTCACACCACATACCGCCACACACCACACATCAACACACACCACCACACACCACCACCGCCACACACCACCACACACCACACACCACCACATAGCACCACACACCACATACCACCTCACACCACATACCACCTCACACCACATACCGCCACACACCACACATCAACACACACCACCACACACCACCACCGCCACACACCACCACACACCACACATCAACACACACCACCACACACCACCACACACCACACATCAACACACACCACCACACACCACCACCGCCACGCACCACCACACACCACCACACACCACACATCAACACACACCACCACGCACCACCACCGCCACACACCACCGCCACACACCACCACACACCACCACACACCACCACACACCACACATCAACACACACCACCACACACCACCACCACCACACACCACCACACACCACACACCACCACACACCACACATCAACACACACCACCACCACCTCACACCACACACCACCACCACCACACACCACACACCACCACACACCACCTCACACCACCCACCACCCACCACACACCACATACCACCACCACACACCACCTCACACCACACACCACCTCACACCACCACACAACTCAACACCACACATCACCACACACCACCACACACCACACTCCACACTCCACACACCACCACACAACTCAACACCACACACCACACACCACCATACACCACATACCACACACCACACACCACCTCACACCACACACCACCTCACACCACCACACAACTCAACACCACACATCACCACACACCACCTCACACCACACACCTCACACCACACACACCACAGCAGCATCAGCGCCCGCACTGGCGCAGTGGGCTCCCTGCCTCCCTCGGAACTCACCGGACACACACACACACACACACACACACACACACACACACACACACATCCCACCCCCTCTCCCTGCACCCCACCCCTCCCCCTCCCCACCGCTACCGCTCTGCACAGGCCCCACAGGAGACAGACACACAGGGTCTTTTGGTGGTGGTGGTGAATCTCTATCACTGAGGCGGCTCTTCCACTTGCCTGCTGCCGTGCGTCTGTCTGTGTGTGTGTCTGTCTGTGTGTGTGTGTCTGTGTGTACTGTCCGCCAGTTTGGAACTCTCGTGATTTCTGGAAAACATCGTTAAGGATTCTTTTCTGAGCGAGCGTTGTGTGGTTCGGTAGCAGAGTTTTTTTTTTGTTGTTGTTGTTGTTGTTGTTTTATTTTATTTTATTTCATTTTATTTTATCTTACTTTCATTATCATTATTTTATTTTATTTCAGTTTTTTTATGAAAAGGTTCCGAGAGCTCTCGAACGGATTTTTTTTTTTTTTTTTTTTTTTTTTTTTAAAGACTGTTGTTTGAATGCAGGCTGTAATTTCTCGGAAGGAGTGGGAGGATTTATAAACGAGTGTTACGATTGTCTGAACAGGATTGAAAAAAAAAAAAAAAAAAGATTTCTGAAAGCTCTTGAAAGTTTTTGTTTTTACGTTGTTTAAGAATATTGTATGGCACGTTGTTCTCTCTCTCTCTCTCTCTCTCTCTCTCTCTCTCTCTTTCTACATATATATAAAGGATTTAAAGGATTTCTTGAGATGCATCCGAAGCTTTTAAAGGAGATGTAAGGAGTTTGTACTGATGCGCATTTAAACTTGAAGAAAAAAGTATTTTAATATAATCTTTATATGGGAGAGTCTCATATTTCTTTGACATGATATTTCAGCCCTCAGTTCGGTTAAAACCACCGGCTTGTTGTGTGTCAGAATATCTCATCTTCCTCTTGTTCGTTAATTAACTCACTCAGTACGACCAGTCCTCTCTTCTCCTCTACACAGACCCCTCGGATGTCCAGTGGGTGTCTGAATGACCCAACCTTTAGCTTCCGTCGTCAGAATTGTGGTATTCTTTGTCAACATTCACCTCTACAGTGTAAGAGCCTTCCGCTTGTAATATTTTGATGGTTGTAATTGGGGTGAAACGCTGTTAACGTCGTCTCTTTCGCCGTTTGGATGGAGAGAGTTAATGTAACGGTCTGCCACTCCCAACGTTCACTCGTGTACACGAGAGAGCTTTTATTTGCATGACCGTTTTCAACCCCCTGCCATTTGGGCAGCCACACTCCGTTTCCGGGGGTGGGTGAATATCTCATGATGTGTCGAAGGATTTATTATTTTCTGAACGTTTTGTTGTAGGGTTTCCTCTCAATATTAATTCTCTATTGACATACTCGTCGCACCGTGCGTCACCGAGTGTTGTAAAGGATCGTGACTTTGTGAGTATTTCTATTTGACTGGATTCTGCAACGCAATTTCGAATCTGAAAAGAAAAAGAGTGCTTCAAGCAAGAGTGCCTTTGTGTTGAAGTGTTTGGCTGTCTGCAGGCTAAAGGTTTCAAGCGCCAGAATCTCTTGGATCTACGTAAGTAATTGATCTATCACTGTTTTCGATTTCTATATGATTTTTGTTTCTGTGCTGTCTTGAATTCTATGACATATTTCTAGCTCTTTGCTTTTCGCTACTTTTTTTTTCTTCCTGTTTTCTTTTCATTTCTTGTATTTCTTACTGTCTTCATTTTTCTTTCTTTCTTTCTTCTTCTTCTTCTCCTTCTTGTAGTTTTGGTCGATTCTGCGTTTTGGTTGTAAAGAAATGAGGAAAATACTGTTACATTACTCAGTGGAACAGTGTGTGTGTGTGTGTGTGTGTGTGTGTGTGTGTGTGTGTGTGTGTGTGTGAGAGAGAGAGAGAGAGAGAGAGAGAGAGAGAGAGAGAGAGAGAGAGAGAGAGAGAGAGAGAGAGAGAGAGAGAGAGAGAGTGTGTGTGTTTATGTACTGATGAGTGTGTGCACGCGCGCGTGTGTCGGTGTTTGTGTTTGTATAGGGGGGAGTGAGAGAGAGCGAGAGAGAGAGAGAGAGAGAGAGAGACAGAGACAGAGAGACAGACAGACAGACAGAAGTGGGTGCTGAATAGAAAGAGAGATTGGGATTGGGGTCATGGCGTCTCATTCTTGAAAATCCATTTAGTTAAAAAAGCAATTTCGAGAAATAAATTAAAACAACAACAACAACAACAAAAATCCGAGGGAAAAAAAATCTCTGAAACAGCTTGTCTCTGTCAAAAATGTTTAGAACATTAGAATCAACTGATACAGATCGCTCTGTCTCTCTCTCTGTCTCTCTCTCTGTCTCTCTCTCTCTCTCTCTCTCTCTCTCTCTCTCTCGCCAGTCTTATATTCTGTCTGTCTGTCTGTCTGTCTCTGTCTGTTTCTTTCACTAGCCACCTAGCTCCCTGCCTCTGTCTCTTTCCTCTGTTCTCTGTCTCTGTCTCTCTCTGTCTGTCTCCCTGTCTCTGTCTCTGTCTGTCTCTCTGTCTCTGTCTGTCTCTCTGTCTCTGTCCCTCTCTGTCTGTCTCCCTGTCTCTGTCTCTCTCTGTCTGTATCTCTGTCTCTCTCTGTCTGTCTCGCTGTCTCTGTCTCTCTCTGCCTGTCTCGCTGTCTCTGTCTTTCTCTGTCTCTGTCTGTCTCCCTGTCTCTGTCTCTCTGTCTGTCTTTCTCTGTCTGTCTCGCTGTCTCTGTCTTTATCTGTCTCGCTGTCTATGTCCTTCTCTGTCTGTCTCTCTGTCTCTGTCTTTGTCTGTCTCCCTGTCTCTGTCCCTTTCTGTATGTCTCGCTGTCTCTGTCTCTGTCTGTCTCGCTGTTTCTGTCTCTGTCTGTCTCCCTGCCTCTGTCTTTGTCTCCCTGTCTCTGTCTCTCTCTGTCTGTCTCGCTGTCTCTGTCTCTCTCTGTCTGTCTCTCTGTCTCTGTCTCTCTCTGTCTGTCTCCCTGTCTCTGTCTTTCTCTGTCTGTCTCCCTGTCTCTGTCTTTCTCTGTCTCGCTGTCTCTGTCTCTCTCTGTCTGTCTCGCTGTCACTGTCTCTCTCTGTCTGTCTCCCTGTCTCTCTCTGTCTGTCTCGCTGTCTCTGTCTTTCTCTGTCTGTCTCTCTGTCTCTGTCTTTGTCTGTCTCGCTGTCTCTGTCTCTCTGTGTCTGTCTCCCTGTTTCTGTCTTTGTCTGTCTCCCTGTCTCTGTCTCTCTCTGTCTGTCTGTCTGTCTCTGTCTTTCTCTGTCTGTCTCTCTGTCTCTGTCTTTGTCTGTCTCCCTGTCTCTGTCCCTTTCTGTATGTCTCGCTGTCTCTGTCTCTGTCTGTCTCGCTGTCTCTGTCTCTGTCTGTCTCCCTGCCTCTGTCTTTGTCTCCCTGTCTCTGTCTCTCTCTGTCTGTCTCGCTGTCTCTGTCCCTCTCTGTCTCTCTGGCTCTGTCTCTCTCTGTCTGTCTCCCTGTCTCTGTCTTTCTCTGTCTGTCTCCCTGTCTCTGTCTTTCTCTGTCTCCCTGCCACTGTCTCTCTCTGTCTGTCTCCCTGCCACTGTCTCTCTCTGTCTGTCTCCCTGTCTCTCTCTGTCTGTCTCGCTGTGTCTGTCTCTCTCTGTCTGTCTCCCTGTCTCTGTCTTTGTCTGTCTCGCTGTCTCTGTCTCTCTCTGTCTGTCTCCCTGCCTCTGTCTTTGTCTGTCTCGCTGTCTCTGTCTCTCTCTGTCTGTCTCCCTGCCTCTGTCTTTGTCTCCCTGTCTCTGTCCCTCTCTGTCTGTCTCGCTGTCTCTGTCTCTGTCTGTCTCTCTGTTTCTGTCTCTCTCTGTGTCTGTCTCGCTGTCTCTGTCTTTCTCTGTCTGTCTCTCTGTCTCTGTCTTTCTCTGTCTCTGTCTCTGTCTCTCTCTGTCTGTCTCCCTGTCTCTGTCTCTCTCTGTCTGTCTCCCTGTCTATGTCTTTCTCTGTCTCCCTGCCACTGTCTCTCTCTGTCTGTCTCCCTGCCACTGTCTCTCTCTGTCTGTCTCCCTGTCTCTGTCTTTCTCTGTCTGTCTCCCTGTCTCTGTCTTTCTCTGTCTCCCTGCCACTGTCTCTCTCTGTCTGTCTCCCTGCCACTGTCTCTCTCTGTCTGTCTCCCTGTCTCTCTCTGTCTGTCTCGCTGTGTCTGTCTCTCTCTGTCTGTCTCCCTGTCTCTGTCTTTGTCTGTCTCGCTGTCTCTGTCTCTCTCTGTCTGTCTCCCTGCCTCTGTCTTTGTCTCCCTGTCTCTGTCCCTCTCTGTCTGTCTCGCTGTCTCTGTCTCTGTCTGTCTCTCTGTCTCTGTCTCTCTCTGTCTGTCTCCCTGTCTCTGTCTGTCTCTGTCTGTCTCGCTGTCTCTGTCTCTGTCTGTCTCCCTGTCTCTGTCTCTCTCTGTCTGTCTCGCTGTCTCTGTCTCTCTCTGTCTGTCTCCCTGTCTCTGTCTCTCTCTGTCTGTCTCGCTGTCTCTGTCTCTCTCTGTCTGTCTCTCTGTCTCTGTCTCTCTCTGTCTGTCTCGCTGTCTCTGTCTCTCTCTGTCTGTCTCGCTGTCTCTGTCCCTCTCTGTCTGTCTCTCTGTCTCTGTCTCTCTCTGTCTGTCTCCCTGTCTCTGTCTGTCTCTCTGTTTCTGTCTCTCTCTGTCTGTCTCCCTGTCTCTGTCTGTCTCTCTGTTTCTGTCTCTCTCTGTCTGTCTCCCTGTCTCTGTCTGTCTCTCTGTTTCTGTCTCTCTCTGTCTGTCTCCCTGTCTCTGTCTGTCTCTCTGTTTCTGTCTCTCTCTGTCTGTCTCCCTGTCTCTGTCTGTCTCGCTGTCTCTGTCTCTCTCTGTCTGTCTCCCTGTCTCTGTCTGTCTCTCTGTTTCTGTCTCTCTCTGTCTGTCTCCCTGTCTCTGTCTGTCTCGCTGTCTCTGTCTCTCTCTGTCTGTCTCGCTGTCTCTGTCTCTGTCTGTCTCTCTGTCTCTGTCTCTCTCTGTCTGTCTCCCTGTCTCTGTCTTTCTCTGTCTGTCTCGCTGTCTCTGTCTCTCTCTGTCTGTCTCCCTGTCTCTGTCTCTCTCTGTCTGTCTCGCTGTCTCTGTCTCTCTCTGTCTGTCTCTCTGTTTCTGTCTCTCTCTGTCTGTCTCCCTGTCTCTGTCTTTCTCTGTCTGTCTCTCTGTCTCTGTCTGTCTCTGTCTCCCTGTCTCTGTCTTTCACTGTCTGTCTCCCTGTCTCTGTCTTTCTCTGTCTCGCTGTCTCTGTCTCTCTCTGTCTGTCTCCCTGTCTCTGTCTTTCTCTGTCTCGCTGTCTCTGTCTCTCTCTGTCTGTCTCGCTGTCACTGTCTCTGTCTGTCTGTCTCTATGTCTCTTTCTGTCTGTCTCGCTGTGTCTGTCTCTCTCTGTGTCTGTCTCCCTGTCTCTGTCTTTGTCTGTCTCGCTGTCACTGTCTCTCTCTGTCTGTCTCCCTGTCTCTGTCTTTCTCTGTCTGTCTCCCTGTCTCTGTATTGGTCTCCCTGTCTCTCTCCTCCCATGTTTCTCTCTTTTCCCTTTCCATCTCTCTGTTTCTCTCTTTTCCCTTTCCATCTCTCTGTTTCTCTCTTTTCCCTTTCTATCTCTATGTTTTTCTCTTTTCCCTTTCCATCTCTCTGTTTCTCTCTTTTCCCTTTCCATCTCTCTGTTTCTCTCTTTTCCCTTTCTATCTCTATGTTTTTCTCTTTTCCCTTTCCATCTCTCTGTTTCTCTCTTTTCCCTTTCCATTTCTCTGTTTCTCTCTTTCCCTTTCCTCCATCTCTCCGTTTCTCTCTTTCCCTTTCCTCCATCTCTCCGTTTCTCTCTTTTCCCTTTCCTCCATCTCTCTGTTTCTCTCTTTCCCTTTCCTCCATCTCTCTGTTTCTCTCTTTTCCCTTTCCTCAATCTCTCTGTTTCTCTCTTTCCCTTTCCTCCATCTCTCTGTTTCTCTCTTTTCCCTTTCCTCCATCTCTCTGTTTCTCTCTTTCCCTTTCCTCCATCTCTCTGTTTCTCTCTTTCCCTTTCCATTTCTCTGTTTCTCTCTTTTCCCTTTCCTCCATCTCTCTGTTTCTCTCTTTCCCTTTCCATTTCTCTGTTTCTCTCTTTTCCCTTTCCTCCATCTCTCTGTTTCTCTCTTTCCCCTTTCCATTTCTCTGTTTCTCTCTTTCCCTTTCCTCCATCTCTCTGTTTCTCTCGTTCCCTTTCCTCCATCTCTCTGTTTCTCTCTTTTCCCTTTCCATCTCTCTGTTTCTCTCTTTCCCTTTCCATTTCTCTGTTTCTCTCTTTCCCTTTCCTCCATCTCTCTGTTTCTCTCCCGCCTTTTTTCATCTTCTTCTGCGATTGTAGGGGGCATGGGTCCAAACACCCACACCCACACCAACACCCACATCCCACACACCACTTCCACACCCCGCACCAACACCCACACCAACACCCCACACCCACACCCACACCAACACCCCACACCCACACCAACACCCACACCAACACCCCACACCCCACACCCACACCCCACACCAACATCCACACCAAAACCCACACCCACACCAACACCCCACACTCACACCCACACCCCACACCAACACCAAAACCCACACCCACACCAACACCCACACCCCACACCAACACCCACACCAAAACCCACACCCACACCAACACCAACACCCCACACCCACACCCACACCCCACACCCACACCCACACCAACACCAACACCCCACACCCACACCCACACCCCACACCAACACCCACACCAACACCCACACCCCACACCACCACGTCTAACAACATTTCTTCCCAGTCATTCAGCAGTGACCAACCTCCATTCGTTTTCCTTTTGTCACCCCCCCACCCACCCACCCTCCACAACTACCCCCCCCCCCCCTCTCTCCCCACTGCTGGCAGCCCTCAACCCGCCAGCAGACCCCCCACCTACAAGGTCCCTGCACCGCCCTACGCCGATCTAAGAGCTGAATTACATCACCTCATATTTATTGCCACCCCCACCCTTTGGGTTGTAGTTTGGGGAGATACGGGGGGTGGGGCGGTGGGAGAAAGATCCCAATGGGTGTGCGGTTGGGAGATAGCCAAATCACATCAACTGTGGAAGGAGATCCTAATGGGTGTGCGGTTGGGAGACAGCCAAATCACATCAACTGTGGAAGGAGATCCTAATGGGTGTGCGGTTGGGAGATAGCCAGATCATATCAACTGTGGAAGGAGATCCCAATGGGTGTGCGGTTGGGAGATAGCCAAATCATATCAACTGTGGAAGGAGATCCTAATGGGTGTGCGGTTGGGAGATAGCCAGATCATATCAACTGTGGAAGGAGATCCTAACTGGTGTGTGGTTGGGAGATAGCCAAATCACATCAACTGTGGAAGGAGATCCTAATTGGTGTGTGGTTGGGAGATAGCCAAATCACATCAACTGTGGAAGGAGATCCTAATTGGTGTGTGGTTGGGAGATAGCCAAATCATATCAACTGTGGAAGGAGATCCCAATGGGTGTGCGGTTGTGAGATAGCCAAATCACATCAACTGTGCTAAGATATTTCAGAATCGTGCTTTATAATTGTTTTTCACTATTATTACTTTTTACCAACACTCTTTTTTCTTTAAAAAAAAAAAAAGATAGGTGAAAAAAAAAACAACTGGTTAAAAGTCTGCGATAAACGGGGCGTGGAATGTTCGCAAAGTCTGGCTCCGTGATGAGGTCATCGTTCGTCAAGCATCTGACTGGATAGTTGGTGCCTTGTTGTCCGCCCACTGACGACCAACCGCATGTCGCGTCAGTCCACTTAGCAGTCTGGTCGTGAAGAGTCTCCTCTGTTGGGTGGCCTCGCGGCGACCCGGGTTGGGTGATTGGTTTTATGATGATGGTGGTGGTGGTAGTGATGGTCCTGATGATTGTGATGATTGGTGATGATATGGATACTTGTCTCCCACTTTTTCCTCGTTCGTGGGCTACAGCTCCCACGTTCACTCGTATGATCACGAGTGGGCTTTTACGTGCATGACCGTTTTTTTAGCCCCTGCCATGTAGGCAGCCATACTCCGTTTTCGGGGTTGTGCATTGCTGAGTATGTTCTTGTTTCCGTAACCCACCGAACGCTGACATGGATTACAGGATCTTTGAAGTTGCGTATTTGCTCTTCTGTGTGCGTATACACACACACACACACGAAGGGGGTTCAGGCACTAAAGCAGGTCTGCACATAATTATGTTGACCTGGGAGATCGGACAAAACCCCCCAAATCTCCACCCTTTACCAACCAGGCGCCCTTACCGAGATTCGAACCCGGGCCCCTCAGGCTGAAAGTCCAACGCTTTAACTCACTCAGTACGGCCAGTCCTCTCTTCTCCTCTACACAGACCCCTCGGATGTCCAGCGGGTGTCTGAATGACCCAACCTGTAGCTTCCGTCGTCAGAACTGTGGTATTCTTTGTCAACATTCACCTCTTCAGTATAAGAGCCTCCCGCTTGCAATATTTTGATGATGGTAACTGGGGTGAAACGCTGTTAACGTCGTCTCTTTCGCCGTTCGTATGGAGAGAGTTAACTACTCGGCTATATCAGTATCAGCAGCAAGAACATGAGACATGTCTCCGTCAGACCAAACGGAGTGGATACAGGTGGTGGACTCCTAGGAAGTGATGCATTACTGTCGACATGCACGTCAGTGATGTGAAGTGCTGAGGGATAAAGACTCGCCTTCTTCAGAGGGTGTTTCAAAGTGCTTGTGGAGTAGATTTGCCGAAGGGGAAAAAAAAAGGTGGGGGGGGGGGGGGGGGGGGGGGGGGGGGGGGGGAAGCACTTTGCTGAAAGGGTATGTTTGGAGAGATATACGGGTATATCAAGTGTGTGTGTGTGTGTGTGTGTGTGTGTGTGTATGTATGTATGTGTGTGTGTGTGTGTGTCTCTCTCTCTCTCTCTGTATGTATGTATGTATGTATGTGTGTGTGTGTGTGTGTGTGTGTGTCTCTCTCTCTCGGTGTGTGTGTGTGTGTGTGTGTGTCTGTCTGCTTGTCTTTCGGTGTGTGTGTGTGTGTGTGTGTGTGTGTGTGTGTGTGTGTGTGTGTCTGTCTGTCTGTCTGTCTGTATCGGTGTGTGTGTGTGTGTGTGTGTGTCTCGGTGTGTGTGTGTGTGTGTGTGTGTGTGTGTGTGTGTGAGTGATCACAGGAGGGCGTGTCAGAGTTTGGTTATCGCCATGTTTACACTGCTCCCTTTTCATCTGCCCGACATACAGGCATACATGCATGCATGCGTGCGCGCGCGCACGTGTGTGTGTCTGTGTGTATGCCTGTGTGTCTGTGTGTGTTTAAATTGTCTACCGTTATGTTGTTGTTGTTATTGTAATCTTTTTTCTTTGTTTTTAACTTTTTCTCAATCAAATATCTGATACATTATTTGATTCATTCTACGGCACAATCTCTTGTAATTGTCCACCCTTACTTGTGTTTCAAATGATACGTGCATGTTTGCAGGGGTGTTTGAGTGAATGCTTTTAGTGCTATAGTAAAGCACATAGAGTTGTCAGGTCAGGGGCATAGCCCTTGCTACTGGTACCATGTAACCCAGTACTACCTGCCGCATGTGAAGTCTCCCAACGACGGACCAGGCGGAGGAGGAAACCTTTCCCAACGGCTGTGAAGGCGGAAGAGGATGACCAAAGGGCATGGAGAGCTCTTATCCTTGGCTTGAAGTCCTCCTAGGAGACGGAACTTCGAAGAAAAAAAAAAACCCTGCACCTGCCGAGGCCGTCCTACACGTGGCAGTATCTGCACCTGTGGGACTGTGAGCGTCGGTAGGCGAGAGAGTGGGGAAGGGACTGTACAACTCCTCTTCACTAAAAAAAAAAAAAAGTCACCTGTGCTGGTCAGGCAACCAGGCTAATGTCGGAACGACGAGTTAGCCCTTCAACACCCAACACCTGTGGGAAGTGCTGCGCATCCAGAATCGGCCTCTTCTCCCATATGAGGACACACACCGACAGATAAACC
Organism: Babylonia areolata; assembly: GCF_041734735.1. Classification (NCBI taxonomy): domain Eukaryota; kingdom Metazoa; phylum Mollusca; class Gastropoda; order Neogastropoda; family Buccinidae; genus Babylonia; species Babylonia areolata. The sequence continues at coordinate 32,221,917 of NC_134887.1, read as the reverse complement.
TGCCTGCCTACTCATCCGTCGGTCCGACGGGAGACCCCATCTGAGAAAGCACATAGAGTTTCAAGAATATGCGCTTTAGCAAGACGTCTTTATAGATAAAATAGATGAATAAATATTAAGAAGAAATGAATAAGGAAAAACAACTTTGAAATAGTGATGAAGGTTGTTTCAGTTTCAGCTTCAGTAGCTCAAGGAGGCGTCACTGCGCTCGGACAAATCCATATACGCTACACCACATCTGCCAAGCAGATGCCTGACCAGCAGCGTAACCCAACGCGCTTAGTCAGGCCTCGAGAGAGAGAGAGAGGGAGAGAGAGAAAAAAAAGTAAATAAATGATAGATAAATACATAAAAAAGAACTACTACTACTACTAATAATATGTATAAGGCGCAAAAACTTGATGAAGTCAACTATAAGCGTACAAAAAACCCAAAAAAACAACAACAACAACAACAACAACAAATAATAATAATAATAATAATTTAAAATAAAATAAGTAATAAATAAAAAAAATAATAATAATTTAAAATAAAATAAATAATAATAGATAAATTAATAAA
>NC_134887.1:32211356-32216356 GCF_041734735.1 Babylonia areolata | reverse complement strand
TATTTTCTCCCCGTCTACTAGACCTTGAGTGGTGGTCTGGACGCTAGTCATTCGGATGAGACGATAAACTGAGGTCCCGTGTGCAGCATGCACTTAGCGCACGTAAAAGAACCCACGGCAGCAAGAGGATTGTTCCTGGCAAAATTCTGTAGAAAAATCCATTTCGATAGGAAAATAAAAACAAATAACACTGCACGCAGGAAAAGATAAAAAAAAAAAAGGTGGCGCTGTAGTGTAGCGACGCGCTCTCCCTGGGGAGAGCAGCCCGAATTTCACACAGAGAAATCTGTTGTGATAAAAAGAAATACAAATACAAACACAAATGTCCCCATGCCAACAGACATGACAACAAAGTGATATGATCGGTGAGCCTCCACGTCTGTGGCTCCCCTTTGGGATTTGATCCCTGGGGGCATTACAAGGAACGTCTCCTCTTTGGGATTTGATCCCTGGGGGCGTTACAAGAAACGTCTCCTCTTTGGGATTTGATCCCTGGGGGCATTACAAGAAACGTCTCCCCTTTGGGATTTGATCCCTGGGGGCATTACAAGAAACGTCTCCTCTTTGGGATTTGATCCCTGGGGGCATTACAAGGAACGTCTCCTCTTTGGGATTTGATCCCTGTGGGCATTACAAGAAACGTCTCCTCTTTGGGATTTGATCCCTGGGGGCATTACAAGAAACGTCTCCTCTTTGGGATTTGATCCCTGGGGGCATTACAAGAAACGTCTCCCCTTTGGGATTTGATCCCTGGGGGCATTACAAGAAACGTCTCCTCTTTGGGATTTGATCCCTGGGGGCATTACAAGAAACGTCTCCCCTTTGGGATTTGATCCCTGGGGGCATTACAAGAAACGTCTCCTCTTTGGGATTTGATCCCTGGGGGCATTACAAGAAACGTCTCCCCTTTGGGATTTGATCCCTGGGGGCATTACAAGAAACGTCTCCTCTTTGAAAAAAACACAACAAAAAAACAAAACAAAACGTATTTTCTAAATCTTAACTCTTTCCATACGAAGGGCGAAAGAGACGACGTTAACAGCGTTTCACCCCAATTACCACCATCAAAATATTGCAAGCGGAAGGCTCTTATACTCAAGAGGTGAATGTTGACAAAGAATACCACAATTCTGACGACGGAAACTAAAGGTTGGGTCATTCAGACACCCACTGGACATCCAAGGGGTCTGTGTTGAGGAGAAGAGAGGACTGGCCGTACTGAGCGAGTTAAAAAAAAGCAGTTTAAACATATCGCTTCCAGCGTTAATCGTAGGCATGTACTCCTCCAAACAGACTTTCTGAACCATTTGCAGTGTGTGTGTGTGTGTGTGTGTGTGTGTGTGTGTGTGTGTGTTGTCTGCTGTGTGTGTGTGTGTGTGTGTGTGTGTGTGTGTGTGTTGTCTGCTGTGTGTGTGTGTGTGTGTGTGTGTGTGTGTGTGTGTTGTCTGCTGTGCAGGCTTTTGATTCTTTCTTCGTGGGTTTTTTTTTTTTTTTTTTTTTTTTTTGTCTGTGTGTGTGTTTCTGTGTGGGTGGGTGCTTTGAATAGCTCCGAAGAAAAAACCTGCACCTGCCGACGAGGCCGTCCTACACGTGGCAGTATCTGCACCTGTTGGACTGTAAGCGTTGGTAGGCGAGAGAGTGGGGAAGGGACTGCACAACTCCTCCTCACTAAAAAAAAAAAAAAAAAAAAAAAAAAAGTTACCTGTGCTGGTCAGGCAACCAGGCTAATGTCGGTGCTTTGAATGAACACACAACTTGAGAGCGGATTTTTTTTTTTTTTTACATGCTCTGTATCAAGCGAGCTCATTGGTTCATTCATTCTTATCTTTAACTCACTCAGTACGGCCAGTCCTCTCTTCTGCTCTACACAGACCCCTCGGATGTCCAGTGGATGTCTGAATGACCCAACCTTTGGCTTCCGTCGTCAGAATTGTGGTATTCTTTGTCAACATTCACCTCTTCAGTATAAGAGCCTTCCGCTTGCAATATTTTGATGATGGTAATTGGGGTGAAACGCTGTTAACGTCGTCTCTTTCGCCGTTCGTATTGAGAGAGTTAACAAGCCTCAATCCCTCCCCCTGAAAAAGAAAAGAAAAAGGAAAAAAGAAAAACAGAAACACGTGTTCATAAACGCCTCCGTTCACTGCTGCAGAAACTCGCGGCAGAGTGGTCTGGAGTCTGAGACGGCCGGGAATGAGAACGTCACTCCCAAAATTCCCGGATCACTTCCGGCGGCGGGTAACGATGACGTGTACAGCCAGCCAGGTCCATCCGTCACCACAACCCTTACACCCCCACCCACCCCAAATCTCCACCCCCCCCCCCCTCCTCAGGGTACACAGGAAAACAACAGCAGCAACAGGCACGAACGTCGTAAACATGTCAACCCCCCCCCCCCCCCCCGCCACACACACACACACACCCCACCCTCTCTCCCTCACAGCGACGCACGTGCAGATTGGCTAGACACGTTTGACAAGGAGTGCGGGGGGGATGGGGGTGGGGGTGGGGGGGGGGATAGGGCTGTCATATTTCAAGCCCTCTCGCAGTTTGTCCTGTCCTTTTACGAAGCTGGAGCTGTTGCTACCGACAAACACACACACACACACACAAACAAACAAAACACACACACACACACACACACACACACACACACACACACACACACACACACACACAGCACACACACACAACACACACACCCACCCACCCACCCACACACACATACACACACACACACAACACACACACACACACACACACACAACACACACACACACACACACACAAAACAAAAACAAAACACACACACATACACACACACACATACACAAACACACAAACACACAACACACACAACACACACACACACACACACACACACACACACAAAACAAAAACAACACACACACACACACACACACACACACACACACACACACACACACGAAAGAAAGCCATTCAGAGAAGTCGCCTCTGTGTGTGTGTGTGACACTGATCGTCTGGTTCTTAGCAGCAGGTTAAAGCTGAGGTGTCGTTTTTTGAACTTCAGTTGATATCAACAGGTTTTGTTTGTTTGTTGTTGTTGGAGGAAGGAGGAAGGTGGCAGAATGGTTAAGACGCTCAGCTGCCAATACAGAGAGTCCGTGAGGGTGTGGGTTCGAATCCCGCTCTCGCCCTTTCTCCTAAGTTTGACTGGAAAATCAAACTGAGCGTCTAGTCTTTCGGATGAGACGATAAACCGAGGTCCCGTGTGCAGCACGCACTTGGCGCACTGAAAAAGAACCCTTGGCAACGAGAGTGTTGTCCTCTGGCGAAATTACGTAAAATGAATTCCACTTTCATAGGTACACAAATATGTAAGCATGCACTCAAGGCCTGACTAAGCGCGTTGGGTTACGCTGCTGGTCAGGCATCTGCTCAACAGATGTGGTGTAGCGTGTATGGATTTGTCCGAACGCAGTGACGCCTCCTTGAGAAAGTGAAACTGAAACTGAAACTGTTGTTGTTGTTGTTGTTGTTTCTAAAGAGATGTGAGAAACACAGCAACAAAGAGAGAAAGTTCGAAGAAGAAAGGACAAAAAGGAAAGGAAGTTTCAGTTTCAAGGAAGTGTCCAAGAGTGGGGACTGATCCATGTACCTGACGCCACACCTGCTCTCATAGAAGGAGGAGGGAGGAGGAGGTGAAGGAGGAGGAGGGAGAAGAGGAGAAGAAGGTGGTGGAGAAGGAGGAGGAGGAGAAGAAGAAGAAGGTGGAGGAGAAGAAGGAGGAGGAGGACGTGAAGAAGGAGGAGGAGGAGGAGAAGAAAAAGAAGGTGGTGGACGAGGAGGAGAAGAAGAAGGTGGTGGTGGAGGAGGAGAAGAAGAAGGTGGAGGAGGAGGAGAAGAAGAAGAAGGTGGTGGAGGAGGAGGAGGAGAAGAAGAAGAAGAGGAAGAGGAGAAGAAAGAGGAGGAAGAGAAGAAGAAGAAGAAGAAGGAGGTGGTGGTGATGGTGGAGGAGGAGGAGGAGGAGAAGAAGAAGGAGAAGAAGAAGCCTAACCAACATCTGAACCCAACGCACTGGTCAGGCCGAACCAAAGAAAGAAAGACAGACAGACAGACAGCGAGAGAAACAGGCCACAGTAAAACGAATGTCAAAGACACGGACTTCATTTCGCTTTCTTGGTAAGACGGACTCTTCCTTCTGCCGTCCCATGGCGTGACAAGACGGACGTGAGTGACCTCCAGCTGCTACGGGTGGACTCCGTTGAGGCTGTCAGCCCGGCGCTGCCTCTCCCTGGAGAGATCTCAATGGGCCAGCGCCATTCTTCTTCTACTTCTTCTTCTTCGTTCATGGACTGCAACTCCCACGTTCACTCGTATGTACACGAGTGGGCTTTTACGTGTAGGACCGTTTTTACCCCGCCATGTAGGCTGCCATACTCCGTTTTCGTGGTGTGTGCATGCTGGGTATGTTCTCGTTTCTATAAGCCACCGAACGCTGACATGGATTACAGGATCTTTAACGTTGCGTATTTGATCTTCTGCGTGCGTATAATTATACACACGAAGGGGGTTCAGGCACAAGCAGGTCTGCACATTATGTTGACCTGGGAGATCGGAGAAAAAAAATCTCCACCCTTTACCAACCAGGCGCCCTTACCGAGATTCGAACCAGGGACCCCGAGGTTGAAAGTCCACCGCTTTAACCACTCGGCTAGTGCGCCCGTCGAGCGCCATTCATGTTTTTGTGGCTGTCTGACATGGTCATCGGCGATAACCCGTGGGTTTGTGGTTTGTTGGAGTGCACGGTGCGGCCCACTGACCTGAAAATACATGGATGGGGCATTCCTTCTTTGAGCCCCTTTGCTAAGTGAAGCCAGCGGAAGTGTTCAATCAACCATTTTGCTTCTCGTGTCAGTATAGCGCGAAGCGGTGACTTCATATGTGTAACCGAGCGCTCATCTGGCTTCACAGCAAGCTTTCACTTGCTCGCGGCGTTACTCAAGCTGACATTCCTG
>NC_134887.1:32203856-32206356 GCF_041734735.1 Babylonia areolata | reverse complement strand
TCCCACAGTGTAGACATGCATACACACACATACCTCATTCTCTACACACACACACATACACACACACACACACACACACACACACACACACACACACACACACACACACACACACACGTGCACATAGCTCTCCTAACACATGGAATAAATAAAGATAACTATGAAAATTGTAAATGGAGAAACGTCAAAGAGAAATCAACAACAGCAACAGCAACGGAAGGTTTGCAAAACACGATTCTCTTCGCTTCACTTTTTTTTTGCCATTTTCCAGTTAAATTAACCCTTTCACCGCCAAGCTCGCATTTATGCACAGGCGTGGTGGTAGAGGACCCATGTCACTGAAAGGTGACCATTCATTCATTGGTCTGTTATCCATGAGCCTATTGCTCTTAATGTTCGGTGGTAGGATAGGCCGTATTTTCTATAAAACATCGCAGGGGGGAATCCCCAGCTATTTTTAGCCACTACATTTTTCCGTGTTAATACCACAAGGAAATTTTTGTACTCTAAATTGACTGGCGGCGAAAGGGTTAACTCACTCAGTACGGCCAGTCCTCTCTTCTCCTCTACACGGATCCCTCGGATGTCCAGTGGGTGTCTGAATGACCCAACCTTTAGCTTCCGTCGTCAGAATTGTGGTATTCTTTGTCCACATTCACGTCTTCAGTATAAGAGCCTTCCGCTTGCAATATTTTGATGATGGTAATTGGGGTGAAATGCTGTTAACGTCGTCTCTTTCGCCGTTCGCATGGAAAGAGTTAACACAGTCCTTGAAGACAGACCTATGGTCTGAAACGTTGGCCGCTGCTGATCAAACGTCAAACGTTTTGCAACTTACTATATATATATATATATATATATATATATATATATATATATATATATATATATATACTTTCTCCATTCGTATTGTCTGTTATTGGAGTTATGGAGTGATGGCCTAGAGGTAACCCGTCCGTCCGCCTAGGAAGCGAGAGAATCTGAGCGCGCTGGTTCGAATCACGGCTCAGCCGCCGATATTTTCTCCCCCTCCACTAGACCTTGAGTGGTGGTCTGGACGCTAGTCATTCGGGTGAGACGATAAGTCCCGTGTGCAGCATACACTTAGCTCACGTAAAAGAGCCCACGGCAACAAAAGGGTTGTTACTGGCAAAATTCTAAAAAAAAAAAAAAATCCACTTCGATAGGAAAAAACAAATAAAACTGCACGCAGGAAAAAAAAAGAAAAAAAAAAGGGTGGCGCTGTAGTATAGCGACGCGCTCTCCCTGGGGAGAGCAGCCCGAATTTCACACAGAAAAATCTGTTGTGATAAAAGAAGAAAAAAAGAAAGAAATACAAATACAATTTTTTTTTATCTGGCATGCTGTCTGCCTGTATTTAATTCTGCATATCTATCTATGTATCTATCTATGTATCTATCTGTCTGTCTGTCTGCCTGCCTGTCTGTTCTATGTCTTCAGTTTAACGTCTTCCACTTTAAGTGATATTAATCTGTTCTATGTAGGTATGTATGCATGCATGTATGTATGTATGTATGTATGTATGTATGTATGTATGTATGTTTCTTTCTTTCTTTCTTTCTTTCTTTCTTTCTTTCTGTCTGTCTGTCTGTCTGTCCGAGTCTGCCCGTCTGTTCATCTTTTAATCTGTCTAGATTTCAAGGTATTTCACAAACAGGTATTCATACTAAAGTGAATGCAAGTCGATTAGCAACTCAGGATTTAGCGATTGAATTCGAGATAGAGACAGACACAGACAGACAGATGGAACTCGGAACCCTTATGGAGGACTACAGACACAGACAGACAGACAGATAGACAGACAGAGAAATGGAACTCGGAACCCTTATAGAGGACTACAGACACAGACAGACAGACAGACAGAGAAATGGAATTCGGAACCCTTATGGAGGACTACAGACACAGACACAGACAGACAGACAGATAGACAGAGAAATGGAACTCGGAACCCTTATAGAGGACTACAGACACAGACACAGACAGACAGACAGAGAAATGGAACTCGGAACCCTTATAGAGGACTACAGACACAGACACAGACAGACAGACAGAGAAATGGAACTCGGAACCCTTATAGAGGACTACAGACACAGACACAGACAGACAGACAGAGAAATGGAACTCGGAACCCTTATAGAGGACTACAGACACAGACACAGACAGACAGACAGACAGAGAAATGGAATTCGGAACCCTTATGGAGGACTACAGACACAGGCACAGACAGACAGACAGAGAAATGGAACTCGGAACCCTTATAGAGGACTACAGACACAGACACAGACAGACAGACAGACAGACAGAGAAATGGAACTCGGAACCCTTATAGAGGACTACAGACACAGACACAGACAGACAGACAGAGAAATGGAACTCGGAACCCTTATAGAGGACTACAGACACAGACACAGACAGACAGACAGAGAAATGGAACTCGGAACTCTTATAGAGGACTACAGACACAGACAGACAGACAGAC
>NC_134887.1:32186356-32188856 GCF_041734735.1 Babylonia areolata | reverse complement strand
ACACACACACACACATACACACACACACACACACACACACACACACACACACACACACACACTGAAGGTTTTAGAGACACACACTGGCACACATACCGGTTTTCCCAGTCGGAATAATTCATTAATCCGTTGACGTACGCGATACAGCGCTTGGGCCTAACCTGGTTCAGATAACAAAGCGTGCAGAAAATGAGGGGTTTGTTTGCTGTGGAAAATGGCCACCTTTTTTCAACGGGGGTTGCATTTGCGGGCTCAAGCTGCAACCAAGCCCCCATTTTTGTTTTGTAGCTCTGTAGGGGCTTTTGGGGGGAAAAGGGGGGGGGGTGGGGGGGGGGGGCGGGGGGGGGGGGGGGGTAAATTTTTTGGAAATGTATGGTGGTGTGTGTGGTTGGGTGTTAGGGGGGGGGGGGGGGGTTTTGGGGGGGTTTTATTTGGGGGGGGGGGGGGGGGGGAATGGTTGGGGGACTAGGAAAGGGGGGGGGGAGAAAAAAGGGGGGGGGCCCGGGGGGGGGGGGGGAAAAGGGGGCTAAAAAAAGGGGGGGGGGGGGGGGGGGGCCCCCTTTTTTTGTTTTTTTTTTCTTTTTTTGTGGGTGTGTTATGGTGTATTTATATCAGCTTTAAAAAGGCCTTTAGGGGTTTTCGTCTTAAAAAGTCCTGTGTTCTTACGGCGGCGTTTATCTGTGTGTCCGGCAGCTTTGTTTGTGTGTTTGTGGGGGCGGGGGGGGGGGGGGGGGGGGACGGGGGGGCGGGGGGGGGGGTGAGTGTGTGTGTGTGTCCTGCGTGTGTACTCGTTGTGCGCGCGTGCGGTGCCATGTTTAAGTGTGTAGTGGCGCGCGGCATATCATATATCATATACGTCCGTTTGAACGTTCGACGTTACACATGCGTGGCGTGTGAGATGATTACGTCTGTGCAACAAGGCGGAGAAAGCTACAAGTGGGAAGACAACTAACGAAGGCGTTGTTCTCCCAAGTAATGCTAGCTGGGTTTTTTTTTGGGGGTGGGGGGGGGGGGGAGGGGGGGGGGGGGGGGGGGGGGGGGGGGGGGGGGAGGGGGCGGGGGCCGGGGGGGGTTAGTTTTAATTTTAATTTATTCGCCTTTGCCTCTCACTGAAAGACAGGACGCTGTCTTTACTGTATTTACTTTTTGACTTCATCCGTGTTATATAGAGACTTCCAACTCCCCCTCCCCTCCCCTCCCTCCCCCCACCACCCCCTTCACCGCTACCTCCCCCCCCCTCCTCTCCCTCCTTCGCCCCCCCCACGCCCTTCCCACCTCCCTCCCCTCGACACGCACTCCCACTGTTTAGCTACCCTTCTTCTCTGTGTATCTGTCTTTGTTTCTGTCTTTTCTCTCTCCTCTCCCCTCCCCCACTCTCTCTCCCTCTCTCTCTTTCTCTCTCTTGTGTCTGTATCTGTCTCTGTATCTGTCTTTTGTTTCTGTCTTTGTCTCTCTCCTCTCCCCCTCCCCCCACTCTCTCTCCCCTTCTCTCTTTCTCTCTCTTGTGTCTGTATCTGTCTCTGTATCTGTCTTTGTTTCTATCTTTGTCTCTCTCCTCGTCACCCCAACCCCCCCCTCTCTCTCTCTCTCTCTCTCTCTCTCTTGTGTCTGTATCTGTCTCTGTATCTGTCTTTGTTTCTGTCTCTCTCTCCCTCTCTCTCTCTCTTGTGTCCGTCTCTGTGTATCTGTCTCTGTATCTGTCTTTGTTTCTGTCTCTGTCTTCCTCCTCTCTCCCTCCTCTTCCTCTCTGTCTCTGTCTCTCTCTCTGTCTCTGTCTCTGTCTCTCTCTCTCTCTCTCTCTCTCTCTCTCCAACTCCCCATTGAAATGAACCTGATGTGTTTCTTCAATAATGAAAAAAACCAAAACATCTCTTTCTCTCCCCGCTCTCTCTCTCTCTCTCTCTCTCTCTCTCTCTTGTGTCTCTGTCTTTCTGTTTCTGTCTGTCTGTCTGTCTGTCTGTCTGTCTGTCTGTCTCTCTCTCTCTCTCTCTCTCTCTCTCTCTCTCTCTCTCTCTGGTCTCTCTCTGCATATGTGTTTGTGTGTCTCTTAGATCAACGGCAGATGTGTAAGTTCGGGCCAAAGTGCTAATGTCTTCACCGTTGGAAAATAAAGATTCATTCATTCATTCATTCATTCATTCATTCATTCATTCTTTCTTTCTTTCTTTCTCTCTCTCTCTTCTCAGTCCTCCATCTCTGTCTTTCTGTCTGTCTCTGTTTGCATGTCTGTCCGTCTGTCTGTGTGTCTGTGTCTGTGTCTGTGTCTGTCTGTCTGTCTGCCTGCCTGCCTGCCTCTGTCTGTCTGTAACCAAAACAACACTCGCTACGCATCCTTCGACACAAGAACGATAAGTCAGATTATACCTCGGCTATGATCCAGAAGAAGAAGAAGAAGAAGAAGAAGAAGTAGTAGAATCAAATTGGGAACAATGTCTACATTGTGAACTTTGAACGCTGTTTGTTCTATTCACAGAAGGAGTGTTGCAGAATGGTTAACTCT
>NC_134887.1:32176356-32181356 GCF_041734735.1 Babylonia areolata | reverse complement strand
ACATGCATGTTTATGAATGTGTATTGTGTGTGCGTGTGTTTACGCACGTTTGTGTCTGCCTATGTGTGCGTATGTGTTAGGATAGCTGTTAGATACACATGTATGTTAAAATATATGTATGCAGTGTGTGTGTGTGTGTGTGTGTGTGTGTGTGTGTGTGTGTGTGTGTGTGTGTGTGTGTGTGTGTGTGTGTGTAGTCACATTTTTGTGTGTGTATGTAACATTGATGTAATGTTTTATGTGAACAAAAGCGTTTTTGTAAAGCACCTAGAGCAGATTTCTGGATAGTGTGCTATATAAGTATCCATTATTATTATTATTGTTGTTGTTGTTGTTTTCAAATTTAACTGAGACTGTGTCGCGGTGTCTACAACCCACCCTGCATAAGGACAACAACAACAACAACAACAGCAACAACAACACCAAGGTAAGGGCTTCGACACAAGTGAAGGACACTCACAAAGTGTTTTCTGCTGTTGGTTATGTTCTTGCGTCCTGCCCTGCACCCCCCCACCCCCCCCCCCACGGTCCCACACCCCTCCCCGCCGTCCCCCTCCACCCCTCCCATCCCATGCCCCTTCACCTCACCCCTTCCCCCCCACTTCCTCCTCCTCCTTCTCTCTCTCCCTTCCTCCTTCTCTCTCTCTCTCTCTCTCTCGCCTTCCTCGCAGACCCCATCATCATACCCCCCCCCAACCCCCTACCCCCCGAACCTCTCTTGTCGTCATCCAAGCCACGTCAATGTCCTCCTCCTCCTCCTCCTTCTCTCTCTCCCTTCCTCCTTCTCTCTCTCTCTCGCCTTCCTCGCAGACCCCATCATCATACCCCCCCCCCCGACTCCCCCCACACCCGCACCCCCTACCTCCCAACCTCTCTTGTCGTCACCCAAGCCACGTCAATGTCCTCCTCCTCCTCCTCCTCCTCCTCCTTCTTCTCTCTCTCCCTTCCTCCTTCTCTCTCTCTCTCTCTCGCCTTCCTCGCAGACCCCATCATCATACCCCCCAGCCCCCGCTACCCCTAACCCCCCCCGCCCCGACCTCTCTTGTCGTCACCCAAGCCACGTCAATGTCCTCCTCCTCCTCCTCCTTCTCTCTCTCCCTTCCTCCTTCTCTCTCTCTCTCTCTCTCTCTCTCTCTCGCCTTCCTCGCAGACCCCATCATCATACCCCCCCCCCAACCCCCTACCCCTCAACCTCTCTTGTCGTCATTCAAGCCACGTCAATGTCCTCCTCCTCCTTCTCTCTCTCCCTTCCTCCTTCTCTCTCTCTCTCTCTCTCGCCTTCCTCGCAGACCCCATCATCATACCACCACCCCCCCCCGACTCCCCCCACACCCCCACCCCCTACCTCCCAACCTCTCTTGTCGTCATTCAAGCCACGTCAATGTCCTCCTCCTCCTCCTCCTTCTCTCTCTCTCTCGCCTTCCTCGCAGACCCCATCATCATACCCCCCCCCCCCAACCCCCTACCCCTCAACCTCTCTTGTCGTCATCCAAGCCACGTCAATGTCCTCCTCCTCCTCCTCCTCCTCCTCCGGGTTATGTAGGGTCGACCACATCATCATTGCCTTGACTTCGCTGTTATCATCGACGGACGGATTTTACTTGCTCGACTGCCGGCCCCGCTGGTTCCTTTTAACCCCCATCATGCCAGGAGGGGGAGGGGGGGCGGGGAGTAGAAAGTGGTGTTTCAAGTCATCGAACATTAATTTAACCAAAACTAATCAGCCTAAAAAATTGAGAAAATGGTCAGGAGATATTATACACTCTACATAAAGTGTGTGAATTTTCAGCCTTCCAGAGCTAGTTCCCCCCCCCCCTTTTTTTTCTGATGGCGTCATCAGTGACGTCACCATGCATGTACGTAAATTCAGATTTTTCATTTTAACAAAATAGGTGTTGGTTTTCAACTTTGTTTTATTCATTTCATGTTGCAAAGGAAAACGTCTCCAGAAGCTAAGCCCTGCTTCCTTCGCTCACGCTTCTCCTTAATGGCCAGCGTTCTCTTATTTTCAAACGTCTTTATGCCACTAGAGCACAGCATCCTCCAGCGAGAGCGGTCAAGGGCATCAGTTTCCCAGCAAGCGATGTCTATGTCACAGGCTTTAAGGTTTGTCTTCAAGGTGTCCTTGAAGCGCTTGCAGGGTCTTCCAGGTTCGCGGTGACCTTCCTTCAGCTGGCCATACAAGAGCATCTTCGGGATCCTGCTGTCTGTCATGCGGACGACGTGTCCTGACCAGCGTAGTCTTTGATGTTTGTCTTTCGCTGAAAAAACAACAACAACAAAACAAAACAAAACAATTGCAGTCACATCACGCTCCATCTGACAAGAGATCAGGGCCCATACATACACTGGTAAGTGGAGTGGTGGCCTAGAGGTAACACGCCCGCCTAGGAAGCGAGAGAATCTGAGCGCGCTGGTTCGAATCACGACTCAGCCGCCGATATTTCTTCCCCCTCCACTAGACCTTGAGTGGTGGTCTGGGCGCTAGTCATTCGGATGAGACGATAAACCGAAGTCCCGTGCGCCAGCATGCACTCAGCGCACGTAAAAGAACCCACAGCAACAAAAGGATTGTTGCTGGCAAAATTCTGAAGAAAAATCCACTTTGATAGGAAACACAAATAAAACTGCACGCAGGAAAAAAAAACAAAAAAAAGAAGAAAAAAAATGGGTGGCGCTGTGGTATAGCGACGAGCTCTCCCTGCCCGAATTTCACACAGAGAAATCTGTTGTGATAAAAAGAAATACAAATACAAATATAAAATACTTGACGTCCCCTTTCTATCCACCCCACCCCCACACCACACCAACACACTCACACCCACAACCCCCCCCCACCCCGACCCCCACTCTCCTCCCACACCCCGACAGAGCCCCCACACCTCTTGGTGATTAATCCAAAATTACGTTCCTGTGTCTTTTTTTTTGTCTTTTTTTTTCCGCTCGGTAGGAATGATCTGCGTGGGGAGCGAGGGAGTAAATGGCTAAAAGAAAGAACCTTGGGAAAGGGGTGTGGGGGGGGGGGGGGGGGGGGGGGGGGGGGTGGGGGGGGGGGGAAAGATTGGTCGATTCTTTCTCATACATCAGTTCTGTTTCCATGGCTAGTAGGGGGAGGTGGGGGGGGGGGCCTTGCGGGCGGATGCGATGGGTGGGTGTGTGGGTGGGTGTGATCGTGAGTTTTTGTTCTGCTTCGCTGTATGAATATTTAATTTTCTTCTAGTTTTCTCTCCAGATTTCAATTCCATGTTGCAAGTAATAAAAAAAAATAAAAGAATAAAAAAAAAAAAGGAACTGTAATGGTATGCATTTAAAAAAAAAAATCAAATATTGTCATAATTTACGTGTAAGAGCGTGAACTGTTTTATTTTATGTATCTGTTTATCTTTTTTTCTGATGCAGACAGCACGGTACGGAACAACCAAGGGCCCCCAACAGTGCAATTGTTTTTCAGGACAATATATTATTAACACGTTTAACTTTCTGAACAGGAAGGTTCTAACACTACCCCTTGTTTTTCTTTCTCTCTCTCTCTCTCTCTCTCTCTCTCTCTCTCTCTCTCTCACACACACACACACACACACACACACACACACACACACACACACACACTCTCTCTCTCTCTCTCTCTCTCTCTCTCTAAGGACAGATTGGAAGACTAGGCAATGCCTAAAATCTTTATCCTTGAGTAATAAAGTTTTTGAATCTTGAAAATTTTTGAATCTTTTGAATCTCTCTCTCTCTCTCTGTCTCTCTTTCTTTCTCTCTGTCTCTCTCCCTCTATCTCTTTCTCTCTCTCTCTGTGTGTCTGTCTGTCTCTCTCTGTCAGTCTCTCTCTCTCTCTCTCTGTCTGTCTGTCTCTCTCCCTCCCTCTCTTTCTCTCTCTGTGTCTCTCTCGCTCCATCTTTTTCTTTCTCTCACTGACTCTCTCTCTCTCTCTCTCTCGCATTGTCTCTCCCCATCTCTCTCCCAATGTCTCTCTCTGTCTCTCTGACTCTCTCGCTCCCTCGCCGCCCCCCCCCCCGCTCCACCCCCACCCCCTTACTATCATCCTTCCATTCCTCTCTCCTCTCTCTCTCTCTCTCTTTCCGCTCTCCCCCCCCCTCACCCAGCCCACCCCCGCACCCCCTCCACTTTGCTACATTATTCTTTTCCACCTTCATCATGTTGTCATCTTCCCCCCTCTGCCATTGTTACAAACTGCAGAAGTATGATATTCCTGGCTGTTGCGCTGTGGGTTGCAATGATCTATCACCCACCATGCAACGTTCTGCAGATTCTCCGTATATCTTTTCCTGCAAGTCGATTGGAAAAGGGACCTCCACGGGATTTCCTGAAATTAACACGCCTTGTCTTGTCTTGTCTTGTCTTGCCTTGCCTTGCCTTGTCTTGTCTTGTCTTGCCTTGTCTTGTCACGCCTTGTCTTGCCTTGCCTTGTCTTGCCTCGCCTCGCCTCGCCCTGCCTTGCTTCGCCTTGCCTTGTCTTGTCTTTGTCTTGCCTTGTCTTGCCTTGCCTTGCCTTGCCTTGCCTTGCCTTGTCTTGTCTTGTCTTTGTCTTGCCTCGCTTCGCCCTGTCTTGTCTTTGCCTTGCCTTGCCTTGTCTTGTCTTTGTCTTGCCTTGCCTTGTCGTGTCTTGTCTAGTCTCGCCTTGCCTTGCCTTGCTCTACGTGTATGTTGCACGTGGGGCCTTGGTTCATCATCTCACCTCCATCACTAGCAATCAGACACTGTTATACAGCAATAACAACAAATGCAACAACAGCAACAACAACATAAACAAATACAACACAACAACAGGAACATCAACAACATCAACACAACACATGACAAATACAACAACAGCAACAACAAGTACAACACAACAACAAGAACATAACAAAAAACAAACATCATCATTATCAACAACAGCAACAACAAATACATCAACGACAACAACAACAACAACAACAACAACAACAAAAATACAACACAACAAGAACATTAAAAACATCATCAATGTCAAC
>NC_134887.1:32163856-32166356 GCF_041734735.1 Babylonia areolata | reverse complement strand
TCACCCCTATGCAGGCGGTGGTGGTGGTGGTAGTGTGTGTGTGTGTGTGTGTGTGTGTGTGCAGGGGGAGGGAGTGGGAGTGGAGGGGGAGGGAAGGGGTGAGCGGGGGTGGGGGCGTGGGGACCTCTTTGGTACTGATCAGGTCGCTGTTTTGTAGCAGACAGGGAGATTGTCCAATCCTTTGCGATGGGTGCGTAGGAGGGCGGCGGGGGAGAGGGGTGTGTGGGGGTGGGGGGTGGAGGGGTTGGATGGATTGGCAAGGGGTGGGTGGGTGGGTGTGTGGGGGTGGGTGGGGGTGGGGTGGGGTGGGGTAGGAAGAAGGGGGGGGGAGGTAGTTTTGTTGCGAGGGAAAGAGAATGGCAGTTTGCTATTTTTCTCTCTGTCTTCTTTTTCCCCTCTCCCTCCCACGCTTGGTTCAACTCTCTGTCTCTGTCTCTCTCTGTCTCTCTCTCTCTCTCTCTCTCACACACACACACACACACAAACGCACGCATACACGCACGCACGCACACAGACACAGACAGACACACACACACACACACACACAAAGCCCAAAGTCTTCCAGCGACACACACACACACACACACACACACAAGCACGCACGCACGTGCAAACCACACATACACACTTCCACTTCCTCTTACACACACACTCAAGCAGATACATATTCACATACGTATACACACAAACACACACACACACACACACACACACACACACACACACACACACACACACACACACACATACGCACGTGTATGTTGTATCACTCTTTTTTGTCACAACAGATTTCTCTGCACACGCAAAGATACAGAGAGAGACAAAGAGACAGAGATAGACAAACAGACAGAGAGACAGAGACAGAAAGACAGACCTAGGCACAGACAAAAAGCACCGACGGAGAGAGCGAGACAGATAGAGACAGATGACTGATAGACAAAAGACAGACAGACAGACAGACAGACAGACAGACAGACGGAGAGAGAGACATGGAGACAGAGACACACACACACACACACACACACACACACACACACACAGAGATGTAATAAGGGAAGGTAATCGTCGGTCGGGTGGAAGACGCTATGGGAGATAATACGGAAGAGGAAGTAGTAGGAGGGGAGAGAACTAGGACAAAGGGAGATGACTGCGGGGGGGAAAAGAGGTTGTTGGATTGAGGGACGATCAGCGAGAGACACGGAAGGAGAAGGGAGAGGGGGGGGAGGGGGGGGGGGGGGGGGGGCAAGTGGAATGCCCTACGTTTGTGTCCGCGAGAAAGACAGTATCAGTTTCAGTTTCAGTTTCAGTAGCTCAAGGAGGCGTCACTGCGTTCGGACAAATCCATATACGCTACACCACAAAAAGGTTGATAAATAATAGATAAGCGTACATAAATAAGTAAATAAATACATAAATAGATAAATAAATAAATAATAATTATAATATGAAAAATGGTAGTAATAATAATAATAATAATAATAATAATAATAATAATAATAAAAATATAATAATAAATAAATAAATAAATAAGTAAATAAGTAAATAAATAAGACAACAGTGATGATAAATAAGCTTAGCAGTATCAGTTATCGGTGAATTACACACCTTGCATGCACAGGATCCTGCAAACATAAAGACAGACAGACAGACAGACAGACAGACGAGACAGACAGACAGAGAGAACATGAACAAGAACAAGAAAAAAAAACTTTAATCTCCAGGCCTCCGGCCCCTAGAAAGACTGAGGTCTTCTTCTTCTGCGTTCACTCGTATGCACACGAGTGGGCTTTTACGTGTATGACCGTTTTTACCCCGCCATGTAGGCAGCCATACTCCGTTTTCGGGGGTGTGCATGCTGGGTATGTTCTTGTTTCCATAACCCACCGAACGCTGACATGGATTACAGGATCTTTAACGTGCGTATTTGATCTTCTGCTTGCATATACACACGAAGGGGGTTCAGGCACTAGCAGGTCTGCACATATGTTGACCTGGGAGATCGTAAAAATCTCCAACCTTTACTCCGCCAGGCGCCGTCACCGTGATTCGAACCCGGGACCCTCAGATTGACAAGTCCAACGCTTTAACCACTCGGCTATTGCGCCTGTCGAAAGACTGAGGTCAAAAGTACACAATATGGTGATCACGCTGCGACAACAAAATGTAAAATACATACTAATTTAAACGTGTGGGAACAAAAGTGCTTCTTGTGCATAGTGAATTAATTCTAACTTTCATCATTGGTTGTCACAGAATTCCGACAGAGAGAGAGAGAGACAGAGACAGAGAGAGAGAGAGAGAGAGAGAGAGAGAGAGAGAGAGATGAACAGTCAGAGAGAGACACACACACACAGAAAGAGGGGCACAGAGAGAGACAGAGACAGACAGACAGACATAGGCACAGACAAAAACACAGACGGAGAGAGAGAGACAGATAGAGACAGAGATTGATAGAGACAGAGACCGATAGACAAAAGACAGACAGACAGACAGATGGAGA
>NC_134887.1:32126356-32141356 GCF_041734735.1 Babylonia areolata | reverse complement strand
AAAAGGAAGGAAAAAAAAGAGAGAAAGAGAAGTCAGGAAGGAGGGATAGGAAGGGAAGAAAGAAGGAAGGAAGGAAAGAAAGAAAGAAAGAAAATAGGAAAGAAATAAGGAAGGAGGGGAGTCAGGAAAGAAAGAAGGAAGGAAGAAAGAAGTGAGGAAGACAGGAGGAAGGACGGAAGGGAGAAAGAAAGAAAGAAAGAAAGAAAGAAAGAAAGAATAGGAACAGCGATAAACGCCGAAACTGACATATCTGAAACCCACATGTTCTGCGCGTACGCACACACAGAATGATTGGATTATCTCGAAACTGGCTAAAAAAAAAAAAAAAAAAAAAAAAAAAAAAAAAATCAAATTACCAGTTTCAAGAATACGCAGGCAAAAATTACCAGTGTCAATGATACGCAGACAGACAAGCACAATCACAATCATGAACAAGAGAGGCAAGGCCTTCAAGAGTCACTTGTGATAAATTAAGTCCCCTAGCATTAATTACAGAGTAATTTCCCTTCTTTTACTATCTGCACCAAAACGTTTGCAAAATAAATAAAACTTCCATGCTTAGCAAAAGAAGTTCCTGTTTGAACAAAAAAATGATAATAATGACTCCTCTTGTTGTTGTGTCAGAATAAGAGGTCAAAGTGCCAAGTTTAGAGAATACAAAAAATATAAATATAACAGTAAATGCAGTTTGCATATAATTAGGCTTCTTCTTTATTTTTTTTTTTTTTGTGCCCATCCCAGAGGTGCAATATTGTTTTAAACAAGATGACTGGAAAGAACTGAATTTTTCCTATTTTTATGACTGGAAAGAACTGAATTTTTCCTATTTTTATGCCAAATTTGTTTACACAAGTGAGTCAAAAATGCTCTTGTTGCAGCGTGAGTCCGGTCACTTTAAAATGGGTGTCATATAAAAACTGAGACAGACAGACAAAGGGAGAGAGAGAGAGGGGGAGAGAGAGAGAGACACAGACAGACAGACACAGAGACAGACAGACAGAGAGAGGGAGGGAGAGAGAGAGGAGACAGAGACAGAGACAGAGACACAAGAACAGAAACAGATACAGACAAACAGGCGGGTCTGCAGACGAAGACAAAGAAAAAGAAAAAAGAACGTGAGAGAGAATAAAAAAAAATTTAAAAAAAAGAAGTCAAAATGGAATGTTTTAAGTAGGGAAATGGGAGATGCTAAAAGCTTATTTTTTTCACCTTGCCCTCGCAGAAAAGCTTGTAAAACAGGAGGGGGAGGAAGAGGGGGGAGAAGAAGAAGAAGAAGGAGGAGGAGGAGGAGAAAGAAAAAGAAGAAGGAGGAGGAGGAGAAAGAAGAAGAAGGATGAGGAGGGGGAGGAGGAGGAGAAGAAAAAGGAGGAGGAGGGGGCGCGGGGGCAGGAAGAGAAAGAAGAAGGAGGAGGAGGAGGAAAAGGAGGTGGAGGGGAGGAGGAGGAGGAGAAAGAAGGAGGGAGAGAAGAAGAAGAAGGAGGAGGAGGAGGAGAAAGAAGAAGAAAGAGGAGGGGGAGGAGAAGAAAAAGGAGGGGGAGGGGGGCAGGAAGAGGAAGAAGAAGGAGGAGGAGGAGGAAAAGGAGGTGGAGGGGAGGAGGAGGAGAAGAAGGAGGAGGAGAAAGAAGAAGAAGGGAGGAGGAGGAGGAGGAGGAGGAGAAAGAAGAAGGAGGAGGAAGAAGAAGGAGGAGGGGGAGGAGGAAGAAGAAGGAGAAGAAGGAGGAGGAGGAGGAAGAAGAAGAAGGAGGAGGAGGAGGGCGAGGAGGAAGAAGGATGAGGAGGAGAAAGAAGAAGAAGGATGAGGAGGAGGAGAAGAAGAAGGAGAAGAAGAAGGAGGAGGAGGAGGAAGAAGAAGAAGGAGGAGGAGGGCGAGGAGGAAGAAGAAGGAGGAAGAGGAGGAGAAAAAGAAGGAGGAGGAGGAGGAGAAGAAGAAGGAGGAGGGGGAGAAGAAGAAGAAGGAGGAGGGGGAGGAGGAAGAAGAAGGAGGAGGAGGAGGATGAAGAAGGAGGAGGAGGAGGAGAAGAAGGAGAAGAAGAAGAAGGAGGAGGGGAGGAGGAGAAGGAGAAGAAGGAGGAGGAGAAGGAGGAGGAGGAGAAAGAAGAAGAAGGAGGAGGAGGAGGGGGAGGAGGAGAAAGAAGAAGAAGAAGGAGGAGGAGGGGGGGCAGGAAGACAAAGAAGAAGGAGGAGAAGGAGGAGGAGGGGAGGGAGGAGGAAGAAGAAGAAGGAGGAGAAGAAGGAGGAAGAGAAGGAGAAGAAGAAGGAGGGAGGGGGAGGAGGAGGAGGAAGAAGAAGAAGAAGGAGGAGGAGGGGAGGGGAGGAGGAAGAAGAAGAAGGGAGGAGAAGAAGGAGGAAGAGGAAGGAGAAGAAGAAAGGATGGGAGGGGGAGGAGGAGAGAGAAGAAGAAGAAGGAAGGAGGAGGGAGGGGGGGGAGGGGAGGAGGAAGAAAAGAAGGAGGAAGAAGAAGAAGGAGAAGATGGAGGAGTAGAAGAAAAAGGAGGAGGAGAAAAAGGAGAAGGAGAAGAGGAAGGAGGAAAAGAAGGAGGAGGAGAAGAAGGAGGAGAAGGAGAAGAAGAAGGAGGAGACGAGGAGAAGAAGGAGAAGAAGGAGGAGGAGAAAGAAGAAGAAGAAAAGGAGGAGGAGGAGGGGGGGAGACAAGCTAAGGGGGTGGGGGGTAACAGACCAAAACAACAAGAAAGCGGGTGGGGGAGGTTGGGGGTTGGGGGGGGGAGGGGGGCAGGAAAGTGGTTAGGACGGGGTTGGGAGGGGGGGGGGGGGGGAGAGTAACTTGGAGAAGGCATCATTATTTATAACTAGTAAAACAGAATAAAGTTTGTCCTTGTTGTTTCTATTCCCCCCCCCCCCACCCCCACCCCGCCACAAAGGCTTCTATCAATGTTTAATCATCAATTGCCTTCCTCTTTGTTGTTCTTGGTGATCTTGTCGCTATTGTTGTTGTTGCTGCTGCTGCTGCTGCTGCTGCTGTTGTTGTTGTTGTTGTTGTTGTTGTTTTTGTTGTTGTTGTTGTTGTTGTTGTTCTTCTTCTTCTTCTTCTTCTTCTTCTTCAAGCCTAGAATGACCCGGCCGGGGTAAGACTCAGCAAGGGGAAGTTTTCAGGTTGTCACACCGGAAAACCATTTCAGTCCCACAAGGTTGTTTTTTTTTTTCCAGTTAATCGTTTGCTTACTTGGGGGGCGAACAATTTTTGTTTTCTTTTTTTTTCTTTTTCTTTTCTTTCTGTCTCCCCTGACCCCCAGCTGCCCCCCTCCCTCCTCCCCCTCCCCCTCTTCCTTCTTTGAAAGAAGTTTTTCGCTGTGTTTTCGTACAGTGGCAATTACGGATCAACATGGTATTGGAAGAGAGACGTGTGGTTGAATGGGAAAGTGGCGATATTGACAAACACAACCTATCGATATCTGTGTGTGTGTGTGTGTGCTCCCCCTCCCCCCCCCCCCTTCCCTCTCTCTCCCTCTCTCTCTCTCTCTCTTTACATACACTAACGTGTTTCATCTCATTTTCAACCTTTTGTGATTTTCATGTATTACATGCACGCTGTGGATTGGATGTTATTGCCTGCCACATCAGCACCAGATTTCTCATCACTTATGTGTATATATACAGTGATATAACTATGTTTCTCTGCTCTGTTGATTTATTTTTTTTTTTTCATTTCAGTCGTGCCTCTTTCCTGTGATTAATTTGACAGTCTGAATAACCCCTTTACTTCTTGATTTTTTTTTTTTACTTTTCTTTTTGCAATATCAGCTATTTTACCACAATATGATTTGATACCTAATTATGTTTGCGTATGCATATGCAATCATATATGTATGTACATGTAGACATAGGCATGCATGTGTGTATATGTGCAAATATGTATATGCATAAGGGTGTGTGTGTTTGGGGATGAGTGTGTGCATAATGTGTGTGGGTGGGTGGGTGTGAGTGTGTGACTGTGTTCCCTTCATTATATTTTTATAATGATGATGATGGTGCGTTGATTAATATTATAATTATCATTTGTAGTAGCAGTAGTAGTAGTAGTAGTGGTAGTAGTGGTATTTACCATTATTATTGTTGTGTCTTTTCGTTACCGTTTTTTGTTGTCACAAGGACAGATTGGAAGATTAGCCGATGCCTAAAATCTTTATCCTTGAGTAATAAAGGTTGTTTTTTTTTCAATCTCTCTCTCTCTCTCTCTCTCTCTCTCTCTCTCTCTCTCTCTCTGTATGTGTGTTCATTTCAAACTAGCATAGAATGGCCGTAATATCCATAACGGGTTGAAGGGGTGAGGGTGAGACGGGGGTTGTGGGGTGTCGGGGGGGGGGGGGAGATTCAACTGGAAGGACGGTCAGTTCTGACCAGCTGAATTTTACCCCCCTCCCCCCCCCCCCCCCCCCCCCCGGAGGGTCACTCCAGGCTGGTCTAGACTGACCCCGTGGTGGTTAATCTGGGCCAGCCAGATTTGCCCCGGGGGTTCAAAACCAACAGGGGTGGGGAGGAGGAGGGAGGGGGTACAAATTGGCTGCTACACCGGGGTCGACCTTTTCGATCCCACAATAAAATGTTTGCTTTCTCCAGGCAGGCAAACACTTTTCTTTCTAAAACTCTTGTCTCTGTCTCTGTCTGTCTGTTTGTCTGTCTGTCTGTCTCACTGTCTGTCTGTCAGTCTCTGTCTCCGTCTCCCTCTCTGTGTCTGTCTCTGGTTGTCTCTGTCTCTCTCTCTCTCTGTCTGTCTCTGTCTCTCTGACTGTCTGTCTCTGTCTCTCTCTGTCTGTGTATGTCTCTCTGTCTGTCACACACACACACACACACACACACACACACACACACACACACACACACAATTTATGTTTTTGCCCCTCTTCATATTGGGCTAAGGCGTTAAATGAATAAGTCCTCAAATCTTAATCTGAAACTCTCTCTCTCTCTCTCTCTCTCTCTCTCTCTCTCTCTCTCTCTCTCTCTCTCTCTCTCTCTCTGTCTCTACCTCTGTCTGTCTCTGTCTCTCTCTGTGTCTTTCTCTCTGTCTGTCTGTCTGTTTGTCTCTCGTTGAGTCGTACTTAGTCAGGTTGTGTACATGTTTTTTTTTTAATTTATGCGCTTTATTTTCATGTGTAATTGTGTGTGTGTGTGTGTGTGTGTGTGTGTGTGTGTGTGTCTGTGTGTCTGTGTCTGTGTCTGTGTCTCTGTGTGTCTGTGTGAGTGTTTTGCCATTGCTTTGTCTTTTTTTTCTTCTTTTTTCTTCTTCTTTTTTTCGCTTCTCTTTCTTTTTTGCCCTTGAGAGCTGGCTGTAAAAATTTTTTTTTTAAATATAAAAAAAAGCAAGCTAGCTGTGCTTACTCCACTACCTTCGTGAAACAAAAATTCGTTTCCTTTCGTTTCGTTTCTCTCTGTCTCTCTCTGTCTCTCTCTGTCTCTCTCTGTCTCTATCTCTCTCTCTCTCTCTCTCTCTCTCTCTCTCTCTCTCTCTCTCTCTCTCTCTCTCTCTCTCTCTCTCTCTGTGTTTTGGGATGAGGTGTTGGCATTGTACCTGAAACGTGAAGTCGATGACAGATCAACATAGAGTTTGGAAGAGCGACCGAATGGAAGAGTGGCGATATTGACAAAACACAACGTTTATCGATCTCTGTCAGTCTGTCTGTCTGTCTGTCTGTCTGTCTGTCTGTCGGTGTGCCTGGGTGTCAAACTCTGTGTGTGTGTGTGTGTGTGTGTGTGTGTGTGTGTGTGTGTGTGTGTGTGTGTGTGTGCGCGCGCGTGATTGTGTGTGTGTACGTGTGTGTGTGTCTGTGTGTCTGTGTGTGTGTGTGTGTGTGCGTACGTGTGTGTGTGTGTGTGTGTGTGTGTGTGTGTGTGTGTGTGTGTGTGTGTGTGTGTGTGTGTGTGTGTGTGTGTGTGTGTGTGTGTGTGTGTGTGAAAATTGATTGGTGTCTTTTTGTCGTGATTGCTGTTGCTCATGAACTATCGATTCTACCATGGTGTCGTCTCTGTAAGCAAACAGTTCAGCTTCTTTTTTTTCTTTTTTTTCTTCTTTTTTTTAAATAAACGGTGAGAGAGAGAGAGAGAGAGAGAGAGAGAGAGAGAGAGAGAGAGAGAGAGAGAGAATGAATGAATCTTTATTTTCCAACGGTGAAGATATTAGCACTTTGGCCGACTTACACATTTGCCGTTGTTCTAAGAGACACACAAACATGTACGCATATAAATGTAGTTATACTGAATACTTAATACATGTATAATGTACGAGTAGAGAGAGAGAGAGAGAGAGAGAGAGATGTAGATGTTTTATTCATGTAGGCCATAGCCCCTTAGAAGGGGGTACACATGGAATTGACATTAAGTCGCATATTACTACAAAGAAAAATTACGTTACATAAGCATTGCGTTGTTTAAAAGCTCTATGCAAATATAAAGCAAAATGTTGTACAATAGTTTCGTTCGTAGACGACAATAGCAAAATTAGTTTAAATAAACAAGGCTGTCTATAAAATTTGAGTGGAATTAATCGTTCTCTAATATTTCTCAATGCTGGACAACTAAGCACAAAATGGACCTCATCTTCAGTTGATTCTTTGCATAATGGGCATAACAAATTACAAATGTTTGACTGCCTATAACGATACTGATGAGTAAAAATATCAGAGACACCGAACCTAAATTTCGTCATTAAATACTTCAAACCTCTAGCAGTATGCATACGCATATAAATTGGAATATTATGCAAATTATTGATCATTCTGCATAGCTTAAATCTGTCACTGTCCTGGATATGAGAATTCCAACTTTGCCATCTGCAATCAACCAATCTTTCGCGGAACACACGAATAAAAACATTTATATCTTCAACACCTTGATTTAGCCATACAAAACCAAAACCGTACTCATATAATTTCTTTCTAACATTTGAAACCCAATTTCTTCTACCCTTATTGTCTAAGTCTAACAACATTTTGTATGCTTTATATGGCAATCTGTGTTCATCCATTTGTGTTAACTTGAGCCAGTACTTAATACATTTAACAGTAGAGAGCAACGATATTGGGTATCTGTCAGTCTCACCATAGACGAGATCAGAGAGAGAGAGAGAGAGAGAGAGAGAGAGAGAGAGAGAGAGAGAGAGAGAGAGAGAGATTGCACTGGCTCTCAGTGCTGCAGCCTCGGGGACTAGTTGGCCTTTGGGAACCATCCCAACGCCGACTGTCCCCCCCACTCCCCCCCCCCCCCCCCCCAAAAAAAAAACCCTCATGGCGGGGCGAGAGAGAGCAGGGATGTAAGTTTGGGGCAAGCCACTCTCCACTAATAAAAATCAAACCCTGTCCCAGATTGTCGGGACAGCAGCTTGTTCTTGTTCTTGTTCTTGGTGCTTTAAGTCGCCCGGCCGATCGCGCAAGGGGCCATATCAGGACCAGGAACAGACGCGGCTGCCTCCACTGGTGTTCTTGAAGTCACAGTCGGACACGACTGACTATCATACACAATGACCGTGCTTCTTCTTCTTCTTCTTCTTCTTCTGCGTTCACTCGTATGCACACGAGTGGGCTTTTACGTGTATGACCGTTTTTACCCCGCCATGTAGGCAGCCATACTCCGTTTTCGGGGGTGTGCATGCTGGGTATGTTCTTGTTTCCATAACCCACCGAACGCCGACATGGATTACAGGATCTTTAACGTGGCGTATTTGATCTTCTGCTTGCATATACACACGAAGGGGGTTCAGGCACTAAGCAGGTCTGCACATATGTTGACCTGGGAGATCGTAAAAATCTCCACCCTTTACCCACCAGGCGCCGTCACCGTGATTCGAAAACCCGGGACCCTCAGATTGACAGTCCAACGCTTTAACCACTCGGCTATTGCGCCCGTCCCAATGACCGTGCACATTTACACTCCTTTAGGTTATCATCTCTTATGTCTGTGTCTCGATTTCTTCTGCTGCAGGTAGAACCGTGTTCGGGCGGGCAACAGACAAGGACTACATGAGGAAAGGGAAAGCGTCCCAAACCAGTATGGGTACAGACGTCTGGTTCCATCATCCTCATCCTCATCCTCATCTTCCATAAACATGGATGGACGGATTGAAGTGTCCATATGTCACCGCTCATGTCATCGTGAACTGTGTGTTGAAGGAGCGGGTGTCATCTTCGTCTACTTTACCTGTAAAAAAAAAAAAAAAGAATAAATAAATAGATGAAACAATATTGAATTACATGGAAACAAATAAGATAAGGTAAGCTGAGCTAAGCTAAGCAAAGATAAGATAAGGTAATATAAAATAAGACAAGATAAGGTAAAAAAAAAAAAATAAAAAAAAAAGCAGTGGTGTGCAGTTTTGATATGTCTGAATCGTGACTTCACACCATGAAGTGTGTTGATTGAACTTCCAAGGAAACGAAATCAGCACGGCATAGAATGGAGACGTGATCATCACATTTTCTGTGTACTGCTCAAAGGTGTGAGTGATTCTTAGTGATCCCAAGTGTTGAGGAAGAAGAAGACTAGATAAAGAAGGGTGCGTGCCAGTTTTTTAGGATCTTTTTTCTTAAAACCGTGACGCGCGCGAGTCTCCACACACACAGTGACCCCCCCCCCCCACCCCCAACTACCCCCCCACCTCCGCACCCCACCACCCCCCTCTCCCCCTCCTCCTCCCTCCCGACCCTCACACCACCACCACCACCACCACCACCACCATGTTCTTCTCAGCGTGGAGAGTCAATATCTACTTGGACGAGGAAGACGTTCACAACAACAACAACCACCACCACCACAACAACGACAACGACACATGCGCCTTCCACAACCACTCCGCCTCCGCCACCGCCACCACCACAGCCGCCAAGAACTCCATCCCGGACGAAATCTGGGCCACGAGAGTTGGAGTCTTCGCCATCGGAGGCACGGCCATCGCCTGTTTCGGGCTGCTGTGCAACTCCATCTCCATCGTGGTTCTGGCTAACTTCCGGCAGAGGTCGTCCGCTCCTTTCCTGCTGATCTGTCTGGAGGTGGTGGACTCGGTCCTGCTGTTCTCCGAGATGATCCTGGAGACCCTGGCGACGCTGAGCCAGGCTGATCTGCTGACGGATTCGTACCGGGACTACATCCGGCCCGTGTACGTGCTGACCTACCCTGTCCCTCACATTGCTCAGACCGGGACCACTCTTCTGACCGTGCTTATCACGCTGGAGAGGTGTGTGGGTGGGTGTGGGTGTGTGGGTGTGTGTGGGGGGGGTAGGTGTGGAGGGGGGGGGGTTGTGTGTGTGTGTGTGTGTGTGTGTGGAGTGGGTGGGTGGATGGGTTGGTGGGGGATGTTGTGCGTGTGTGTGGGGGGGGGGCGGGGGGGGGGGCGGAGGAGGAGGTGGGGGGGCAGTGAGGGGGGCAAGGGGGGTGTGAGTGTGTGTGTGTGTGTGTGTTGGTGGGGGGCGGGTAGTGTGTGTGTGTGTGTGTGTGTTGTGGGGTGGGGGTGTATGTTGTGTGTGTGCTGTGTGTGTGGGTAGGGGAGGGGGATGGGCAGATTGTACGTGTGTGTGTGTGTGTGTGTGTGTGTGTGTGTCTGTGTCTTTGTGTGTGTGTGGGGGGGGAGGGGCAGGGAGGGGGGCAGGAGGGGTGTGAGTGTTTGTGTGTGTGTGTTGGTGGGGGGCGGGTAGTGTGTGTGTGTGTGTGTGTGTGTGTGTGTTGTGGGGTGGGGGTGTATGTTGTGTGTGTGCTGTGTGTGGGGGTAGGGGAGGGGGATGGGCGGATTGTACGTGTGTGTATGTGTGTGTGTGTGTGTGTGTCTGTGTCTGTGTCTGTGTGTGTGGGGGGGGGGGGGGGGAGGGGCAGGGAGGGGGGAAAGAGGGGTGTGAGTGTTTGTGTCTGTGTGTTGGTGGGGGGCGGGTAGTGTGTGTGTGTGTGTGTGTGTGTGTGTGTGTGTGTGTGTGTGTGTGTGTGTTGTGGGGTGGGGGTGTATGTTGTGTGTGTGCTGTGTGTGTGGGTAGGGGAGGGGGATGGGCGGATTGTACGTGTGTGTGTGTGTGTGTGTGTGTGTGTGTGTGTGTGTGTGTGTGTGTGTGTGTGTGTCTGTCTGTCTGTGTCTTTGTGTGGGGGGGGGGGAGGGGCAGGGAGGGGGGCAAGAGGGGTGTGAGTGTTTGTGTGTGTGTGTTGGTGGGGGGCGGGTAGTGTGTGTGTGTGTGTGTGTGTGTGTGTGTGTGTGTGTGTGTTGTGGGGTGGGGGTGTATGTTGTGTGTGTGCTGTGTGTGGGGGTAGGGGAGGGGGATGGGCGGATTGTACGTGTGTGTATGTGTGTGTGTGTGTGTGGGGGGGGGGGGGGAGGGGCAGGGAGGGGGGCAAGGGGGTGTGAGTGTTTGTGTGTGTGTTGTGGGGGTGGGGGTGTATGTTGTGTGTGCTGTGTGGGGGGGAGGGTGAGGGGGGTGGGCGGATTGTACGTGTGTGTGTGTGTGTGTGTGTGTGTGTGTGTCTGTGTGTGTCTGTGTGTGTGTGTGTTGTGGGGTGGGGGTGTATGTTGTGTGTGTGCTGTGTGTGGGGGTAGGGGAGGGGGATGGGCGGATTGTACGTGTGTGTATGTGTGTGTGTGTGTGTGTGTGTCTGTGTCTGTGTGTGTGTGGGGGGGGAGGGGCAGGGAGGGGGGCAAGGGGGTGTGAGTGTTTGTGTGTGTGTTGTGGGGGTGGGGGTGTATGTTGTGTGTGCTGTGTGGGGGGGAGGGGGAGGGGGGTGGGCGGATTGTACGTGTGTGTGTGTGTGTCTGTGTGTGTGTCTGTGTGTGTCTGTGTGTGTGTGTGTGTGTGTGTGTGTGTGTGTGTGTGTGTGTGTGTGTGTGTGTGTGTGTGTGTGTGTGTGTGTGTGTGTGTGTGTGTGCAGTACTAAGCCTGCCATTTAACAATGGACAACACCATTCAAAATGATTTTTAAAGAAGTCATCCTTATTTTGAAAGTGTTTCTTCATTTACATGTTGATTTGTACCGCTTTGTATCCTGTCGTGTCGTGTCGTGTCGTGTTGTGTCGTGTCCGTCGCGTTGCCTTGCATTACATTGTATTGTATTGTATTGCATTGCATTGCATTGTATTCTGTCGTGTTGCAATGCACTGCACTGTAATGTACCGCACTGAAGTACACTGCACTGTCCTACACGGTATTGTACTGTACTGTACTGTACTGTACTGCACTGTACTCTACTGCACCGTCACGTCACTGTGACGCACTGTACTGTCATGTACTGTACTGAACTGCCCTACACTGTACTGTACTTTTTTGTGTGCACTGTACTGTACTCTGTTACACTGCACTGTCTTCCGTTGTCATGGTAATGCACTGTACCACACTGCACTGCAATGGACTTCACAGTACTGCACTGTACTCCTCTACGCTGCACTATCCTGCCATACACTGTACTATACTATACTGTACTGTACTGTACTGTACTGTACTGTAGTGTTCCTTCTTGTAGTGCACTTGCACTGTCATGCACTTCACAGTACTGCACTGAACTCCTCTACACTGCACTGTCCTGCCATACACTGTACTGTAGTATTCCTTCTTGTAGTGCACCTGCACTGCAATGCACTTCATAGTACTGCACTGTACTCCTCTACACTGCACTGCCCTGCCCTACACTGTACTGTACTGTACTGTACTGTACTGTAGTGTTCCTTCTTGTAGTGCACTTGCACTGTAATGCACTTCACAGTACTGCACTGAACTCCTCTACACTGCACTGTCCTGCCATACACTGTACTGTACTGTACTGTACTGTACTGTACTGTAGTGTTCCTTCTTGTAGTGCACTTGCACTGCAATGCACTTCATAGTACTGCACTGTACTCCTCTACACTGCACTGTCCTGCCATACACTGTACTGTACTGTACTGTACTGTACTGTACTGTACTGTACTGTAGTGTTCCTTCTTGTAGTGCACATGCACTGTAATGCACTTCACAGTACTGCACTCTACTCCTCTACACTACACTACACTGTCCAGCCCTACACTGTACTGTACTGTAGTGTTCCTTCCTGTAGTGCACTTGCACTGTAATGCACTTCACAGTACTGCACTGTACTCCTCTACACTGCACTGTCCTGCCATACACTGTACTGTACTGTACTGTACTGTACTGTAGTGTTCCTTCTTGTAGTGCACTTGCACTGCAATGCACTTCACAGTACTGCACTGTATCTTCTAACACTGCACTGTCCTGCCATACACTGTACTGTACTGTACTGTACTGTACTGTACTGTACTGTAGTGTTCCTTCTTGTAGTGCACTTGCACTGCAATGCACTTCATAGTACTACACTGTACTCCTCTACACTGCACTGCCCTGCCATACACTGTACTGTACTGTACTGTACTGTACTGTACTGTAGTGTTCCATCTTGTAGTGCACTTGCACTGTAATGCACTTCACAGTACTGCACTGTACTCCTCTACACTGCACTGTCCTGCCATACACTGTACTGTACTGTACTGTACTGTACTGTAGTGTTCCTTCTTGTAGTGCACTTGCACTGTAATGCACTTCACAGTACTGCACTCTACTCCTCTACACTGCACTGTCCTGCCATACACTGTACTGTACTGTACTGTACTGTAGTGTTCCATCTTGTAGTGCACTTGCACTGTAAAGCACTTCACAGTACTGCACTATACTCCCTCTACACTGCACTGTCCCCCTGCCCTACACTGTACTGTACTGTACTGTACTGTACTGTACTTTAGTGTTCCATCTTGTAGTGCACTTGCACTGAAATGCACTTCACGTACTGCACTATACTCCTCTACACTGCACTGTCCTGCCATACAACTGTACTGGTACTGTACTGTACTGTACCTGTACTGTTACTGTAGTGTTCTTCTTGTTGGTGCAACTTGCACTGTAATGCACTTCACAGTACTGCACTCTACTCCTCTACACCTGCACTGTCCTGCCAATACACTATACTGTACTGTACTGTACTGTAGTGTTCCTTCTGTAGTGCACCTGCACTGTAATGCACTTCACAGTACTGCACTCTACTCCTCTACACTGCACTGTCCTGCCCTACACTGTACTGTACTGTACTGTACTGTAGTATTCCTTCTTGTAGTACACTTGCACTGCATATGCACTTCATAGTACTGCACTGGTACTCCTCTACGCCTGCACTGTCCTGCCCTACACTGTACTGTACTGTACTGTACTGTACTGTAGTGTTCCTTCCTTGTAGTGCACTTGCACTGTAATGCACGTCACAGTACTGCACTGTACCGGTCTATACTGCACTGTCCTGCCCATACACTGTACTGTACTGTACTGTACTGTACTGTACTGTACTGTAGTGTTTCTCTCTTGTAGTGCACTTGCACTGTAAATGCACTCACAGTACTGCACTGTACCTCTTCTACACTGCACTGTCCTGCCATACACTGTACTGTACTGTACTGTACTGTACTGTACTGTACTGTACTGTACTGCAGTGTTCCTTCTTGTAGTGCACTTGCACTGTAATGCACTTCACAGTACTGCACTGTACTCTTCTACGCTGCACTGTCCTGCCATGCACTGTAGTGTTCCTTCTTGTAGTGCACTTGCACTGTAATGCACTTCACAGAACTGCACTGTACTCCCTCTCTACGCACTGTCCTGCCCTACGCCTGTACTGTACTGTACTGTACTGTAACTGTACTGTACTGTACTGTACTGTATGTAGTGTTCCTCTTGTAGTGCACTTGCATTGTATTGCACTTCACAGTACTGCACTATATTCCCTCTACACTGCCACTATCCTGCCCATACACTGGACTGTACTGTACTGTACTGTAGTGTTCCTTTCTGTAGTGCACTTGCACTGTAATGCACTTCACAGTAACTGCACTGTTCTCCTCTACACTGCACTGTCCTGTCCTACACTGTACTGTACTGTACTGGTACTGTACTGTACTGTAGTGTTCCTTCTTGTAGTGCACTTGCACTGCAATGCACTTCACAGTACTGCACTGTACTTCTCTACACTGCACTGTCCTGCCCTACACTGTACTGTAGTGTTCCTTCTTGTAGTGCACTTGCACTGCAATGCACTTCATAGTACTGCACTGTACTCCTCTACACTGCACTGTCCTGCCATACACTGTACTGTACTGTACTGTACTGTACTGTACTGTACTGTAGTGTTCCTTCTTGTAGTGCACTTGCACTGTAATGCACTTCATAGTACTGCCTCTACTCCTCTACACTGCACTGTCCTGCCCTACACTGTACGGCACTGTACTGTACTGTACTGTACTGTAGTATTCCTTCTTGTAGTGCACTTGCCACTGCCAGTGCACTTCACAGAACTGCACTGTACTCCTCTCTACTGCACTGTCCTGCCCTACGCTGTACTGTACTGTACTGTACTGTACTGGAGTGTTCCTTCTTG
Source organism: Babylonia areolata (assembly GCF_041734735.1). Taxonomy (NCBI): domain Eukaryota; kingdom Metazoa; phylum Mollusca; class Gastropoda; order Neogastropoda; family Buccinidae; genus Babylonia; species Babylonia areolata. Next base: position 32,126,971 of record NC_134887.1, on the reverse strand, counting down.
TAGTGCACTTGCACTGTAATGCACTTCACAGTACTGCACTGTACTCCTCTACACTGCACTGTCCTGCCATACACTGTACTGTACTGTACTGTACTGTACTGTACTGTACTGTAGTGTTCCTTCTTGTAGTGCACTTGCACTGCAATGCACTTCACAGTACTGCACTGTACTTCTCTACACTGCACTGTCCTGCCATACACTGTACTGTACTGTACTGTAGTGTTCCTTCTTGTAGTGCACTTGCACTGCAATGCACTTCATAGTACTGCACTGTACTCCTCTACACTGCACTGTCCTGCCATACACTGTACTATACTGTACTGTACTGTACTGTAGTGTTCCTTCTTGTAGTGCACTTGCACTGCAATGCACTTCATAGTACTGCACTGTACTCCTCTACACTGCACTGTCCTGCCATACACTGTACTGTACTGTACTGTAGTGTTCCTTCTTGTAGTGCACTTGCACTGTAATGCACTTCACAGTACTGCACTGTACTCCTCTACACTGCACTGTCCTGCCCTACACTGTACTGTACTGTAGTGTTCCTTCTTGTAGTGCACTTGCACTGCAATGCACTTCATAGTACTGCACTGTACTCCTCTACGCTGCACT
>NC_134887.1:32086356-32108856 GCF_041734735.1 Babylonia areolata | reverse complement strand
GCACCGACAGTCCACAGGGAATCATCGATGTCAGGTCGCCAAGAGTCCACACACCAGAGGAGACCCTGCACTGCTGCTGAGTCACTTCGGTGGTGTTAGGTAGTGATTTAGCGTACTTAGGGCACCACCAACTAAGCCCCCAACTGATGACAATAATGGCTTAGTCGTGGAGCCAGACTGAGTGTCTCCCCCAGAGTGGAGACCACCACCACGTCCCTCCAGTGACAGTGCCCCATGAATCCGCTGACACTGAAGACCTTGACAAGGCTCACCCCAAGCACAGAAGTGGATGGGGTATTGAAACTGATGTCACCATGAGAGCAGGGCATGAAAGGCCTCATAATTTGGGACTGTAACTTAATGTTGTTATGCATTATTGTTTTATTAAAAAAAAAGAAAAAAAAAAGAAAAAAAAAGTAGCTTGCTTTCTTGTTGTGACATGCTCAGTAAATAATACAATGACTGGTGGCCATGTTTATAAAAAGAACAAAAACTTTGAAAGGGGGAGAATTTAAGTTTGTGCACTCTCTGCAAACTGCGAAAATTCTCTGGTGATCATAATGATTGTTGTTGTCACATTAAATGTAAAAACAAAAAAAAAAACAATAAAATATTTTTGAAAAAGGAAAGAAAAAAAGAGAGCTGCATATCCGCACAGCCTCACATAATTTGTAAGAATTTAGTGTGTTCCTGAATATTCTTCAAAGCATCGATTTGTTCCTGATCTTTATGTTATCTGTCCTTGACAGTGTGTTGGTTTGGCATCGTTTATTTTGGCAGTGGGACATACATACATATATATATATATATATATATATATATATATATATATATATATATATATGTGTGTGTGTGTGTGTGTGTGTGTGTGTGTGTATATATATATATATATATGTATCATGTATGATTGGTTTTTGAGTATTGTGATATTGTTTCAAGTATTGTGGTATTAGTGTTAAGTATTTAGTGTTAAGTATTGTGGTATTAAATGTGCAATATTTAGGTATTGTGATGTATGGTTATATAAATGTATGATTAGTGATTTGTTGTGTCTGAAAAAAAAAAGTGTTTGGTTGGATGTCTGTGCAGAATTATAGACAAGAGTAATGTTCATGTCAGTGTTGATAATGATATGCATCTTTCGCTCGTTGGATTTTAGATTGTACAGCGCAGTTGAGCATTTGTTTTACTAGGAAAGGAGCGATATGAATTATATTATCATTATTATTACTATTATTATTATCATCATGCAAAGATGCCACCTGTTACAATTTCACCGTATTTTGTTACGTTTGACCGCAGTTTGTTCCGACGTTACGCCAGCGTCAGAATTGTTCCATCAAGCACTTTTGACTGCATAGCAATGTCACACTTAGTCAGTCAGCTTAATCGTAGCAGTTATACCGTGTTGCAGGTAGGCCCAAGTGTTTGTATGCCTTGTAGTTGTAGATAAAATGTAAGTTTGCTGATGTGGCTCGGAGTCCCAGTGTTGCTACCAAATTCAAAATGTTCCTACCAAATTTCCTGATTGTTCCTACAAACACTTGACAGGGGTTGGCATCTCTGACTATGGTGCTGGTTGTGGTGTGTGTCAGGAGCTATGTGAATTGGATTACTGTTATTATTACTGTTGTTACTATTCATTATGGTGCTGGTTGTGTTGTGTGTTACAGGTGGTGGAGGTGATAGCGCAGGGAGCGTTTGGCAATGTGCTCAAAGTGCAGCGCGAGGACGACAAAAAGTTTTATGCCATGAAGGTCAGTAAGAAGTTCTCCTGTGTTGGCTGAATTGGGAGCCATAAGCAGCATCAGGATTCAAATTTAACTCGTTTTTGAGTGCCAGTCGGGCACTCTGGACAAAACATTTGAGTGCTCAGTTGTGGTTTTGGGTGCCAGCAAAATAAAATGAAATAAAACGTGCCAAGGAAAGTTTTTCTGCCAGGCTTCATTGTACACGCGGTGGCGCTTTGATTCGTACTCCTGCTGTTTATTCGTTTTTGTCATCCTGAGCTTTCGTCTGTGTTTTGGGAGCCTTTCTTTTAACATTGAAAATGGGAAACGTCGTTCATCACTAACGCGCCATGAACGTCAACATCCGATCGCACACGAACAAAGATGCTGCTCTGTGAAGCGAGCTGCAGCAGACAACAATTTATATTTCGATCCATCGTGTTCGAGCTTGCTTTCTTGGTGTGTCTTTTAAATAATTTTCTTTTGCCTCAATCAATTTTTGAGTGCCATCTGGGCACTCTCGACAGAAAATTTGGGTGTCCGAGCCAACTTTTCGCTGCGTTTGCACCCAGGCACCCGCTAAATACAAACCCTGAGCATTGACTTGAAAGTTGTGTGCCTTGCGTTTGAAGAGAGTTAGTTTTACTGCTTTTCATTGTTTGTGGATCATTTGCTCTCCTGGCAAATGTTGTTCTTTCACCTTATCGTCTTACTATGCACCGTGTGTGTGGATTGTTATTTGCATTGGTCTATGGTCAGTTGCTGCGAATTCTGATTTGACTTGTTTCAGTGTCTTTGAATGTATAGTGAGTGTGTGTGTGTGTGTGTTTACAATGAGCTGGCGATTGCACACATTGATTTCTATGTGGATCGATAAAGTGTTTTTGAATTTGAATTGAATTGAATTCATTTTGAGTATTTTGAAGTAAGTATAGAATTTACATTAGGTTTGTTATCATGGGTAGGAGTAATTTGGTGTAATCTTGGGATGATGGATTAAGCTGAATGGCTGGCATCTTCAGTATGGCCTCATCTTGTCTGCCAAAAGGAGCTAAATGGTCAAGATAATGTGTCATGAACTGTGTTTTGGTTGCTTATTGTAATGTTTATTGAGTGTATGTGACAGTTTTGTGTTTAACACGGTTGGACATTTGCATAGTCTGGCAGTCCTGATATGGCCCTTTTCGGTCATCTGGACAGTGAGCAATAATGATAATAATAATAATAATGATTGTTGGGGGTTGTATGGTTCCTCTCAGATAGGAATACCATTGTATTAAAATGCACACATTAATTATGTTTTTACAGGTGTTGTGGGTTGTATGATTCCTGTCACATAGGAATACCAGTGTATTAAAATGTGCATATGTATTATGTTTTTACAGGTGTTGGGAGTTTTATGATTCCTCTCACACAGGAATACCATTGTATTAAAATGCGCATATGTATTATGTTTTTACAGGTGTTGGGAGTTGTATGATTCCTCTCACACAGGAATACCATTGTATTAAAATGCGCATAATTATGTATTATTTTTTTTATAAGTGCTGGGAGTTGTATGATTCCTCTCACACAGGAATACCAGTGTATTAAAATGCGCATAATTATGTATTATGTTTTTGTAGGTGTTGGGGTTGAATGATTCTTCTCACACAGGAATACCAGTGTATTAAGATGCGCATAATTATGTATTATGTTTTTACAGGTGTTAGGGGTTGTATGATTCTTCTCACACAGGAATACCAGTGTATTAAAATGCGCATATGTTTTATGTTTCTACAGGTGCTAGACAAGCAGCAGATCATTCAGGAGAACGCTGTGAAACAGTGCAAAGATGAGGCGACGATACAGGTGAGTTACCATGTTAGTCATTCAATCAATGCAGTGAATCAGTGTTCTTTGTACAGCATGTGGTCTGTGCAGTTTCAGTTTCAGTTTCTCAAGGAGGTGTCAGTCACTGTGTTTGGACAGATCCCTATATATATACATCTGCTAGGCAGATGCCTGACCAGCAGCATAGGCCAACGCCCTTAGTCATTCCTTGAGTGCATGCTTTTGTGTACCTATCGGTGTGGATTTCGTTGTACAGAATTTTTTTGCCAGAGGGCAAGACTTTGTTGCCACAGGTTCTTTTTACCATGCGCCAAGTGCGTTCTGTACATGGGACTTTGGTTTATCGTCTCATGCTACACTTTGTTGCCACAGGTTCTTTTTACCATGCGCCAAGTGCGTTCTGCACATGGGACTTTGGTTTATCGTCTCATGCTACACTTTGTTGCCACAGGTTCTTTTTACTGTGCGCCAAGTGCGTTCTGCGCATGGGACTTTGGTTTATCATCTCATGCTACACTTTGTTGCCACAGGTTCTTTTTACCGTGCGCCAAGTGCGTTCTGCACATGGGACTGTGGTTTATCGTCTCATGCTACACTTTGTTGCCACAGGTTCTTTTTACTGTGCGCCAAGTGCGTTCTGCACATGGGACTTTGGTTTATTGTCTCATGCTACACTTTGTTGCCACAGGTTCTTTTTACTGTGCGCCAAGTGCGTTCTGCACATAGGACTTTGGTTTATTGTCACATGGGACTTTGGTTTATTGTCTCATGCTACACTTTGTTGCCACAGGTTCTTTTTACTGTGCGCCAAGTGCGTTGTGCACATGGGACTTTGGTTTATCGTCTCATCGGACACCCAGTTTGATTACCAGTCAAAAGGTGGTGAGACCAGGACTGGAACCCAGACCCTCACCAGCACTGTACTGGCAGATAAGCGTCTCAGCATGGGCCACCTTCCCCCTGTAGTCAGTGTCTGTGAAAGAACCCACAGCTACCAGTACCAGTATCAGTATCAGTAGCTCAAGGAGGCGTCGATGCGTTCGATCGAATCCATATACGTACGCTGCACCACGTCTGCCAAGCAGATGCCTGACCAGCAGGGTAACCCAACGCGCTTAGTCAGGCCTTGAGAAGAAGAAAAAAAAAAAGAATTAATAATGAAAAAAAGAAAGAAGAATAAATGAAAAAATGAATTTAAAAAAAGGAGAAGAAAATAAATAAAGAAATGAATTAGTAAATAGATAAATAAATGAATTAAAAAAAAAAAAAAAGAATTATAATAATAACAGCTACCAAAGTAGGGGGAAAAAAAAGGGAAGGAAATCCACAGCAAGGATAGAGTTGCCCCTCACCTATAGAAAATGTTCACTGTTATAAATAAACGGTGCATGGTAGGCAACTGCAATGACAGGACAATACTGCTGATGATACTAAGCTCGATAGCGATGACAGTTGATGATGACAACAACCGATAAAATTACCACTAGAAAAGCATATATAGCATTGTTAAATTACTGACTTAGCGAATTCTCTGCCAACTGGTATTATTTAGAAGAGAAAAAAAATCTGCTGGCAGTGAACTCCTGACTCCATTTTCTTCCTTTGTGGATCCTTGTTTCAGTTATCAAAATTAACCCGTTTCAGTTCTCTTGCCTGTGGATTCTGACGACAGTAATAATGATAATAATAATAATGGATACTTATATAGCACACTATCCAGAAATCTGCTCTAGGTGCTTTACAAAAACGCTTTGTTAACATAAAACATTACATCTATGTTACATACACACACCAAAATATGACTACACACACACACACACACACACACACACACACACACACACACACACACACACGCACACACACACACTGCGTACATACATTTTAACAATACATATGTATCTAACAGCTACCCTAACACATACGCACACATAGGCAGGCACAAACTTACATAAACGCACGCGCACACAATACACATTCATATACATGCATGTAGTTATGTACACATACATATGTATACATACATAGTCAAGCACAGCTAACGCAAAGGAAGTGGACTTGCCACAACTGAACTTACTGGAACAGTAACTGGAACTCAGATCACCAACATTTATTTGTCTTTGTCTTTGTATTTTTTTTGCAATTTTTTGTACTTCCACTGATTGAAAACTTCCTTTGTTTTGGAAGCAACAACTGATGATGATGATGATGATGACAATCGGAAGCATAATGACGTCAGATGACAACTTCTTCTTCTTCTGCGTTCGTGGGCTGCAACTCCCATGTTCACTCGTATGCACACGAGTGGGCTTTTACGTGTATGACCGTTTTGACCCTGCCATATAGGCAGCCATACTCCACTTTCGGGGGTGTGCATGCTGGGAATGTTCTTTGTTTCCATAACCCACCGAACGCTGACATGGATTACAGGATCTTTAACGTGCGTATTTGATCTTCTGCTTGCATATACACACGAAGGGGGTTCAGGCACTAGCAGGTCTGCACATATGTTGACCTGGGAGATTGTAAAAATCTCCACCCTTTACCCACCAGGTGCCGTCACCGTGATTCGAACCCGGGACCCTCAGATTGAAAGTCCAGCGCTTTAACCACTCGGCTATTGCGCCCGTCGGTCGTCAGATGACAACAAAAACGAAAAACAGTTCACTGTCACCAGCGCTGTTGTTGCTTTTTTTTTTTTTTTTTTTTTTTTTTTTTTGTCAGATGACAAAAAGCAACAAGCGCTGGTGACAGTGAATTGTTTTTTTGTTCTCACAATGACTTGTCTGGTGCTTGCTGTGTGTGTGATGGGCAGCAAATGGCAGGGGAGCATCCATTCATCGTCAAGACCTACGAGTACTGGCAGTCACGCCGCAGCTTGTACATAGGTGAGGCCCCCTCAAGGGGTGGGGGGTGGTGTTGGTATTATTATTGTTATTATTGTTGTTGTTGTTCTTCTTTTTGGGGGCAGGTCTGATTGGCCTGTTCCCGTTTCGTCTTTTTTTTGGGGGTGTGGGTGTGTGTGTGTGTGGGGGGGGGGGGGGGGGGGGGGGTTGTACTGCCACCATCAGTGGCCTCTTGAGAGTGTTGCTCCTTGTCCTGTCTTGCCTACTTGCTGTTCCTGTTTTGCCTGTTGAGCCTCTGTTTCTCTCTCTCTCTCTCTCTCTGTCTCTCTTTCTCTGTCTTTCTCTCTGTCTCTCTCTCACTCATTCTCTCTCTAGCACACAGAGACACACAGACACCCACACAAACACACACAGATGTGCATATGCATACACACACACACACACACAGATGCACACACACACACACACACACACTGTCTGTCTCTCTGTCTCTGTTGTCCCTCCAACTAAGGATGAACGCCAAAATATGATGGTGCTTAGATACCACTGTCAGCTTCTATGAACACTGATGATTCTTAACTGGACTTGAGACCGGGTGAAATGTTGAATGCATGTGGAACTCACACACGCACGCACACACACACACACACACACACACACACACAGACAGAACTAATGAAATACATAGGCCAACTGGGAGTAGAAGAATGAGGATCAACAATAATCAGCGACAGGCAAAAAAAAAAAAAAATTGCAGAATGGATGAATTAAAAAACAGGTGAGTTGGGATAACACCCAATTTTTCATCTTCTGTTGGCCAGACATGTCTTAGCAAATATGTGTGTGTTTTGCAGTGTTGGACTACGTGCCTTTTGGAGAGATGTTTGATATTTTTTTAAGTTTGTGTTATTGGTGTTGCAGTGTTGGACGATGTGCCTTTCGAAGAGATGTTTGATATTTTGTGAAGTCTATGTTATTGGTGTTTTAATGTTGGACGTCGTGCCTTACAGAGAGATGTTTGATATTTTGTGAAGTCTATGTTATTGGTGTTGCAGTGTTGGACTACGTGCCTTTTGGAGAGATGTTTGATATTTTGTGAAGTCTATGTTATTTGTGTTTTAGTGTTGGACGACGTGCCTTTTGAATAGATGTTTGATATTTTGTGAAGTCTATGTTATTGTTGTTGCAGTGTTGGACAACGTGTCTTTCGGAGAGATGTTTGATATTTTGTGAAGTCTGTGTTATTGGTGTTGCAGTGTTGGACTACGTGTCTTTTGGAGAGATGTTTGATATTTTGTGAAGTCTATGTTATTGGTGTTGCAGTGTTGGACTACGTGTCTTTTGGAGAGATGTTTAATATTTTGTGAAGTCTGTGTTATTGGTGTTGCAGTGATGGACTACATGTCTTTTGGAGAGATGTTTAATATTTTGTGAAGTCTATGTTATTGGTGTTGCAGTGTTGGACTATGTGCCTTATGGAGAGATGTTTGATATTTTGTGAAGTCTATGTTATTGGTGTTGCAGTGTTGGACGATGTGCCTTTCGGAGAGATGTTTAATATTTTGTGAAGTCTGTGTTATTGGTGTTGCAGTGTTGGACGACGTGCCTTACGGAGAGGTGTTTGATATTTTGTGAAGTCTATGTTATTGGTGTTTTAGTGTTGGACGACGTGCCTTTCAGAGAGATGTTTGATATTTTGTGAAGTCTATGTTATTGGTGTTTTAGTGTTGGACAACGTGCCTTTCGAAGAGATGTTTGATATTTTGTGAAGTCTATGTTATTGGTGTTGCAGTGTTGGACGACGTGCCTTTCGGAGAGATGTTTGATATTTTGTGAAGTCTATGTTATTGGTGTTGCAGTGTTGGACGACGTGCCTTTCGAAGAGATGTTTGATATTTTGTGAAGTCTATGTTATTGGTGTTTTAGTGTTGGACGACGTGCCTTTCGAAGAGATGTTTGATATTTTGTGAAATCTGTGTTATTGGTGTTGAAGTGTTGGACGACGTGCCTTACAGAGAGATGTTTGATATTTTGTGAAGTCTATGTTATTGTTGTTGCATTGTTAGACTACATGCCTTACGGAGAGATGTTTGATATTTTGTGAAGTCTGTTATTGGTGTTACAGTGTTGGACAACATGCCTTTCGGAGAGATGGTTAATATTTTGTAAAGTCTATGTTATTGTTGTTGCAGTGTTGGACTACGTGCCTTACGGAGAGATGTTCACATTATGGACGTTCCACGGAGCTTTTCCAGAGTCACTAGCCAAGATTTACATTGCAGAAATGGCCATGATTCTGGGTATGGTGGACCTGTGAAGACACATAATGGTTTGGAGGGATCTTGACTGTGTGAAAATGGTGGTAGTTAGTTACACATTAAAAAAAAAGAAAAGAAAAAAAGATGAACATTTCTATGCACATATCTTGTACTTTGTTTTTGGAAAGAGAGAGAGAGAGAGTGTGTGTGTGTGTGTCTTGTCATTTAAACTGTGTTAAACCGCATCACAAAAACTCCAATGGTGATATCTTTTTAAAAAGGATTGATGCCTTTATGTTGTATGATTTAGTACTGACTTTGCAACATTATATTTCAGAGACCTCCCAACTGTTTTAACATGAATTCTGCATAGTTGTACATTAGTAAAAAGTTAAAAAAAAAAAAAAAAAAAGAAAAAAAGTATATCATCTTAGACTGTTTCTCAGTTGTAGGATGAACGTGGTAGTTGACTGGAGTAAAAAAAAAAAAAGGAGAAAAAATATATCATTTTAGACAGTTTCACAGTTATGGGATGAAAGCAGCAGTTGACTGGGGTAAAAAGGGGGGGAACTTGTTTCTTGATAATGTCCACATCTGTATTACACACTTTCTGTGGGAAACCAGTAGTTCACAGAGGCCAGATGTCATGATGAAATCAAAACAGAGCATGGATGCAGTATTTCTTCTGTTCCAGACTACTTGCACAACAACGGGGTGATCTACCGGGACGTGAAGGTAAGCCCTTTAGCTGACTGAGAACCTGTGGTAATGCTCGTCAGTTGTTTCTTCTTCTTCTTCTTCTTCTTCTGCATTCGTGGGCTTCAACTCCCACGTTCACTCGTATATACGCGAGTGGTCTTTTTACGTGTATGACCGTTTTTACCCCGCCATGTAGGCAGCCATACTCCGCTTTCAGGGGTGTGCATGCTGGGTATGTTCTTGTTTCCATAACCCACCGAACGCTGACATGGATTACAGGATCTTTAACGTGCGTATTTGATCTTATGCTTGTGTATACACATGAAGGGGGTTCAGGCACTGGCAGGTCTGCACATATGTTGACCTGGGAGACCGTAAAAATCTCCACCCTTTACCCACCAGACGCCGTCACCGTGATTCGAACCCGGGACCCTCAGATCGAAAGTCCAACGCTTTAACCATTCGGCTATGGCGCCCGTCAGTTGTTTCTTGTCAGGGGAATTGACAGAGGAGACTGTCGGTATACTATAGGTTATTTTCTCTTGTTGCTCTTCATTCAAGGCAACTCCCACATTCACTCATATACATGAGTGGGCTTTTACATGTATGACTTTTTTGCACCCCCCTTGTGGCCAGTTGTATTCTGTTTTTTTGGGGGGTGCATGCCGAGTATGTTTCGTGTTTCCACAACCCACTGAACGCTGACGTGGATTAATGGGCACAATAGCCGAGTGGTTAAAGCATTGGACTCTCAATCTCAGGGTCCCGGGTTCGAATCTCAGTGACGGCGCATGGTGGGTAAAGGGTGGAGATTTTTCCAATCTCCCAGGTCAACATATGTGCAGATCTGCTAGTGCCTGAACCCCCTTTGTGTGTATATGCAAGCAGAAAATCAGATATGCACGTTAAAGATCCTGTAATCCATGTCAGCGTTCGGTGGGTTATGGAAGCAAGAACATACCCTGCATGCACACCCCCGAAAGCGGAGTATGGCTGCCTACATGGCGGGGTAAAAACGGTCATACACGTAAAAGCCCACTCGCATACATACGAGTGAACGTGGGAGTTGCAGCCCACAAACGCAGAAGAAGAAGAAGAAGAAGAAGAAGAAGAAAATGGATTTATAGTGCGAGTGTTTGATCTTCTGTATGCACGTACACATGAAGGAGGTTCAGGCACTCGCAGCTCTGCACATCTGTTGATCAAAGAGATAGAAAAACTCTCCACCTTTTACCCACTGACTGGGATTCAAACCCGGGATGCCCAGATTGAAAGTCCAACGCCTTAGCCACTTGGCTGTTGCGCCCGTACAGGTTCTCTGATTATGGATACATACAGAAAGAAAAAAAAAAAATCTCAACTCGGAATCCAAAGCTGAACTTGTTTGGATATTTGGACAGTTTGACACCACCTTTCTCAGCACAAACGGTAGAGGAAGGAATTGGGTTGCTCAGGATGGAAGAAGGCAGAATACACAGCTGCATCAGCATTGCCTGACCACAGGCACCTGACTGTGATGTTGCAACAGACTGTCATTGGCAGAAAGGTGAAGACACTTGTCTGCCTTCTTCTTCTTCTGCGTTCACTCGTATGCACACGAGTGGGCTTTTACGTGTATGACCGTTTTTACCCCGCCATGTAGGCAGCCATACTCCGTTTTCGGGGGTGTGCATGCTGGGTATGTTCTTGTTTCCATAACCCACCGAACGCTGACATGGATTACAGGATCTTTAACGTGCGTATTTGATCTTATGCTTGTGTATACACATGAAGGGGGTTCAGGCACTGGCAGGTCTGCACATATGTTGACCTGGGAGATTGGAAAAATCTCCACCCTTTACCCACCAGGCGCCGTCACCGAGATTCGAACCCGGGACCCTGAGATTGAGAGTCCAACGCTTTAACCACTCGGCTATTGCGCCTGTCAGCTTGTCTGCCAATACAGAGTCCGTGAGGGTCAGGGTTCCAATCCGGCTCTCGCCCTTTCTCCCAAGTTTGACTGGAAAATCGAACTGAGTGTTTAGTCCTTTGGATGAGACTATACTCCAAGGTCTCATGTGCAGTACGCACTTGGCGCACTGAAAAAGAACCCATGGCAACGAGAGCGTTGTCCTCTGGCAAAATTCTGAAAAATAAATCCACACGGATAGGTACAGAAATACATACGCATGCACTCCAGGCCTGACAAGCGCGTTGGGTTATGCTGCTGGTCAGGCATCCCGGTAGCAGATGTGGTGTAGCTTATATGGATTTGTCCAAACGCAGTACCGCCTCCTTGAGAAGCTGAAACTGAAACTGAAACTGTCATGGATTTGAAGGAGAATCCAGGCCAGTGTCCTGGATGAGGCTAAGCCATCTCATCTTGATTTATGGACGGCTTCTTCAGCGTTATCTTCCAGGAACTGGTTTCTGGAGGCTGATCTGGGAGGTGTTTTACGAGCAGAGTGAGTTGACATCACTCTGGCGTTACCGTATTCGGTCGGGGAATGGTAGAAGGAAAGAAGAGGTGAGAAGAGTATAGGTTTGTAAACTGTATACAGATCACTGCTCAGATTGTGGATGTACGACTGGCGAGAAATTGTACTTGTTATTATCATGATTATTTTCTTTGTTTTTGGTGTTTTTGTTTTGTTTTGTTTGTTTGTTTGCTCTTTCCCACAACCCCCCTCCCCACCCGTTAGATGTTGATGGCTTGGAATGGATTCTGTTGCAGATGGAAAACATCTTGTTGGACGGAAGTGGTAAGAATGTTGGTTTTTTTGTTTTTTTTCAATATTCCATTTCTGTCTTAACTCACTCGGTATGGCCAGTCCTCTCTTCTCCTCTACACAGACCCCTCGGATGTCCAGTGGGTGTCTGAATGACCCAACCTTTAGCTTCCGTCGTCAGAATTGTGGTATTCTTTGTCAACATTCACCTCTTCAGTATAAGAGCCTTCCGCTTGCAATATTTTGATGATGGTAATTGGGGTGAAACGCTGTTAACGTCGATTCTTTCGCCGTTCGTATGGAAAGAGTTAAATAACCCCCCTGACCTGTCACCATGCCCCCACCCTTCCACCCCCTCTTGCATTCTGTAGGATTGGGATTCCATGAGGTCATGCAGTATCAGTATCAGTATCGGTATCAGTAGCTCAAGGAGGCGTCACTGCGTTCGGACAAATCCATATACGCCACACCACATCTGCCAAGTAGATGCCTGACCGGCAGCATAACCCAATTCGCTCAGTCAGGCCTTGAGAAAAAAAAAAAGAAAAAAAAAAGAGGTAAATGAATATCTTAAAAAAACTATATATTTGATAATGATAATAATAATAACAGTAATAATAATAAATAAAAATTAAAAAGATAATAAATAAACAAACGAGCAAATAAATGTAAAACATACAGCCTTCACACATGTCATGCAATAGCCTGTCTGCATTGTATTGTATTGCATTACATTGCGTTGTGTTGCAGTGCATTGCATTGTACTGTATTGTATTGTATTGTTTTGTATTACTTTTTAGTCGCACCATATTTCTCTGTGTGAAATTCCAGCTGCTCTCTCCCCTGTGGAAAGCATGCTGCCGCTGTGCGGGGCCACCCTTGTTTTATTTTCTTTTTTTCTGTCTGTGTGTCCATGTATTCAGCTGGTTTCCTGTCAGAGTGGACATTTTTGTACAAAATTTTGCGAGGGACAAACCTTTTGTTGCCATGGGCTCTTTTATGTGTGGTTAAGTGCATTGTTGTAGAAAAAAAATCTGCTTTGATGATAAAACAAAATACGCTTCCAGGCAGAAAAAAACACACCCAAAAAAAACAACAAAAAAACAAGTGGTACTGCACTCTGGTGACATGCTTTCCCTGGGGAAGGCAGCTAAAATTTCACTCAGAGAAATCTGTAGTGACAAAAAAAAAAAAAAAGTAATACAGTATGATGCAATGCAATGCAATACAATGCAATACGGTGCAATACGGTACAGTACAGTACAATACAATACAATGCAGTGCAATTGCAGTACAGTACAAATACCAATGCAATGCAATAACACACAATACAATCAGTAATGGCAGCAGTAGTAACTGCGGCAGTGGCACTGTGAGAGAGGAAATGCTAGACAGTACCTGGGATTTGCTCAGTACGTCATCACTATCTTGCTGTACTTCTGACCACCCTCAACATGCGTAGTGTCAGTATATGTGCAGATGCAAGGTTTCATCCGAGATGCTATGAGGACAATACCATCGGTGTGCATTTGTGGTGTATGTCAGTGTATGTGTAGTTGTAAGGTTTCATCCAAGGTACTTTGAGGACAATACCGACGGTGTGTATTTGTGGTGTTAAAAGTAGACATAAAGTATGTACCTCTTAATTATTGTCTTTCTGATCACTACACTGGACAGGCAAAGCACATTAATGTTTATAAAAGTTTTGTCTTCGTTATTCGGCAACAGAAAGAAATGCGTTTTATGAGGAAAGTAGTACATTAATTGTCATGGAAATTTCTGAAAATGGCATGGAAAGGTTTTGGTTTTCCACAGGAGAAATGCTTTGGTATTGCCCTGTTGGAAATTGTTCACGTGTGTGAGTATGTGTGTGTGTGTACGTACGTGATAATGTACCAATTGTTCTTTTCATTGCTTTGTTACTGTTTATAGACTATTCCAGTTACTATGCTTATTCGTGAGAGAGAGAGAGAGAGAGACGCTTTTGACGCTTTGACATTTTTATTGTCATTACCTGTAAGGGTCTATTGACAAGGGGGTGACGGGGATTAATTCTTAAATCCCCTTAAATGCAAAGCAACATTCTGCTTAACAGCATTTCATCAACAAACAAACAAACAAACAAAATCTCTAAATATAACTCTCTCACGATACATTAAGCAAGCGGAACACACACACACACACACACACACACACACACAAAGAAACTAATCATTCAAACTCGACCACCCATTCTAGGAGTGATATAGTTCAATATATCAATTATCTACCTTACCAAATTAACATAAGAAAAAATTTACATATGGATGAGAGAGAGAGAGAGAGAGAGAGAGAGAGAAGTTTCTTTTATTGAATGAGGGGGTTGATTTTGCAGGTCATATACAACTGACCGACTTTGGGCTGGCCAAATGGCTGCAGGGGGGTTCTCAAACACGCACCGTGTGCGGCACTCTGCAATACATGGGTAAGTACGGGGGCGATAGGGGGTGAGTTGGGAGGGGGGTGCGGGGGGGGGGATGTCTGCTTGATGCATTATCTGTAACCTGTATATGTGTTTGTACATATTTGTTTGTTTTTTTCTGTTGTGTATTTTCACTTTTTGTGGCATGCATAATCTGATATCCAGTGCATCGGTTTGTAAAGCTATCAGGTCAGGAGGTGTAATCAGAGGCACTGTAGAATGCAGACCAATGTTCAACAACTTGTTTGTACATGACTGCTACATGCCACAAAGTGATAAATGTTTTGTGGAAAATTTTGAAATTTCTTTGAGACACTTTAACCTTTACATCGCCAGCTATGTTCAAGCTGCTAACATTTTCTGCCAACTGATTTTCATTTACACTTGCAGCTTGCAAGACTGCTAGTTACAATCTGAACTGGTTGAAGAACTCACCATAGATCAAACCAAGTTTATAAAAGCCGCTGAAAATTGCTCCAAACCGTACAAGAGTTGTTTCAACAACGAGAAAGATGTTTTCGGTACATGTGGCAGGGAAGTGCTGGCTGAGTTTGGTGTGATTTATTGAAGAGTAGTGCAAGTTTGTTAACTCTAATGCTCAAGGTGCCAGCCAGTGCCAGCAGCGTTCTCCCTACAAGTCGCTGTGCGGGCGACTGTGGTGTTCTCGCTGCAAGTCACCGAGCGGCAATTAAAGCGACCAAAGGGTCAAAGAGTACTTTATTTTGAAAATAATTAGATAAAAACTATTTAGTCATAATAAAGTTTCTTTTCTTTTCTTGTCTCTTTGTCTCTGTCTTTCTTTCTTTCTGTCTCTTTCTATTTTTTTTTTCCTGTCTTGCAGCCCCTGAGGTGCTGACAGTGTATCCGTACGACCACGCTGCTGACTGGTGGTCCCTGGGAATCCTCATGTACACCATGCTGCTTGGGAAGGTAGGTCGCTGTTTCAGTTTTATTTTCAACGGGCGCAATAGCCAAGTGGTTAAAGCGTTGGACTGTCAATCTGAGGGTCCCGGGTTCGAATCACGGTGACGGCGCCTGGTGGGTAAAGGGTGGAGATTTTTCCGATCTCCCAGGTCAACATATGTGCAGACCTGCTTGTGCCTGAACCCCCTTCGTGTGTATATGCAAGCAGAAGATCAAATATGCACGTTAAAGATCCTGTAATCCATGTCAGCGTTCGGTGGGTTATGGAAACAAGAACATACCCAGCATGCACACCCCCAAAAACGGAGTATGGCTGCCTACATGGCGGGGTAAAAACGGTCATACATGTAAAAACCCACTCGTGTGCATACGAGTGAACGCAGAAGTTTCAGTTTCAGTTTCTCAAGGAGGTGTCACTGCGTTTGGACAAATCCTTGTATGCGCTACACCCCCACATCTGCTAGGCAGATGTCTGACCAGCAGCATAACCCAACAGACTTGTCAGGCCTTGAGTGCATGTTTATATATTTGTGGAGAAATCTCCACCCAGTTCCCACCAGGCGCAGTGACCGGTATTCGATCCTGTGACGACCACAGTGAAAGTCCAGTGCTTTAACCACTCGTCTGTTGCACCTGTCACATGGGATCTTTAACCTTTGACTTTATCATTTTTTTATTTTTTTTTATTGCTGTGTTTCAGTACCCGGTGGACGCTGTGGATAACCACACCAACATGGCGACCAGGGTGTTTGAGTGCGACTACCTTCTGCCCGGTCACTTCGGGGAGGACGTGCAGGATGTTATCCACAGGGTAAGGTCTCTCTGCAGTGTGTTTCAGCTTCACTTTCAGTTTCTCAAGGAGGCGTCACTGCTTTCGGACAAATTGTTATACGCTACACCACATCATGCCAGGCAGAGATGCCTTACCAGCAGCGTAACCCTGGCCTTGAGTGCATGTATATATATATTTGTGTGCCTATCATAGTGTCAGGTCAGGGGCATAGCCCTTGCTACTGGTACCATGTAACCCAGTACTACCTGCCGGATGTGAAGTCTCCCCAACAGCAGACCATGCGGAGGAGGAAACCTTTCCCAACGGCTGTGAAGGCGGAAGAGGATGACCAAAGGGCAGGAGGAGCTCTTATCCTTGGCTGGAAGCCCCCCTAGGAGATGCAGCTCCGAAGAAAAAACCTGCACCTGCCGAGGCTGTCCTACACATGGCAGTATCTGCACCTGTGGGACTGTGAGCGTCGATAGGCGAGAGAGTGGGGAAGGGACTGCACAACTCCTCCTCACTAAAAAAAAAAAAAAAGTCACCCGTGCTGGTCAGGCAGTGAGGACACACACCGACAGATAAGCCTGCCTGCCTACTCATCCATCGGACCAACGGGAGACTCCATCATCCATCACCTATCATAGTGGACTCCTACAGAATTTTGCCAGAGGACAAAACAAATGTTGCAGTGGGTTATTTATTTATTTTTTTTTTAGTGTGCGAAGTGCGTGCTGCAGCATCATTCTGCCACCTTCCACTTTTCTTCAGTGTGTGTTGGTGGGGTGGTGATGGTTATGTCAGTGTGTTGGTGGGGTGCTGATGGTTATGTCAGTGTGTTGGTGGTGGTGATGGTTATGTCAGTGTGTTGGTGGGGTGCTGATGGTTATGTCAGTGTGTTGGTGGTGGTGATGGTTATGTCAGTGTGTTGGTGGGGTGGCGATGGTTATAGGAAAGGTTGGGGAAAGGTCTGGGAAAAAAGTGGGGGAAAGGTCTAGGAAAAAGTGTGGGAAAGGTGTGGGGAATGGTGTGGGAAAAGGTGTGGGAAAAGGTGTGGGGAATGGTGTGGGAAAAGGTGTGGGGAATGGTGTGGGAAAAGGTGTGGGGAATGGTGTGGGAAAAGGTGTGGGAAAAGGTGCGGGGAATGGTGTGGGAAAAGGTCTGGGGAAAGGTGTGGGAAATGGAGTGGGGAATGATGTGGGGAAAGATGTGGAGAAAGGTGTGGGAAAAGGTGCGGGGAATGGTGTGGGAAAAGGTGTGGGGAATGATGTGGGGAAAGGTGTGGGGAATGGTATGGGAAAAGGTGTGGGAAAGGCGTGGGGAATGGTGTGGAGAAAGGTGTGGGGAATGGTGTGGAGAAAGGTGTGGGGGAAGGTGTGGGGAAAGGTGTGGAGAAGGGTGTGGGGAATGGTGTGGTATGTGTTCCTCTTGTGCTAGAAATTTCCTCTTTCTATCACTGTCTTTATTTCTGCCTTTTTCCTTCCTTCACTGTTGTCTCCTTTTTCTGCCTTCCCAGTCCATTCCCCTTTTCTTTTTTCCGAGCAAGCCTGGACACTGTTTTTTTCTCTTTTCCACAGTCTATGATGTACCATGTGTGCTGTTTTGGCTCTGGTGATTAGGTGGTCAAATTGATAACGCTGGGATGAGCACTAGCTGTCCATTCTGCAGTGTTACTTGCCTGCATGGCCTGTTTTTATGCATTCTTTCTTTGACTTTGAATTACTTTTTTTTCTTCTTTTTTTTACTTTTTTTTTTTTTTTTTTTGGTGGTGGTAATTTTGGGATGATGAATGAAGTGGAATGGCTGGTGTCCTCAGCATGGCCTAGTCTTGTTTGCCTTAACTCACTCAGTACAGCCAGTCCTCTCTTCTCCTCTACACAGACCCCTTGGATGTCCAGTGGGTTTCTGAATGACCGAACCTTTAGCTTCCGTCGTCAGAATTGTGGTATTCTTTGCCAACATTCACCTCTTCAGTATAAGAGCCTTCCGCTTGCAATATTTTGATGATGGTAACTAGGGTGAAACACTGTTAACGTCATCTCTTTCGCCGTTCGTATGGAGAGAGTTAAGAAGCAAAATGGTTAAGATATGAACTGTGTTTTGTAGGTTTATCTTAATGTTGTTGTTTTTTTGTGTGTGTGTATTTAACAGTTTTGATTTTAACATGATCGGACATTTGTGAAGTCGGGCAGTCCTGCTATGGCCCTGTGCAGCAGACGGCTGGACTTTAGGCAACAATAATAACAGTAATGATGATGATATTAATGATAATGATGACCTGTGGCTGCCTTGCAGCTGCTGACCAAGAGCCCTCAGCGACGACTGAGCAGCCTGTACACCCTGGAGGACCTGCCATTCTTCAGGGACCTCAACTTCACCGACCTGATAGAGAGAAAGGTAGTACCCGCACACAGGCAGACAACGGAATGAGATGAAGGGGACTTATCGTGGCTGGATAATGTTCTGATTTTTTTTTTTTTTTTTTGGCTGCCCCATCATCTGCACCGTTTCAGTGGCATTACTCCCACGCCGCTCATTTAGATTCCCCCATACACGGCCACACCCGGGTTCGTCCATCGCAGTTCCAGCGTCGGCAGTCCACAGGGAACCATCGATGTTAGGTCGCCAGGAGGCCGCACACCAGAGGAGACCCTGCACTGCTGTTGAGTCACTTCGGTGGTGTTCAGTGGTGCCTGTTCTGATTTTACATACTTAGGACACCACCTACTAAGCCCCTACTAACGACAATAATGGCTTAGTCGCGGAGCCAGACTGAGTGAGCGTCCCTCCCAGAGTGGAGACCGCCACCACGTCCCTCAGTGTTCTGAATTTAACCTGTTCCGAATTCTTTGTGCTTTCCTGCATCCTTTTACCAGTCATCAGTGTGTGCGAATTTTGAGCCAAAAAAAATATGGATACTTTCATTATCTCACTGTATGATAGCATAAAAAGGGAGGAAGTTTTATATTTTGTCCACAGCTAACTCGTTATGTTACTGATCTGTTTGGAAGTTTTCAGTTCATAAATTCTAACATTCATTCTTTTTGGCGATTTTATTTCTTACTCATACAAACGGGTCGTCTGTGGGGGAAAGTCCGGGGAGCTAACTAGCAGTACCAAGTGATTTAAAACTGAAGGTTCTTGTAGAAACCCTGAGACTTTTGTTTTTTTTCACCTTGGTTTGGTGGCTTGTGGCCAGGTGTGTCCCACGGAGATGGTGGCCGAGGACTTCTTCCCCATGTCCGGAACCAGCTGGGCCCCTCACCTGGTGGAGAGCAGAGAGAAGGACGAGTTTGACGGTGTACGTGCTGTGTGTGTGGGGATGTGTGGGGGTGGTGGTGGGTTTGAAGGGGGGAATGGGGGGGGGCGGGGGGGATTGAGCGTGGTGGTGGTTGTGGTGGTAGCGTGTGCAACAGTTTTAGCGGGCAACAGTAATGGGTGCATTACTAAATACCGCTTAAAAGAGACTAATAAAATCTGACAACTTTATTCAACTGTTGTTTTTTTTTGGTTTTTTTTAATGATTTTTTTTTTTTTTTTAAAGGCTTTTCACTTTTCTTAGGTAATTTTTTAAAGGCTTTAAAACTCAGAACAAAAAGGTTTGATGCCCGTTTTCAGTTGACTGAGAAGCCAGGTCAGTATATACCTCCAAAAACAGAGAATGGCTGCCTGTATGGTGAGGTAAAAAAAAACATCACTAATAAAAGCCCACTTGTACCAGTGAATGTGGCAGTCGTGCAGCCCACGAACGAAGAAGAAAAAGGTCCAGATTTTCTTCTTTTTTTTTTCTGTAACAGGATACCCATGCTTAAGAAGATGTTAATTCATTGTTTTTGTTAGTGTTATTATTCAGTTTTTGTTTTCATGAGATGGGCGCAATAGCCGAATGGTTAAAGCTTTGGACTGTCAATCTGAGGGTCCCGGGTTCGAAGCACGGTGACGGCGTCTGGTGGGTGAAGGGTGGAGATTTTTACGATCTCCCAGGTCAACATATGTGCAGACCTGCTAGTGCGTGAACCCCTTTCATGTGTATATGCAAGCAGAAGATCGAATACGCACGTTAAAGATCCTGTAATCCATGTCAGCGTTCGGTGGGTTATGGAAACGAGAACATACCCAGCATGCACACCCCCGAAAACGGAGTATGGCTGCCTACATGGCGGGGTAAAAACGGTCATACACGTAAAAGCCCACTCGTGTGCATACGAGTGAACGTGGGAGTTGCAGCCCACGAACGCAGAAGAAGAAGAAGAAGAAGAAGTTTTCATGAATTGTAATTATGATTGTTAATGACAGTAATATTGATATGAGATATATATATATATATATAGCGCCTCTCTGTGTCAGATATGCTCAGTTGTACTGTGCAGTTTTAATACCAATGTGTAAGACAAGCATTTAAACACTAAAAGGAAAGCTTACCTGCGTAAACCTGCACAGACACTTCACCAGACACACAAACACTAATTTACATACATATATACCCCCCCCCCCCCAAACAAACACTAATTTACATACATATATACCCCCCCCCCCCCACACACACACACAAACACTAATTTACATACATATATATATACCCCCCCCCCCCCCCACACACACAAACACTAATTTACATACATATATACCCCCCCCCCCTACACACACACACACAAACAAAAACAACCCATCACACACAGCATAATACTCCAGGTAACATTTATATGATACACATCAATGTTGTTGCTGTGTCTTCCAGTTTGACAGCACAAACTGCAGATGGAACCTCCCGCCGGACACGGTGCCTGTCTTTGTGTGACGTCACTGCTTGCGCGTCGGCACCCTTTGTGTGTGTGTGCGGATCACACACTGATGATGTGTGTCACGCCTTCAACAATGCATCAACTGATTATGTGTGTCACGCCTTCAACAACACATCAGCTGATGGTGTGTGTCACAACTTCAACAACACATCGGCTGATGATGTGTGTCACACACCTTCAGTAACACATCAGCTGATGGTGTGTGTCACAACTTCAACAACACATCGGCTGATGGTGTGTGTCACAACTTCAACAACACATTGACTGATTATGTGTCATACACTTTCAGTGATTCATCAACTGATTATGTGTCAATTGATATATGTGTCACACACACACACACACACACACACACACACCTTCTGTGATAACATCAACTGACCATGTGTGTCACACAACCTTCATCGATACTCCAACTGATTTATCAGATTATGTTCCCCACACCTTCGACAAGTACACCAGAGTCTAGGAGGCAGAACATTACTCACCGCTTTCAGACTTCCAAGTAAAGTTGGCCCTCTTCCCTTTCTTGCGGATCATAGTTACATGTGTGTGTGGGGGGGGGGGTAAAAAAAAAAAAAAAATGAGGTGATGGACTGAAAGTGATGAGAAGTTGCAGTGGAATTGCCTGTGTCAGAACTTCATGTGTGACTTGATTGGTGTGTGGACAAACAGTACGGCTTGATGATAACGGATTAGCTAGAATAGTAGAAAATATAAAGACAGTGGCAGCAAAAACAACAAAAAAAAAAAAAAAAAAGAAGAAAAAAAAAGTAAAAAGTAAAGAAGAAATGGTAAAAGTAAAAAAAAAAAAAAAAAAAAGGAAAAAAAAGAAGAAGAAAAAGAATGTGCAATGTTAGGATGACTGGAAGGTGTATTTAAAGAGCAAGTCTGGAGTCAGGGCTTACAGCACCCTGGAAGGAGCTGCAACAGACAGCAGCCTTCATCGAGGACACCGGGCTGCTCATCTAAATGGGAGGCGAACGAGGAAGAAGAGTCAGGCGCTGATGAAACATAAAAAAAAAACACCCCAAAAACCAACACCACAACCTTTGAAGTGTGTTCAGGGAGGAGGAAGGGAAGGAGGGAGAGGCAGAGCAGTATTATCATTGTTGGCAGTGACTTTGAGATCAAAGAGTTGTTCAGGATGACGTCGGGTCTTTTTTTTTTTTTTGTCCTGTGCATGATACGAGTACGATGATGGCTGCATGACAAGTCTGACTGGAGGTGGGCAGATCCTTACGCCACGCAGCATCCTTCGGTTTTTTTTTTTTTTGTCCTCTGTGTAATACGAGTATGATGATGGCTGCATGACAAGTCTGACTGGAGATGGGCAGATCCTCACGCCACACAGTGTCCTTTGGTGGGTTTTTTTGGGTTTTTTTGTCCTCTGTGTAATACGAGTACGATGATGGCTGCATGACAAGTCTGACTGGAGATGGGCAGATCCTCACGCCACACAGTGTC
>NC_134887.1:32028856-32081356 GCF_041734735.1 Babylonia areolata | reverse complement strand
GAAGGTTAAAAGCGGAGGATGGAGAGGGTTGGGCCCCGCCTTCCTATGCCGAGTCCTGAACATGGTGAACATGATTTCACCGCCCTGGTGGCTGTGAAAGGCTGTGAGACCTTTTGAGTGGAGTCAGACGCTGAACTGGAAGGGCCAGTGGCATTGTACTTTGCATTTTACACATGTGAAACGTTCTGAGCATAATTCTGTCCCTCATGATGTGTGAGCTTCCTTCCCTGTGAAATACCAAGCCCCGTTTGTCGAGAACTCTTCTGTCCGTAGCTCTTCTGTAAACGTTGTGTTCAATGCTGAGAGCAAAGACCTGTTGTTGTTGTTACACAAACCTTGGAAGAGAAAGGCTAGGGGTAAAAGAAAGTCCGAACGAGAAGAATTGTTTGTCTCAGGTACAGGCTTGTAAGTAAGCCTGGTGATGATATTGGGTGTACAGTGTGTATGGATTGTGCAAGCTGTTGAGAGACCATGAGCAGGTCAGTTCTCTGTGTCGAATGTTTGTACCCGGCTTCTGTGCTGATCTGTTTGTGTGTTACTTATTCTTGCGTCTGTTTCTTCTTCAGACTTGTGTAAAAGATTGCCTTTGTAATCACCTAGATTTGATTGTCCGTCAATTGTAATCACCTAGATTTGATATTGCTCATTAATACCTTTGTGGACGTGTGTGAATGCATCTCTGTGTGTTCTCGTATGTACATGTTAGTGTGTACAAAATGTATCCGTGGTAAACTTTATCACTGGTGTTTTCTCAGCACCAATGAGAGGTACAGACACCAAACCTAGCAGTGGGGTAGACATCGATGAAACCTTTCAGCGATTCATGCATTCTGAGACACATAGATAAAGTATTATATTGCACAGACTTTTTTAATTTTCCATCTTGTCTTTATCATCATTGTCAGGCACTTTTTGCTGACACTGAACACCATCATGTTCTGTAAGTGAATGAAGTGATGGAACAAAGATTTCCAAGAATTAAGAATTTTTTTATTTTATTTTCATGAATATTCAGCTTACAATATGTTTGACTTTATTGTTATAACTGTATTGTAATTTATGTGGTTGATCAAATAGAAAACTGCACATGAGTCATAAAAGAAAGGGTTTGCCAATGTAAAACAAAAAAAAGAGAGGCAAGGCCTTCAAGACTCACTTGTGATACACTCTTAAAAAAAAATCCAAGCTGTTTATGTATTGAGTATAATGCATTTACTGTTATATTTATATTTTTTATATTCTCTGAACTTGGCACTTTGATCTGATATTCGACCCAACAAAAGATCTATCATTATTATAATTTTTTGTTCAAATAGGAACTTCTTTTGCTAAGCATGGAAGTTTTGTTTATTGCAAACGTTTTGGTGCAGACAGTAAAACAAGGGAAATTACTCTGCTGGGGGACTTAGTTTGCTTTAAACTGATCTTTCTCATCTTAAACATTACATTTTGAAATTATACTCAATACATAAAAAGCTTGGATGTTTCTAAAAAAAAATGCATCACAAGTGATTCTTGAAGGCCTTGCCTCTCTTGTTTCAAAATGTAATGTTTAAAATGAGAAAGATCAGTTTAAAGCAAATTAACTCCCCTAGCATTACAGAGTAATTTCCCCTTTTTACTATCTGAATTAAAACGTTTGCAAAATAAATAAAACTTCCATGCTTAGCAAAAGAAGTTCCTGTTTGAACAAAAAATGATAATAATGACTGCTCTAGCTGTTGGGTCAGAATATCAGATCAAAGTGCCAAGTTTAGAGAATACAAAAAATATAAATATAACAGTAAATGCAGTTTGCATATAATTAGGCTTCATTCTTTATTTTTTTGTGCCCATCCCAGAGGCGCAATATTGTTTTAAACAAGATGACTGGAAAGAACTGAATTTTTCCTATTTTTATGCCAAATTTGGTGTCAACTGACAAAGTAGTTGCAGAGAAAATGTCAATGTTAAAGTTTACCACAGACACACAGACACACACACACACACACAGACAACCGAACACCGGGTTAAAACATAAAAAAAAAAAAAATGTTCGCGTAAGTGTGAAGTTACTGTTATTATTTTATCATGGGGTTGCCTTTTTTTTTTTTTTTTTTTTTTTAGCTAACCGAAGCCGCAAGCGCTGCATCTTGTTTTATTCAGTGCAGAGAAAAATTGTCTGAAAAATGTATATAGGTAGCTTTTTTTTTTTTAATTTAAAAAAAATGTATTTGCACATAATATACACAGACTGTTTTTACGTATTCCTTGACAAATGTACATGGAAGTTTACTGAACATCAAGTATCATTTTTTGCCCTGAATATACATGGATAAATTCTTTCTTTTCCTGTACATTGATTATCCAAAAATGTAAAACTAAGAGCTAGGAAGAGACGAGTCCAAAGAGGCTTCTGCTGGTCGCTGACACGGTGACAGTACCCGCATGCTCTTTTCCAATGTCGTTGTGATAGTAACATGTTGACTGTTAGTCTGTCACATTGTATTTTATCACAGAGCACAATCACTTGAAAGATCTGGTCTTGTATAATCTTGATTAGATTTGATTATAATTTTGTTTTGTTTTCTTTGTTTGCTTTCAGGAAAAAAAAACAAACCCTCAGCAGTTTAGTTGAAATGAATGTGACTCCGTGAATTTATGCACCTTCTAACATATCATCTTGAATTGTTGAGTTATTGTATTCCATTTATAACGCTCTTTTTTTATTTTCTTTATTCCTCAACTATTGTATGCCATTATTCGGTAAGCAATAACACTCTTCTTCGTTCTGAGTTGCGCCTTGTTTTTTCTTGCTTGTCAACGGAGTGATGGATTTATATCTATCTCATGGATATTTGAATTTCTGCCGTTTCAGTCGTGGAGAAGCAATGATAAGTTTTGTTTGTTTAGAATACGACAGATTTCAAATGTCCCAGATGTTGATGGTGAATGCAGGGTGCTGGTTGTGGATAGATCACCTTGTTTTATCTCATGGATTGCGTCTTGTAAAACCGAAAGGCTTTCTTGAACAATGACAACAACAAAAAATAGGTGTATGTCTTTCAAAATAGTGCTGAAATGTTAGAAAATTGCTCATTCGTTTGCTGTTTATTGGCGATGATGCATATTGAACAAGCAATAAATGTTTAGCCTTTTAAATGAATTTTGCGACATTTTTGTTGTTTTATTTTTTCAAATCTTGTACATCATGACATATCATCGAGACATGATTAGGAATGTTTCTGATGTAAAGATGATTTCGTGGCTTCTGGCAATCATCAGTAATAAAACAAATATTTTTCTTCCAATTTTTTATTTTTATTTATTTTCTTTTTACATGTCTTTACGCCAAGGAGGAAAACATACCATGGTGAAAAAAAAATCTTGCCTTGACAAGAAAAGTATGGCTGTATAAAGAAATGCAATATTTTTTTCTTGATTTCTTTTTAACACGTCTTTTTTTGCCAGGGAGGAAAACTTGGCTTAAAAAAAAAATCATGCCTTGACTAAAGAGAAAGGAAAAAAAAAAAGTGGCTGTATAAAGAAATGCATTGTCCTTAGAAAGAGAAGTGTCATAACGAAAAGTGTCACTGTGGGGAAAATGTGTCATGCCCTGTGGTGAAGAAAGTGTCAGTGTGGGGAAAATGTGTCATGCCCTGTGGTGAAGAAAGTGTCACTGTGAGGAAAATGTGTCATGCCTGTGGTGAAGAAAGTGTCACTGTGAGGAAAATGTGTCATGCCTGTGGTGAAGAAAGTGTCAGTGTGTGAAAAAATGTGTCATGCCTGTGGTGAAGAAAGTGTCAGTGTGTGAAAAAATGTGTCATGCCTGTGGTGAAGAAAGTGTCAGTGAAGATAAGTGTCAGTGGGGAAAAATGTGTCATGCCCTGTGGTGAAGAAAGTGTCACTGTGAGGAAAATGTGTCATGCCCTGTGGTGAAGAAAGTGTCACTGTGAGGAAAATGTGTCATGCCTGTGGTGAAGAAAGTGTCACTGTGAGGAAAATGTGTCATGCCTGTGGTGAAGAAAGTGTCAGTGTGTGAAAAAATGTGTCATGCCTGTGGTGAAGAAAGTGTCAGTGTGAGGAAAATGTGTCATGCCTGTGGTGAAGAAAGTGTCAGTGTGTGAAAAAATGTGTCATGCCTGTGGTGAAGAAAGTGTCAGTGTGTGAAAAAATGTGTCATGCCTGTGGTGAAGAAAGTGTCAGTGTGTGAAAAAATGTGTCATGCCTGTGGTGAAGAAAGTGTCAGTGTGGGGAAAAATGTGTCATGCCCTGTGGTGAAGAAAGTGTCACTGTGAGGAAAATGTGTCATGCCCTGTGGTGAAGAAAGTGTCACTGTGAGGAAAATGTGTCATGCCTGTGGTGAAGAAAGTGTCACTGTGAGGAAAATGTGTCATGCCGGTGGTGAAGAAAGTGTCAGTGTGGGGGAAATGTGTCATGCCTGTGGTGAAAAAAGTGTCAGTGTGGGGAAAATGTGTCATGCCTGTGGTGAAGAAAGTGTCAGTGTGAGGGAAAATGTGTCATGCCTGTGGTGAAGAAAGTGTCAGTGTGGGGAAAATGTGTCATGCCTATGGTGAAGAAAGTGTCAGTGTGTGGGGAACATGTGTCATGCCCTGTGGTGAAGAAAGTGTCAGTGTGGGAAAAATGTGTCATGCCCTGTGGTGAAGAAAGTGTCAGTGTGAGGAAAATGTGTCATGCCTGTGGTGAAAAAAGTGTCACTGTGGGGGAAAATGTGTCATGCCCTGTGGTGAAGAAAGTGTCACTGTGGGGAAAATGTGTCATGCCTGTGGTGAAGAAAGTGTCACTGTGAGGGGGAAATGTGTCATGCCTGTGGTGAAGAAAGTGTCACTGTGAGGAAAATGTGTCATGCCTGTGGTGAAGAAAGTGTCACTGTCAGTGTGTGAAAAAATGTGTCATGCCTGTGGAGAAGAAAGTGTCACTGTGGGGGGAAAATGTGTCATGCCTGTGGTGAAGAAAGTGTCAGTGTCAGAAAAGGCGTCATGGACTGCTGGAGAGAAAAGAGAATCTTTCTTACAAGTTCTTGGTGAGATACGTTTTGCATCTCACACGGCAATAGAAACCCAACAGTGAGGAAAATGTCATGTCATGTCATGTCAAGTGAAGATAGTTGAAGGGTTAGTCACTAAGTTAGTGTTAGAAAAAGTGTCATGGATTGGTGGAGAGAAAAATATCCTAACTAACAAACAAGTTCTTGCTGAGAAAGGTGAACGCCTTAGATGTCAAGAGTGTCACATTGAGGAAAAAGTTGAATGACGAGAAAAGCATTTAAATGATAATGATATATATTGTATTGTGTTGTATTATTCTTTTTGTCACAACAGATTTCTCTGTGTGAAATTCGGGCTGCTCTCCCCAGGGAGACCGCGTCACTATACTGACAGTGCCACGCTTTTTTTTTTGCTTTTTTTTGTTGTTGTTTGTAACCTTTTCTGTCTGCAATTTTATTTGTTTTCCTATCAAAGTGGATTTTTCTACAGAATTTTGCCAGGGACAACCCTTTTGTTGCCATGGGTTGTTTTACATACGCTAAAATGTATGCTGTACAGGGGACCTCGGTTTATCGTCTCATCTGAATGACTAGCATCCAGACCACCACTCAAGGTCTAGTGGAGGGGGAGAAAGTAAATACTGGCGACGGTCGGTGTGGTTCGAACCGGTGCGCTCAGATTCTCTCGTGTCCTAGGCGGACGCGTTACCTCTAGGCCATCACTCCACCTGTGGCAACCAGTTCTCTCCAGTTCTCTCTGTTCTCCGTGTCTCTGAGGGCATCCATCACTCGGTCTTAAGGCCTTATTTATTATTTATTATTTACTTATTTATTTATTCATTATTATTATTATTATTGTTACTACTACCTTTTTATATTGTAATTATTTATTTATTTATTTACTTATTTATGCACGCTTATCTATTGTTTATTCACCTTTTTTTTTTTTCTTTTTTCCTTTTTTTTTCTGAAGGCCTGACTAAGCGCGTTGGGTTACGCTGCTGGTCAGGCATCTGCTTTGCAGATGTGGTGTAGCGTGTATGGATTTGTCCGAACGCAGTGACGCCTCCTTGAGCTACTGAAACTGAAACTGAAACAAGGCCTGCCCGTTGTGGGATGTTGCCCCTCCCATCCCCTTTTCTGTCTGCTTCTCCTTGGCTTTTTTGTCAAATCCCTAGTGACGGATATGGATGGTCGGACTGAAGGCATGTCGTTGAAGGCTTTGGGCATGTGTGTGTGTGTGTGTGTGTGTGTGTGTGAGAGAGAGAGAGAGAGAGAGAGATTAACACAACTTTGAATATAATTAGTAGTAATTAATACCTTTGTTTATTATGCCTCCCTGTGAACCATGACACATGATCTGCTCAATCTTTTAATAAGATTTTTTTAATTTTTGTGTTGTTGGTTTTTTTTTATGGTGTGAATTTGTAAGAGTTCTACTGATAGATAAGCATATATCTTACTGCTTCCCCTCCCCTCCCCCCCATTGTTTTTGAGGAGTCTGGCATCTTTTTTTTTTTTCAATGTAAAATATTCTGCAAAGAGAGCAAGAGGGTGAGAGAGGGAGAAAGATAAGGTTGGTTCTTTTGTGCATTGCTTTTTTTTAAGACATTGTTTTTATATAATCTTTACATTAGTCTCGTTTTAGCCCAGAAAATGTCTCCCCTTTGCTGTCAGTTGGCCTGTGACAAAGCAACATGACTGGATTTCTTTTTCCTCTATTTTAACTCTCTCCATACGAACGACGAAAGAGACGACGCTAACAGCGTTTCACCCCAATTACCATCATCAAAATATTGCAAGCGGAAGGCTCTTATACTGAAGAGGTGAATGTTGACAAAGAATACCACAATTCTGACGACGGAAGCTAAAGGTTGGGTCATTCAGACACCCACTGGACATCCGAGGGGTCTGTGTAGAGGAGAAGAGAGGACTGGCCGTACTGAGTGAGTTAATGTCATGCAATGTGACCCAGGGGTTGGTTCAGAACATCAACAGTGACTACTCTTTACAGGGGACAGTTTGAATGTAGAGGTGTGGCGTCTGCACTGGGTTTAGTAAACCACATGTATGTTGGTTCAGAACGCCAACTGTCTGACAACACTTTACAGGTGACTGTTTGAATGTTGAGGCGTGGCATCTGCACTAGGTTTAGTAAACCACATGTATGTTGGTTCAAAACGCCAACTGTCTGACAACACTTTTCAGGTGACAGGTTGAATGTTGAGGTGTGGTGTCTGCTCTGGGTTTAGTAAACACATTTGTATTTGTATTTCTGTTTATCACATCAGATTTCTCTGTGTGAAATTTGGGCTGCTCTCCCCAGGGAGAGCGCGTCGCTACACTACAGCGCCACCCCTTTTAAAACAAAAAAAAAAAAATTTTCCTGGATGTAGTTTTATTTGTTTTTCCTATGACATGATTTTTTATTTTTTAAAGAACCCTCAAAACAAAGTGAATTACTTGCCTTTGCACTCTGCACTTGACATTTAGACATTTACACTGGGTTTAGTTTTGACCTGGCACAGAAGTGGACTTTACACAACATTGAACTCTTTTATATGTTTTTTTTTTTTTTTTTGTTTTTTTTTAATTATTATTATTATTATTTTTTTTTTTTTTATTTTATAACTTTTATGCATATTTTTTCTTTTTTCTTTTTTTTCTTTTTTTTTTTTGAAAGTGTTCATTGTCCCATTATTTCTCTTCCAATCGTATCAAACAATGGCAACATGTTATTGTCAATATTGCTGGTTTTTGTGTGTGCTCATCATGCCATTATCGCGGTATGAAGATTTCAAATGGAATGATTTTATGTTGCCACACATCAGTTGATGCAATGTGTACGTTCGGAAGTTTTGAATGCATATGAATTCTGGTGGGTTGGTTGTTTGTAAGTGTTCCTCGTGACCCATTTCTTGATAGCAGTGTGTGTGTTTCTTTTTCGTTTGTTTTCTTTTTCTTCCTTATTTCTATCATTGATAATGGTATTTCTACATGTGTGGTGAAACAGTGTGAGTTAGCATGAAAAGTCAATAACTGGCATTTTATTATTTCATATATATAATATATATGTATTTTTCAGTCATCTGGTGTTTTTTTGGGTTTTTTTGTTTGTTTGTTTTTTTGTTTTGTTTATCTTCACATGCAGGTATCCTTTTTTTTCTTCTTAAATTGCATGTGATATATTCGTTATTTCATTCATTTTACACCCCCCAGTACTCTTTTTTTTCCGCCCAGTATCTTTAAACACCTACACATAAATACCGGAGATAGTATTGGTTAAACCTCTTAAATATGTCTGCATTGCGGACAGAAGGGTTGAAATAAATATTCAAATTTTGATGTAGTCTGCCCAATCACAATGTTTTTAATATACTTTGTGGTGGGAATTGCAGACACACACACACATACACAAACAAACAAACAAACACATAGACACACACACACACACACACACACACACAGGGAATTTTATCACAAACTATCCTCTGGGAAAGAAAGATTCTTCCATTATCACACTTAAAAAAAAAAAAAAAAAAAAAAATGATGTATATGTCTGCACGCATTCATGCATGTAGGTGTATAGAGTAGCGCTAGTACTTTCACGACTTTTTAAAAGTTTGAAATGTGATATTGTACAATGTATAGGGGGGGAATGTACAGAGGTCAATGTGTATGTGGTTTTTGGTTTTGTTACTGTATTCAATGTGTGTGTGTGTGTGTGTGTGTGATGGTTTTTGTTACTGTATTCAATGTGTGTGTGAGATGGGTTTTTTGTTTTTTTTGTTACTGTAGAGTCTTCCATTTTTTTCATTTCTCCATTCCTCTCTCTCACACATTCCCATCTGTGATGGAACCTTGCATTTAGATTGTTCCGCTTTGCTCCTGTTACTCCAGTCGTTGATGGTTGTGTGTGTGTTACGGTGCGTGGGTTTGAAGTGAAGTGACTCACTCTTCTGTATTCTGGACAATGGTGCACTCAATAACCTGGAAATTTGGGGGCAAGGGGAGTGAATTGGTTGCTGACAAGTGTCGCCTCATGCCGTTAACATCATTGTCTGCTGGGTTTTTTTTTGGTTTTTTTGTTGTTGGTTTTTTTTAAACATCGTTGTGACATTGATTGAAAACTTTTTTTTTTTTTTTTTAATAATTAGGATGGATGTATTTAATTTTGTGAAATAGTGCATGATCGCCGTCCTATGACCCCCCCCCCCCCTTTCCATCTCTCTTCCTATAGCATCTGTGTGAAGAATCGTTTTAAGTCTTCACATGCTGTTGATCATGAGTGATATTTTATCCAGGAGAGTGGACGTTCGCTTTTGTACCATGAAACATTCAGCGCATACGATGAAGCATTTCATTATGTACGTGTCCCAGATCCTTTGAATGTTGGAAGGGACATACTTTGTTGCTCATCGAGTAAGTGTCTGGAATGTTCTAAAATTTTCCAGAACAAGAATGAGAACTGTGTATTGGAGCTGAAGACTAATGCTAGGGTCATCTGCTATGGAGTAGAGTGGTTTCCCTTTGTCAGTCGGAAGCTCCCTGCTTTCTTCCCCGTTATTTCCTTTCTTTTCATTGGTTGTTCCCATGATGATGCAAGCAACATGTCTGTGAGAGCGATGCATGTGTCCACGTTTGAGGCACAGACACCTGGACGGTTTGTCACTGAAAGATACACCTGCACTTCATACGTATGTAGCGATGCAGATTTGATCAGAGTGTGCAGCTGTGAAGTGCATAGTGGCCCTCTGAAGGTAGTCTGGAACCCCTTAGAATTGTGATAAAAAATGTCCCTGGAACCTCTGAGATCAGTAACTTATTCAAAGCCACGAAATATGCATGGTTTTATTTGTCTCTCCAAAAACGTCCATGAAGGACCTGTCTCTGTGAAGAAGTCTCTTTTACTTTATCATTTCATTCCACAAAACGCCTGGTGCCTTGTGTGTCGAGTTATCTCCCTTCATTCCATTCCATCAGCTGTTCCATGGTATGTCTGTCGTGCGGGTAACCTGAACCACTGCCACTAACGCTGAAAAACAAAATGTTTAATTGCACAAATCTGTTGTCTAATTAATCTGGAATCAATTTAGAACTGATCATCACATTTTTGGTGTCATCAGAATCAGTGTAAATGCTACAAAACGGAGCGAATTAAGTAAATAGAAATATTAAACAAAGCAACTTCAGTGGAGATTTCCAACAGAAAATAGCACACCCCAGCTAGTTACCTCGAAAATTGGTGGCATTTTCTGGACGAATGGTATCTCAGGCCCCGCACAAGATAAAGGCGATTTTAAGGCCAGCAGGATTCATGTCTTGAGCATGCTGCATGTGGGGGTAGGGGATAGTTGGGGGTGGGGGGGGGGGGGGATGAAGGGGGTTGGGATGGGCGGGGATTTCTTTTTGTGCCTCCAGGCTTGTAACGACCGCCAGGTTAACCGCACGACACATACGTTCCCATGTTGATGAACAGAACTCCACCCCATCCCTCCCACCCCCCCACCCAAACACACTCCCTGTCTGTCGGTCTGTCTGTCTGTCCCTCATAACTTACAGATTTATACCACCCCATGTTTTGCGGTTTCCCTACCTCTTTGGTTTCCCGTCCACCCTCACTCCTTGATCAACTGGTTTGAATGTTTTACTGTGCTGTTGTTGTGTATGATTTGATTCATAATTTTCATGTATATATATATGTTCTTTCTTTTTTCTTTCTTTTTTTTTATCTGGTGAAGAGCAGATGGAATTGTAATGTTTGAGGCATGTCGATTGCGTATGTGTATGAATGACTGTAATTATGCTTAATTTTCCTTTTCCAGGTTTTTTTTGTTCTTTTTTTTCTCTCTCTCTTTTTGGGGTTGATATTAACAGTCTTGATATGTCCCTGTGTGGTCTGTGTGACCTGTGTAAGTATCAAAGGTAAATGAAGGGATGGCTGTGCTAAAGACGACGAAAAAACCAAACCACAAACCTTGTGCTGTGCCTGGAATGCCGTGTCTCTTGTGTCATTCACAGTGTTCAGAGTGCATGGAAACTTGGGTCTGTCTTGGGTTGTGTCAAGGCTTCTTTCTCACTTTAAAAAAAAAAAAAAAATTGTTGTTTTTTTTTCTCGAGGCCTGACTAAGCGCGTTGGGTTACGCTGCTGGTCAGGCATCTGCTTGGCAGATGTGGTGTAGTGTATATGGATTTGACCGAACGCAGTGATGCCTCGTTGAGCTACTGATACTGATCACTGATGATATATATATATATATATATATATATATATATATATATATATATCAAACCAACATGACTGATGAATGTTTGGGTAGTTTTTTGTTGAGTGGGGGGAAGGTGTGTGTGGGGGGGTGGTGGGGGTTGGGGGGTGTTCTTGCTGGATGGTGTTTTGTCTTTGTATGTGTGTTTTTTTCTCCAAACTTTGTACTCCTTGGACACCAATGTTCTGCGTTGTCAAGTCGGGGCTCTGAGGTGGCTGGGCATCCTTGTCATTGAGGCTACAAAAAGTCATGCGATGTGGTGTTATGCTTTTTTTTTTTTTTTTTTCTCCAAACATTTTAGTTTTACTAGTTTGCTCTGTGAAGCCCAAGGTGGGTTTGCTTCTCGCAAAGGAAAAAAAAAACAAAAACAAAAAAAAACAACAACAAACCAACCAACAACAAAAATAAGCAGGGTTCATATATATGTTTTTTTTAATCACATAATTTCAAACTTTTTTTTTTTTTTTTATTTTTTAAATAACATTTTAACATACCAAAGGCCAAATTTTAAACTGCCAGGAACCCGGATGAAATGCATGACATTTTCATGTGCTGGCGTTTTGGTCACGAGAGATCCTTTTTTTAAAAATTTTTTAGATCAATGGATTAAGTTTTTAATAGAAATCATTTTGAAATTCAAATCCTGGTGGAACATTCTGCCGCTGTGCATAATTGTCACTGACAGAAACGATGCGTTTTTCTTCTTCTGTTAACAGAAAGAAAGGGGCCAGAATTGAAAACTTTTATATAAAATCCTGGCTCCTTTTTTTTTCTTCTTTTTTTTCCCCTGGACTTTGAAGGACTTCAAAAAAGTTGTCGTGTTTTTTGGGTTTTTTTTTTTGGGGGGGGGGGGGGGGGGGGGGGGGTTTGTTTTTGTTGTTGTTGTTTTTGTTACATATTCACAAAGACTTAAAACCCTTTACGGACCCTGCAACATGATTGATGAATGTCTTGATATTACTTTTGAGTGGGGGATCTCGGAGAGGGGCGAATCATTCTGGGTGGTGTTTTTGTTTTATGTCATATTTCTGTGTGTGTGTGTTGGTTCATTTGTTTTGTTTTCAAGGTAGGGGGGGGAAGTCTTTGGACTTTTAAAAAAGTTTAGTTTTTTTTGTTTTTACTCCTTTCATTACAAGGAAGTTGGCTGGTGGTGTTTTCCATATAAATTATTACGGTCGGTACAATGGTAGTTTAGCTGTCGTGCACTTTCTGTCAGTTCTGCAGTGTAACTTGCCTATATGGTCTTTTTGCATACTGGTATTTTTGTGGGTTTCTTTGAAGTATTTGTTAATAATTTTTTTTAAATAATTTTTTTTTTTGTGATTTGGGATGAAAAATGAACTGGAAGGCTGACATCCTCAGCACAGCCTTGAGGAACTTAATGGTGAAGAAGGTATAATGTTGTGAACTGTGTTGTTTTGCACTTTTTTTTCTTTTTTTTTCAGATGTCACAGTTTTCTGTTTGATGTGTTGTTTTTTTTCTGGTTTTTTTGTTTTGTTTTGTTTTGTTTTTGGTAAGGCAGTCCATATAGGCCCTGTGTAGTCCGCCAGACAGCAAGCAAAATGTCAGCCGAGGTGCACACTGCTATTGGTATGTCGTGACCCATGCTATACTTGTGTGCACCTCAAACAAATGGCCTTTTTTTTCTCAGTCTTTTTAATTGCCAGCCTTAATTTAATAATCCTTTATGATGATGGTATGAAGGAAAGAAGAAAAAAAGATACATACTCACTTTGTTTTACACAAGTGAGTCAGAAAGAGAAAGGGGTGGGGGTGGGAGTGAAGAGGATAGTGGAGAAATATGGGAAGGGGGGGACAGTAGGGGGTTCAGGCGGGGGTGGGGGTGGGAGTGAAGAGGATAGTGGAGAAATATGGGGGTGGGGGGGGGGGGGGAGAGGGGAGAGTGTTGGAGGGAAGGGGCATATTGTTGTTTCTGATGGTTTCAAGTTATTCACCAGAACTTTTAGCTTGTTTTTGTCTGTAAACGGAGTCATGCCATTTTGTCAGTTGTTGGAATAAGGAGCCCAGAAAACACCTTTAAAAGTTTCATGTAAATATCATAATGTGGAGAAACGAATTGGTTGTGTGTGAACTACTTACGTGTATCAGCCATATAAACTATCTATGCAGCTACCGTCATTCTTTGTCATGATCACAGTAGCAGCAGTGTATAAATGAACATGACGGAACTCTTTTCTTTGCCTGTTGTACATTTTTTTAATTCTATTTTTATTTTTCAGCTGGTCAGCATTTTATCAGGTGGATATCCTCTGTGCATTTACCCTTGTTAACCTGGTGTGTATTTTGGACATGATGTGTATCTGAGCGATTCTTATTAAGCTTGTCTTCTCTTTTCTCAAGTTCCCTAGACGTTACACAATCATCAGCTGGTGTGGTCTTCATGGGGTGGGAACACTTTTGTCAGCGAAAATATTCAAACACAGTCACACTGTATTATGTTCCGTTTTTCAAATGTGACGATTATGTGGTCAACCTATGTGTGTTTGTTTGTATTTCTCTTTTTCTGTCTCAACAGATTTCTCTGTGTGAAAATCGGGCTGCTTTCCCTAGGGAGAGTGCGTCGGTACACTGAGCGCCACCCTTTTTTTTTTTGTATTTTTTCCTGCATGCAGCTTTCTTTGTTTTTCCTATCGAAGTGGATTTTTCTTCAGAATTTTGCCAGGGACAGCCCTTTTGCTGCCGTGGGTTCTTTAACGTGCGCTAAGTGCATGCTGCACACAGGACCTCGGTTTATTGTCTCATCCGGTTGTTTTACCACTGAAGGCGAGAGAGATGGCGGTCTCTTCTGTCTGCTGTCAGTGCTCATTTTGTTTGTTGATGGTGCTTGGGTCTCTGTGAGACTGAGTTTGTCATTGTTGTTCAACTGCGTTCATGGGCTGCTAACTCCCACATTCACTAGCTTGTACTTTTTTTCCCTCCACCATGCAGGCAGCATTACTCTTGTTTTCAGGGTTTTTTGCATGCTGGGCATGTTCTTGCTTCCATAACCCACCAACCACTGACATGGATTACATGATCATTAACTCACTCCGGACGAATAGTTATCTCCCTTGCTTTCCCCCACAGACGACCCATTTGTTTGGGTTAGGAAAAATATAAAAAATACAAAACATAAAGTAACTGAATGAAACTCACTGTACTTGACCCTCTCACCCCTCTCCTCATGTCATGTGAACGCCCACTCATGATCAGGTTTGCTCCAAAAAATTTCCACTTGTATCGCCTGCGACGCCTTTTTCGATACTTATTCAAATTAGCTTGTCATGTGGGGTCCTGAACTCACTGGCTCGCTGTGGAGTGTGTTGGTTACGAAATCTCACGAAGAAACTTTCCATTCGACCCTTGACACGTTCGCAATGCCCAGTGTAGCTGCGATCGTTATGCTACCCCATGAGGAAAACGTGGAAAGATTTTTTAATTGTCGAAACCTGCTATAGCATTCTGTCGCCCTTAACGCTACCTTATGTCAGGAACGCAAAAGCGTTCCATCGTCCGGAGTGAGTTAATGTGCATAATTTATCTTGTGCATGCAAACATACATGAAGGGGGTTCAGGCACAAGCAGGCCTGCACACCTTGACCTGGGGGGAGGGGGGTGCGGGGGGGAAGAAGCAAAAACAGCAAACCCCACCCCCCAAAAATTCATTAAAAAACCCCACCAAACTACCCTCAGCCCTAAGGTGCTACAGCAGGGATTCAAATTCACGACTCTCAGATTGAAAGTTCAGTACCTTAACCACTCAGCTGGTGCGCCCGTCAACAAATAAAACAATCATTTCTCTTCACTTCTATTTTTCTTTTCTTTTTTTTTTTAGGTTGGGGGGTGGATGGTGGAGGTTGGGAAGGTAGGGTTGATGAAAGAAGGGAGACAAATGGGTTGGAAGATGATGGGACTGCGATCACAGAGTTCTTTTCTGTGCATGTGTGTTTTCTGCTCTTTTTTTTTTTTTTTTTTTTTTTTTTGGTGAGTTACCGTTGTTTTTTCTCACATGTTTACAAATTTGTCCCCTCTGCTCTTTTTTTTTTTTTTTTTTGCAACGATTATTGCAGGCTGCAGTTTGAATCTTTCAGATCCCTGTAGTTTTGACTAAATGGTCATACCATGAGTGTATTCAGGATTGTTGCTGGTGGACTTTTTGACTGGGTGTGAATGTATTACCCAATGGTAAACTGTGTGTACCAAAGGTAGCTAGAATAAATTATATGGAAAGTCTGAACAAATGAAGCTGGAATCTCTGCGCTCAGTGTGTTTGAATGCCTTGCTCACTGGTGATTTAAAAAAATATATATCATATATACTAATATATATATATTATTTTTTTTAAGTGAATGAATTAGTGCACTCAGAACCATACTTTTTTTCTCTCTTTTTTTCTTCTTTTTGCCAAGACAGTCTTTTAACTCCCCTCCCCCACCCACATCAATTCATGAATTTGACATTTTAGCACAACAATGCATGTATTAAATACACTCATATCGTTGGGTGAACCGCAGAAAAAATGCATGTATTAAATATACTCAAATCGTTGGGTGAACATACCTCTTACAAATCCATGCAAAAAAAGAAATTTATATATATTTTTTTGGTTTGGTGGGTAATGAATTTGGCCTATTGCAAGATTTTAATTCATGAAATGGTTCCCAAGAAAATGTTTTTAAGTCCACAACTGCCTGTCCAGAAATCAAAAGAAGTCAATACAGTACACACACAAAAAAATATGTTTCACTGTTACCATCATCAACTTTTAATGACAAGTATAACAATAAAACAGGTAATTCAGCACCATTACAAATAAAACAAATATAAACAGTGAAAAACAAAAGTTTAAACAATAATACTAACACAAGCACAAGCACACACTTGGGTGCATGTATTCACACACACAGGCTGATTCACAGCTAACTGCCACACACACACACACACACACAGTGACACACATTAACATTTTACAGCTAACATTCTCTCTCTCTCTCTGTTGTCCAGTTGTTTGTATAAATCAAAATGAAGGTAATTTTCAGCCACAACAGAACTGCCAGCTCAATGAGAGAGAGGGAGAGGCTTTTGCCAGATAACAAACAAGTGCCTTCCCATGGCAGGCAGTAGCCCACAGCAAGGTGGCGGCCTGCTGGCAAGCGAGCAACCGACCTCCCCTCTTCCCCTCCTTACTATTGTATTTGTATTTCTTGTTATCACAACAGATTTCTCTGTGTGAAATTCGGGCTGCTCTCCCCAGGGAGAGCGCGTCGCTATACTACAGCGCCACCCATTTTTTTTTTTTTTTTCCCCCTGCGTGCAGTTTTATTTGTTTTTCCTATTGAAGTGGATTTTTCTACAGGATTTTGCCAGGAACAACCCTTTTGTTGCCGTGGGTTCTTTTACGTGCGCTAAGTGCATGCTGCACATGGGACCTCGGTTTATCGTCTCATCCGAATGACTAGCGTCCAGACCACCACTCAAGGTCTAGTGGAGGGGGAGAAATTATCGGCGGCTGAGCCGTGATTCGAACCAGCGCGCTCAGATTCTCTCGCTTCCTAGGCGGACGCGTTACCTCTAGGCCATCACTCCATGGTCACTTCCCTTGCTGAATATTTGGCTCCTCTATTACCCTATTACCTCCCTTATACTTTGGCTGTGATACTCATGTTTACTGGGGGGGGGGGGGGGGGGGGAGTATTAACAGAAAACAAAACAAAACACTAAGCAAATTATACAGAAATCAAAACTCATTTTCTGAGCCCAAAATTAACTGTTTCTGGACCATCATCCTGATCATCATTCAACACAAAGAACAACTTGCAAAGAAATGAGCCTTACTTCCGACCCAAAATCAAAAACATCATCCACTCCCTTACCATACAGTATTTTTGTACTTTTACTCTCTTTCTCTCATACAAAGAAGAAAAAAAAAAAAAGAGGAAAAAGTTGCACTCCAACCAAGTCCTCATCTCCTCAAATCATTTTTCAAACTGCAGCTGGCTCTTCTTCTTAATGATCACCATTCTGGCCGAGTTGCCCTGAAACAAAAAACACATCATCAAACAAATTAACCCTTTGAGCCCTTCTTAATGATCACCATTCTGGCCGAGTTGCCCTGAAACAAAAAAACACATCATCAAACAAATTAACCCTTTGAGCCCTTCTTAATGATCACCATTCTGGCCGAGTTGCCCTGAAACAAAAAACACATCATCAAACAAATTAACCCTTTCAGCCCTTCTTAATGATCACCAGTCTGGCTGAGTTGCCCTGAAACAAAAAACACATCATCAAACAAATTAACCCTTTGAGCCCTTCTTAATGATCACCAGTCTGGCTGAGTTGCCCTGAAACAAAAAACACATCATCAAACAAATTAACCCTTTGAGCCCTGACCACCGCTTTACCGGTGGTAGAGAAAAATGACATAATGCCTAGCCACCAGCTGAGCGGTGCGTAAACACTTGTGTCGTGTTTTGCTTATTGGTTGACTTATATTGAAGAGCCAATCAGAAAAACCGTAATATTCTGACGTCAGCGAACGTAGTACCAACATGGCCGCGCCTTTTCACTGTGTTTTGCGCATGCGCTTTGGATAAAAAAGATCAATTTCAATACAAGTCAACCAATAGCAAAACACGACACAAGTGTTTACGCATCGCTCAACCAGTGGCTAGGCATCATGTCATTTTTCTCTACCACCGGTAAAGCGGTGGTCAGGGCACTCTTTTTATATCTGCCGTGACACATTAAATACCAATTATTTGTAAATTTTGGCTCAGGAGATCAGGCAGAAGGGTTAAAACTGCTCAGGAACTCAGGGCTCAAAGGGTTAATGAATGCATCCATGAAGGGGCGTAGCAGAAGGGTTAAGACTCTTTACTATCTGCCAATACAGTGTCACTGAGGGTCTGGGTTCGATTCCTGGCCTCATCCTCTCTCCCAAGTCGAGGAGATGATGGACGGGCGCAATAGCCGAGTGGTTAAAGCGTTGGACTGTCAATCTGAGGGTCCCGGGTTCGAATCACGGTGACGGCGCCTGGTGGGTAAAGGGTGGAGATTTTTGCTATCTCCCAGGTCAACATATGTGCAGACCTGCCAGTGCCTGAACCCCCTTCGTGTGTATATGCAAGCAGAAGATCAAATACGCACGTTAAAGATCCTGTAATCCATGTCAGCGTTCGGTGGGTTATGGAAACAACATACCCAGCATGCACATCCCTGAAAGCAGAGTGTGGCTGCCTACATGGCGGGGTAAAAACGGTCATACATGTAAAAGCCCACTCGTGTGCATACGAGTGAACGTGGGAGTTGCAGCCCACGAACGCAGAAGAAGAAGAAGAGGAGATGATGATTGGCAGTTCCATGCGCACTAAAAGCCCTAGTCCCCTGATGGACTCTCGCTTCCCAGTCGGGCACAGGGAGTGGCGGCCCAGTCCACCCAGGAAGCCAGAGAATCTGAGCGCGCAGGTTCCTCTCCAACACTCGCCAGTATTTTCTCTCCCTCTGCTAGACCTCGAGTGGGTGGTCTGGATGCCAGTCATTTGGATGAAACGCTAAACGGAAGTTCCGTGTGCAGCATGCACGTAGCGCTTATAAAAGAACCCAGGGTGGCAAAAGGGTTTGCATCACCTGGAAATATCACATGGAGAAATCAAATCTTTGGTGGGAAAATAAAATACATGTGCAGGCAGAAGAGAAAAAAAATGGTGGTGCTGCACTGGGACGACACTCTCTCCCTGGGGAGCGAGAGTGGCCTGAATTTCATACAGAGAAATCTGCTGTGACAAAATGCAATGCAATACATTACCACCGAGCCACCACTCTTACTATGACCCCTGCCTTGGTCAAAGCTAGCTGAAAAGACAGAGAGACGATGGCTGGTGAGACACTGACAGAATGACTTCAATAGTCTCTCTTTTTTTCTTTTTTTTTATAAATATTTTTCAATGCAGCCTGCAGAACAGGAGTTAGCCATAAGTGCTGAGCAAGCACTTGCTGAAGGTTGAGATTCATTTATTTAGAAAACACTGCACAGTATTACAGTCGTTTTCAAAACATACAGCATGCTGCCGATGGAACAGAAATCAACTCCACAGTCTCAAAGGAGCTGCACGTGCCAGCAGTAACACCCTGCTGGGTAAGGACCCGGGAGATTCCCATGAATTACTGACGGTAACAGCAATATGTTTTGTTGTTAGAAAAAACAAGGTAGCGTAATATGGTCTCTTGCTAGAAAAACCAAACAACTATTATCGCTTCAGGCTTGAAAAGAACATTCTGCAAAGCACCGTGTTTCCCCCTAACCTCTAAACCATATTCTCAAGAAGTCCTCCCCCCCCCCCCCCCCCCCCCCCGAACGCTAAACCCCGGATTCAAACCCCCAGCCCAACAAAGAGCCGATGACACTCACGGTTCCCCTGCGCTGGACCATCATCTCCAAGCGTTCAGCCGCCTCCACGATGCACTGATTTCTGGCACTGTCAGCGACAGCTCTGGGAAAGGCATCTCCACGATGTCTGGGTTCCTGTAGAACTCCCTGCAACAGTGAAAGAGCTTCAGTCTCAAGGGGTCATGTTCTTGTTCTTGCTGTCAACACAAAACTGTCACATCTACGAAAAAACACTAAGAAAAAACCCCACAAAATA
Organism: Babylonia areolata; assembly: GCF_041734735.1. Classification (NCBI taxonomy): domain Eukaryota; kingdom Metazoa; phylum Mollusca; class Gastropoda; order Neogastropoda; family Buccinidae; genus Babylonia; species Babylonia areolata. The sequence goes on along the minus strand of NC_134887.1, from coordinate 32,061,457 downwards.
CAGTTCATGACACAGTATCCCAGCCATTTAGCTCCGAGACATAACAAGATACGAACATAAATCGAAAATCATACACAAACACAGATACAGTAGAAATAAGATACATACAAGTGCATATCAATATAAAAACTTGTGCATACTCATGCATGCACGCACTGCACACACACACACATGCTCACACGCACACACACACACACACGTGTACACGTGTGAACAAAAAGCTGCATATTACATGTGGATGATGGGGCTGATGACTAGATATTCAGGTAGATGGTTGTTGGCTGCACAGCTCTATTTAGGGGCAAGAATTTCACACAGCACTCACTGAATCTTCTGCTCCACAGTTGTTCTGAAGCGCAGGGAGCACTGGTCGCCCTCCTTCTCCTCCTCCTGTGGGGAGGCTGCTGGGGAAAGAAAAAAATAAATAAATAAAATAAAACAAAAAAAACAATGAAAGACTGAATGACTAAGGTTTTCTTCCAGTCATAACAAGGTAACTTTTACAAAAACAACAAACATATCTTAAAAAAAAAAAAAAAAAAAAAAAAACCCACAAGAACAAAACGTCAGGAAGAGACTATTACCATCCCAAGAATGTATCTTAAAAAAAAAAAAAAAACCAAAAAAAAAACACACACACACAGAAAGAGACTATTGCCATCCCAAGAATATATATTAAACAAAAAACAAAAACAGAACAAAACCTTAGAGACTACTGCCATCCCAAGAATATATCTTCAAAAAACACCCCAAAAAAACCCCCAAAAACCACAACAGAACAAAACCTCAGAAAGAAACTATTGCCATCCCAAGAATGTATTATAAATTTTTTTTTAAACCCCAAAAATCCCTCAAGAAGTGATTATTGCCATCCCAATAATGCATCTAAAAACAAACAAACAACTGAGAAAGAGACAATTGCAATCTCACTAATCCCCCCCCCCCACCAAAAAAAAAACAAAAACAAAAACAAAACCTTTGGGAAGAGACTAATACAATTTATCTCAATAATCTATCATTAATAAAAAAAACAACCCCCCAAAAACGCCCCTGAAAACACCCAGTGCTTTAGAAAGAGACCACTGCCATTCCAATAATCTTTTGCAATAATAAAAAAATTAATTAATTAAAAAAAAAAAAAAGAAGAGACAATGGTCGTACCAATAATAAAATATTCGAATAAACACAACAAAATAAAAAAAACACCAAAAACAAACAAAACCAAACCCCAATCTAACTTGGTATTAGACGACTGTCATCCAAATAATATATATATATATATATATAAAACAATAAATGCAACAAAAAAAGAGTCAAACAAAACAAAAACAAACAACCAAAAAAAAAACCGACAACACTCTTGCCATCCCAAAACTGTGTGTTTTAAAAAGAAAAAAGAAAAAAAAAGTGGATTTGAGTGTGTAGTGTGCATGTGTTTGTGGTGTATATATATATATGTATGTGTGTGTGTGTGTGTGTGTGTGTGTGTGTGTGTGTGTGTGTGCATGGGCTTGTGTATGCCTCAAGTGTTGTAAGTGTACAAAAATGTGTGTGTGTGTGAGAGAGTGTGTGTGTGAGAGAGAGAGAGAGAGAGAGAGAGAGTGTGTGTGTGTGCGAGCGAGAGAGAGAGAGAGTGTGTGTGTGTGTGCGAGAGAGAGAGAGAGAGAGAGAGAGTGTGTGTGTGTGTGTGTGTGTGTGTGAGAGAGAGAGAGAGAGAGAGAGAGAGAGAGAGAGTGTATGTGTGTATGAGAGAGAGAGAGAGTGTGTGTGTGTGTGTGAGAGAGAGAGAGAGAGAGAGAGAGAGAGAGAGAGAAGGGTGGTGAGGGCCCCTCGTAACAAAACGGACCAACCTTCAGTGTTGCTGCCCCCACTGTCCGACACGGAAGAGGACACCATCCGCTCACACATCTTCTTGTAGCTCTCTGACTGAATGGCAAACTTCTTCATGTCTCTGCACACAGCGGGGAACCACACACATACAGTGCTGTCCACAGAACCACCGACCACTCCGGCCCGTGACTCAACAAAGTCAACTTCACTCTCCATCCCCACCCCCCACCCCCACCCACACCCCCCCCAAACTGTCACACAGCGGGGAACCACACACATACAGTGCTGTCAACAGAACCACCGACCACTCCGGCCCGTGACTCAACAAAGTCAACTTCACTCTCCATCCCCACCCCACCCCTAAACCATATTCAACAGTGGCAACCCACAACCCTACACCCCGAACGCTAACACCTGCATCAAGCCCCGCCCAATGAGCCGATGACCTCACGGTTCCCCTGCGCGGACCACTCACAACGTCAGGTCCGCTCCACTGCACTAAATTCGCCTGTCAGCGACAGCTCTGGAAAGCATCTCCAGATTCTGGGTTCTGTGATCCGGCAATGTGAAAGGCTAATCGTCAAGGGGAGTTCTTGCACTGACGTCACCAAATGTGCACAAAAAAAACCAAAAAAAACTCCCACAAAATACATTCCATACCATATCCCACCAATTTGCTCCAAGACATAACAGATACAAACAAGGCTGCAAAAAAACACAACCCAGACCGTGAAATCAAAACAACTTCATATCAATCAAAAACTTATCATACTCACCCACCCCCCAAACTGCACACACGACCACACCATGACATCACACACAACAACACCACATCGTGAACCAAACGCTAATTCATGCTACGGGAATGACTAATATTCAGGTGTGTGTACCACCACACTCTTTAGGGGAAGAATTTCACACACCTCCAATCTTCTGCTCACAGTTGTTCTAAGCGCAGGCCACTGTCGCCCTCCTCTCCTCCTCCATGGCGAGGCTGCGGGGAAAGAAAAAAATAATAAATAAATAAACAAACAACAACAAACGGAAGACGTTTTCATCATAACAATGTAACTTTTACAAAACACAACCAACCACATATCCTTTAAAATAAAAAAAAAAAAGAAACAAAAAAAAAAAAAACCACCAAAAACCCCAAGAACAAAAGTCAGGAAGAGCTATTGCTCAAGACATACTGACAAAACAAAAAAAAAACAGACACACACGGAAAGAGACAACCGGCCATCCAAGATTATGGGGAACAAATAACGAAAAACAGAAAAATTACACTACTGCACCAAGATGAAATTAAAAAACCAAAAAACCTCAATCCACCACCCAAAACCCAAAAGCAAACTGTTACCATGCGACCAAAATTACATTTCAATTTTTATTTAACACCCCAAAAATCCCTCAAGAATATTATCTCACCCCAAAATCATCCTAAAAACACAACCCACAAACACACCTCGAAAGACACAATGGCAACCTAATCCACCCCCCCCCCCACACCCACCAACAACAACACCTTTGGATCAACTAATCAAACTTATCTCCAAATCCATCATCAAAAAACACCAACAAAACATACCAAGTATAAAAAACCCAGAACACCGGTGGATAAAAGAACCACGTTGACTTTAACCTAATCTGGTCAATATAAAAATATGTGAATTAAAAAAAAGGAAAAGAGAAGAAAATTTACATCAAGGTCGTATCAATATTAGACTTTTGCGTAAACCCACAAATAAAACCAACGAAAACAAAACACTAAAACCCAATCTAACTTGTCCGTTTTGGGAAACTGATCAAATACAATATAATATCGTGTGTATGTGTGTGCTGGAACAATGAATGGCAACAAAAAGAGCAAACAAAAAAACAACACCAAGTAAAAAAATGGAAGTCTTGCCATCCCAAAACGATGTGTTAAAAGAGCAAAAAAATGTAGGTGTGTCAGTGTGAAGTGTTTGGGGTATATATGTGTGGTCGATGGTATGGTGTGGTGATCAATTGGTGTGTGCGGGCATTGGGTCCTATCAAGTGTTGTAAGGTACGAAAATGGTGTTAGTCGCAGAGTGTGTGAGCTCGAAAAGAGAGTTTACAGAAGATGAGGTATGTGTGAAGAGAGAGGAGGATAGAGAGAGTGGTGTATGTTAGAAGAGAGAGAGGAGAGAGTGTGTGGTGGGGGAGAGAGTGAGAGGAGGGATGGTGGGGCTCATTGGGAGGGAGATCAGTTGGGCAGATAAGGTGGTGATGGCCCTTAAATAAGGGCAACTTAGTGTTGTCCAAGCACGTTGTCCAGACAGGAAGAGACACCACCGACTCGACACACTCGTGAGTCTCTCTAGTGAATGGCACATTCTTCATGTCACTGCACACAGCGGAAGCCATTTGTATTTGTATTTGTATTTCTTTTATCACAACAGATTTCTCTGTGTGAAATTCGGGCTGCTCTCCCCAGGGAGAGCGCGTCGCCATACTACAGCGCCACCCATTTTTTTGTATTTTTTCCTGTGTGCAGTTTTATTTGTTTTTCCTATTGAAGTGGATTTTTCTACAGAATTTTGCCAGGAACAACCCTTTTGTTGCCGTGGGTTCTTTTACGTGCGCTAAGTGCATGCTGCACACGGGACCTCGGTTTATCGTCTCATCCGAATGACTAGCGTCCAGACCACCACTCAAGGTCTAGAGGAGGGGGAGAAAATTTCGGGGGCTGTGCCGTGATTCGAACCAGCGCGCACAGATTCTCTCGCTTCCTAGGCGGACGCGTTACCTCTAGGCCATCACTCCAGTGCTGTCAACAGAACCACCAACCACTCCGGCCCGTGACTCAACAAAGTCAACTTCACTCTCCATCCCCCACCCCCACCCGCACACCCCCCAAACTGTCACACAGCGGGGAACCACACACATACAGTGCTGTCACCAGAACCACCGACCACTCCGGCCCGTGACTCAACAAAGTCAACTTCACTCTCCATCCCCACCCCCCACCCCCACCCACACCCCCCCAAACTGTCACACAGCGGGGAACCACACACATACAGTGCTGTCAACAGAACCACCGACCACTCCAGCCCGTGACTCAACGAAAGTCAACTTCACTCTCCATCCCCACCCCCCCACACCCCCCCACACCCCCCAAACTGTCACACAGCGGGGAACCACACACATACAGTGCTGTCAACAGAACCACCGACCACTCCAGCCCGTGACTCAACGAAGTCAACTTCAATCTCCACCCCCACCCCCCACACCCACCCACAACCCCCCAAAACTGTCACACAGCGGGGAACCACACACATACAGTGCTGTCAACAGAACCACCGACCACTCCGGCCCGTGACTCAACAAAGTCAACTTCAATCTCCACCCCCACCCCCCACACCCCCCCACACCCCCCAAACTGTCACACAGCGGGGAACCACACACATACAGTGCTGTCAACAGAACCACCGACCACTCCGGCCCGTGACTCAACAAAGTCAACTTCAATCTCCACCCCCACCCCCCACACCCCCCCCACACCCCCCAAACTGTCACACAGCGGGGAACCACACACATACAGTGCTGTCAACAGAACCACCGACCACTCCGGCCCGTGACTCAACAAAGTCAACTTCACTCTCCATCCCCACCCCCCACCCCCCACACCCCCAAACTGTCACACAGCGGGGAACCACACACATACAGTGCTGTCAACAGAACCACCAACCACTCCGGCCCGTGACTCAACAAAGTCAACTTCACTCTCCATCCCCACCCCCACCCACACCCCCCAAACTGTCACACAGCAGGGAACCACACACATACAGTGCTGTCAACAGAACCACCGACCACTCCGGCCCGTGACTCAACAAAGTCAACTTCAATCTCCACCCCCACCCCCCACACCCCCAACCTGTTCCTTAAGTTATGGTAAGCTGTAACGGGAGTAAAAGTCCAGTGGTCAAAGCGTTGACTTTCAACCTGAGGGTCCCAGGTTCGAATCTCGGTGACGGCGCCTGGTGGAGTAAAGGGTGGAGATTTTTACCCATCTCCCACGTCAACATATGTGCAGACCTGCTTGTGCCTGAACCCCCTGCGTGTGTATACGCAAGCTGAAGATCAAATACGCACGTTAAAGATCCTGTAATCTACGTCCCCGTTTGGTGGGTTATGGAAACAAGAATATACCCAGCATGCACACCCCCGAAAAACAGAGTACAGCTGCCTACATGGCTGGGTAAATACGGTCACAAACATAAAATCCCACTCGTGTACATACGAGTGTGGATGTGGGAGTTACAGCCCACGAACGAAGAAGAATGGTAAGCTGTGTCACAGAAAGCTAGCGCTGTGTCAGTTGCGAGTAATCCCGGGGACCGCTACGATCGCCAGATCGCCCTCACTGGAGACACGAACACACCAATGGACTGCGCCCCACTGGGTCCCCTATCAACTAACAGCACGCCCCTCGGCAGCCCGGTTTAATCACGCCCAACTGCAACACAGCAACCTCCCACAAACACGACAGTTTTCATCAGCATACTGATGCTGGTCACCACGTGGAAGAAGACAGCTGCATCAGTGGGGTGAGGCTGGTCAACGTCTTCAGCGTCAGCAGATTCATGGGGGGGTGGGGTGGGGGGGGGCTGTTGCTGGATAGGAGGGACATGGTGGCGGTCTCCACTCTGGGAGGGACGCTCACTCAGTCTGGCTCCACGACTAAGCCATTATTGTCATTAGTAGGGGGCTTAGTAGGAGGTGTCCCAAGTACGTTAAATCAGAACAGGCACTACTGAACACCACCGAAGTGACTCAGCAGGAGTGCAGGGTCTCCTCTAGTGTGGCCTCTTGGCGACCTAACATCGGTGCTTCCCTGCAGACTGCTGACACAGACTGTGATGGCCATTTGTATTTGTATTTCTTTTTATCACAACAGATTTCTCTGTGTGAAATTCCGGCTGCTCTCCCCTGGGAGAGCGCGTCGCTATACTACAGCGCCACCCATTTTTTTGGTATTTTTTCCTGCGTGCAGTTTTATTTGTTTTTCCTATCGAAGTGGATTTTTCTACAGAATTTTGCCAGGAACAACCCTTTTGTTACCGTGGGTTCTTTTACGTGCACTAAGTGCATGCTGCACATGGGACCTCGGTTTATCGTCTCATCCGAATGACTAGCGTCCAGACCACCACTCAAGGTCTAGTGGAGGGGGAGAAAATATCGGCGGCTGAGCCGTGATTCGAACCAGCGCGCTCAGATTCTCTCTCGCTTCCTAGGCGGACACGTTACCTCTAGGCCACCACTCCATGTTAGGGGGGAATCAGAATGAACGGGGAGTTATGGGAGTAATGCCACTGAAACCGTGCAAATGTTGGGCAGCAGCAAAAAAAAAAAAAAAAAAAAAAAAAAAAAAAAAGTGGGCAGAAGACAGCACTCACTGGTCCAGCTTCCTCAGAGCGCTGGCGATGGCCTTGTTGGCACTGTCCAGCCTCTGAGCCTTCAGGTACAGGTTTCTGGCATCCTCAAACTCCGACATGAAGTGCAGGGCCTGAAGAAACACAGGCAGCGACAGGCTGTCAGTTTTCATCTACACGACAAGACAAAATCTTATATCATCGAGGGTAATAAATAAGCATGTAACATACTTTTTTTAAAATTTTTTTTTTTACATCCAGCCCTCACCCTGAAGAGGGAATGAAGCTAAATAAAGGGGGGGGGGGGGGGGGGGGGGGGGGGATGAGCAAAAGGAAAAAAAAAACAACCCATAAAACACAATCAAAATATACAGGAGGGAGAAAGTGGGAGGGGAGAAGGCTCTGTGTGTGTGTGTGTGTGTGTGTGTGTGTACGCACGTGCGTGCGTGTGTGTGTGCGCCCCACCACACCAACCTGTGCCTTGTCATAGATGGCCTTGACATTGTGGGACCTTCCCCCCCTACACCAACCTGTGCCTTGTGACAGATGGCCTTGACATTGTGGGACCTCAACCCTACACCAACCTGTGCCTTGTGACAGATGGCCTTGACATTGTGGGACCTCACCCCTACACCAACCTGTGCCTTGTGACAGATGGCCTTGACATTGTGGGACCTTCCCCTCAACACCAACCTGTGCCTTGTGACAGATGGCCTTAACATTGTGGGACATCCCCCCTACACCAGCCTGTGCCTTGTGACAGATGGCCTTGACATTGTGGGACCTCACCCCTACACCAACCTGTGCCTTGTGACAGATGGCCTTGACATTGTGGGACCTCACCCCTACACCAACCTGTGCCTTGTGACAGATGGCCTTGACATTGTGGGACCTTCCCCTCTACACCAACCTGTGCCTTGTGACAGATGGCCTTGACATTGTGGGACCTCACCCCTACACCAACCTGTGCCTTGTGACAGATGGCCTTGACATTGTGGGACCTTCCTCCAACACCAACCTGTGCCTTGTGACAGATGGCCTTGACATTGTGGGACCTCACCCCTACACCAACCTGTGCCTTATGATAGATGGCCTTGACATTGTGGGGGTTTAAGGCCAGGGCCTTGTTGCAGTAGGTGATGGTGATGCCGTTCTGCTTCAGCTTCTGGCAGCACAGCGCCATGTTGATGTAGACCCGAACCAACACCTTCTTCTGCTGCTCCTCCTCCGCCTCGTTCTTCAGGTGGTAGTCCTCCAGGATCTTCCCCGCCTGTGTGGATGGAGTGTCACACATGTGTGTCGTCAGTGTCATATGTGTCACACGTGTCACTCTCTTACTGTGTGCAGTCACATGTCACCGATGTCACTCTCTTACTGTCTGCAGTCACACATGTCACATGCTTCACCAATGTCACACACGTTAGCAATGTCACACGTGTCACCAATGTCACACTCGTCACCAATGTCACACACGTTAGCAATGTCACACGTTAGCAATGTCACGCATGTCACCAATGTCACACACGTTAGCAATGTCACACGTGTCACCAATGTCACACGTGTCACCAATGTCACACTCGTCACCAATGTCACACTCGTCACCAATGTCACACGTGTCACCAATGTCACACTCGTCACCAATGTCACACTCGTCACCAATGTCACACACACGTGTCACCAATGTCACACTCGTCACCAATGTCACACTCGTCACCAATGTCACACTCGTCACCAATGTCACACACGTTAGCAGTGTCACACGTGTCATCAATGTTACACTCATTACCAATGTCACACTCGTCACCAATGTCACACGTGTCATCAATGTCACACTCATCACCAATGTCACACTCGTCACCAATGTCACACGTGTCACCAATGTCACATGAGTCACCAATGTCACACACGTTAGCAATGTCACACGTGTCACCAATGTCACACACATTAGCAATATCACATGTGTCATCAATGTCACACATGTTAGCAATGTCACATGAGTCACCAATGTCACAGATGTTAGCTATGTCATACATGTCACCAATGTCACACTCATCACCAGTACCTCTCTGCCTGTGTGCAGTTACACATGTCATCAGTGTCACATGTCACCAATGTAAGCAATATAACATGAGTCACCAATGTCACATGAGTCACCAATGTCACACATGTCACCAATGTCACTCTCTTCCTGAATGCAGTCACACATGTCACCAGCGTCACATGTGTCACCAATCTCACATACGTCAGCAACGCCACATATATCACAGAGTCACACACATCACCAATGTCACATGTGTCAACGATGTTACACGTGTAACCAATGCCGCATGTCACCAGTGCCCCCCTCTCTCTCTTCCTATGTGCAGTCACACACGTCACCAACGTCAAATGTGTCACACACGTCACCAGTGTCACGCATGTCACCAGTGCCCCTCTCTCTCCTCGTCACCAACGTCACACAGGGCCCAATCATCTTGTTCCGCCATTTGAACCTTCCCCCAGCTGAAGTCAGGTACCCATTCACACCTGGGTGGAGCGAGGAATCTCACGTCACATGTGTCACCAATCTCACATACGTCAGCAACGCCACATATATCACAGAGTCACACACATCACCAATGTCACACGTGTCAATGTTGTCACATGTGTAACCAATGCCGCATGTCACCAGTGCCTCTCTCTCTCCTCCTACGTGCAGTCACACGTGTCACCAACGTCACACAGGGCCCAATCATCTAGTTCCACCATTTGAACCTTCCCCCAGCTGAAGTCAGGCACTCTCATTCACACCTGGGTGGAGCGAGGAATCTCAGAGTGAATCCCCTTTCCCCAAGGACACAACACCATGCTGGAACAGGGACTGGAACCCTGGTCACTGGTGAACACTGGACCGCAAGTCCAACACAGATTGTCAAGATTTACATCTATCAAAATACATCAAACGCACCAAACTAAATGAACCCGCTGCCATATACGCAATCGCCGAGTGGTTCAAGCGTTGGACTTTCAATCTGAGGGTCCCGGATTCGAATCTTGCTAAGTGCGCCGGGTGGGTAAAGGGTGGAGAGTTTTCAGATCTCCCTGGTCAACATGTGCAGACCTGCTAGTGCCTGAATACCCTTTATGTGTATTACAGTGATGGCCTAGAGGTAACGCGTCAGCCTAGGAAGCGAGAGAATCTGAATGCGCTGGTTTGAATCACAGCTCAGCCACCGATATCTTCTCCCCCTCCACTAGACCTTGAGTGGTGGTCTGAATGCAAGTCATTCGGATGAGACGATAAACCGAGGTCCTGTGCGCAGCATGCACTTAGTGCATGTAAAAAGAACCCACGGCAACAGAAGGGTTGTTCCTGGCAAAATTCTGTAGAAAAATCCACTTTGATAGGAAAAACAAATAAAACTGCATGCAGGAAAAAATACAAAAAAATGGGTGGCGCTGTAGTGTAGCGACGCGCTCTCCCGGGGGAGAGCAGCCAGAATTTCACACAGAGAAATCTGTTGTGATAAAAAGAAATACAAATACAAACATGCATGCAGATCAAATATGGATGTTAAAGATCCTGTATTCTGTGTCGGTGTTTGGCGGGTTATAGAAACAAGAACATACCCAGCATGCACACCCCCAAAAATGGAGTATGGCTGCCTATGTCTTACACGTAAAATGTTACACGTCTACATGAGTGTGTACGTGTGCATGACTGAAACCTGATTGAACGACACAGGACACGAAGGAAGAGCGCTCAATGGCAGCCGTCAGTCGGCTTCACCCAGGTAGGCAGCCTGTTGTGCAAATGTCCCCGTGTTCGTTATGTGCTTTGAGCTTGGTCTCTGACCGAGGATAGGCGCTGTGTAAGTATCGGCATCCATCCATCCATACGACCAACAGCCCTGCTACCAGAGGCACTGACCTTTTTTTCTTCTTTTTTTTCTTTGTGGAGAAATCAGTGGATGCGTAAAATTTCTGCAAATGAGCAGGATAGTCTCAGCATCCTTGGAAGGCTCTTTCCCACTTTTTTTTTTTTCTTTTTTGTTCTCTCTCTCTCTCTCTTTGTCTCTCTCTCTCTCTCTCTTCTTTTTTTTTTTTTCCCCCCTTCCGTCATCATTTTTCTCCTTTCTGTTGTCTTTTCTTTTTCTTTCTTTTTTTTTTTCTTCTCTCATCTCTTTATTCTGTCTTTTTTATTTTCTCTCTCTCTCTCTCTCTCTCTCTCTCTCTCTTTCTTCCCCCTGTAATCGGTCTTCTTACCATTGAAATGCTCAAACGTTGTCAAGGCCATGCAACATATAAAATCACATACAGGGTAGTTTCATGCACAATGTCTGAAAAAGGTGAGGTAGACACGATCTCATTCTCTCTCTCTCTCTCTCTGGCACTGACCTGTTTGTACTTGGTCCAGGCTTTGTTGTACAGTCCTGCGTTGTACAGCTGGTTTCCCTCCTGAAACACAGTGCGTTCCTTTTCTTTTTAAGGGGGAACACGGCAGTGCAAAAAAGACCAAATTTTCATAATTTGGGTTTCTGATGGATTTTGATTCTTGAACATCTCTTCTATCATAATGCATAAGTTTTTCCACTGCAAAGATGTCTTTAACAAAAAACAACAACCCCCAAAACCCCCCCCAAAAAAAAACAAAAAAACTGCCAATAAAGATTGCTTGCTGAATCACTTAAGTATTTAATAATAATTTTTTGTTCAATTTTGACGCAAGTCGTCAAGTTTCTGGCCTTGACAACATACCTTGGACTTGCTCAATGATGAGTAAACCTACAACCCTGAGACTTTGCATGATTGTTTTATGACATCTTATTGAAGTTTTCTCACGAGTATGTATGAAAATATTCTCTGGGTTTTAATTCATAGCAGTTCCAATCTTTTTACCCATTGAAAATTTTGAGGATTTCGCAATACCCAAAATTTCAAAAATTCATAAAAAGTACAAATAACTGAAGAATCAACACAATCTCACGTGTGTGTGTGTGTGTGTGTGTGTGTTTGTGTGTGTGTGTGTGTGTGTGTGTGTGTGTGTATGGACCCCTGCTCCACAAGAGTCAACTCTGTTCAACATCTCACCCACAAGGCCAAGACCAGAGATCCCCGTCACACTTTTCCGTCAATCCATACACCCTTTGCTTGTCCATGCTGCAATTTAGATTCTTTTCCTTTTTCAACTGAAGCAGGTTCCAAAGTATCTTGTGGGGGGGGGGTCTGACCAATCTTTATACATCACGCTTCTGTTTCAGCTCAAGGTGTCAAAGCGTGCAGACTGATCCATATTAGATACATCATAGACGGGGACAATAACCAAGTGGTTGAAGCGTTGGACTTTCAATCTCGGGTGGAGATTTTTACGATCTCCCAGGTCAACATATGTGCAGACCTGCTAGTGCCTGAACCCCTTTCGTGTGTATATGCAAGCAGAAGATCAAATACGCATGTTAAAGATCCTGTAATCCATGTCGGCGTTCGGTGGGTTATGGAAACAAGAACATTCCCAGCATGCACACCCCTGAAAGTGGAGTATGGCTGCCTACATGGCGGGGTAAAAACGGTCATACACGTAAAAGCCCACTCGTGTGCATACGAGTGAACGTGGGAGTTGCAGCCCACGAACGCAGAAGAAGAAGAAGAAGAAGATACATCTAACTACTTCAAAAATTTAATCAAACAAAAAAAACAAACAAAAAAAAGTGTCAAAGCGTACAGACTGATCCATATTAGATACATCATAACTACTTAAAAAATATAATTAAACAAACAAACAAAAAACCTCAAAAAAACCCAGAGGTGGTCAGGCCTTGAGAACGTGCAAAACATGTATATATATATATATATAATACAGCCTAAAATTTGTATTTTGTATTCGAATTTGTATTTGTATTTCTTTTTATCACAACAGATTTCTCTGTGTGAAATTCCTATCGAAGTGGATTTTTCTACAGAATTTTGCCATGGACAACCCTTTTGTTGCCGTGGGTTCTTTTACGTGCGCTAAGTGCATGCTGCACATGGGACCTCGGTTTATCGTTTCATCCGAATGACTAGCGTCTCCAGACCACCACTCAAGGTCTAGTGGAGGGGGAGAAAATATCAGCGGCTGAGCCGTGATTCAAACCAGTGCGTTCAGATTCTCTCGCTTCCTAGGCGGACGCATTACCTCTAGGCCATCACTCCGTATGAAATGAGATTAATAAACAAAACTTCTTCTTCATTCGTGGCCGTGGGCTGCAACTCCCACATTCACTCGAATGTACACGAGTGGGCTTTTACGTGTATGACCGTTTTTACACTGCCATGTAAGCAGCCATACTCCGTTTTCGGAGGAACAAAGATCCCTGAGGAGGCAGACAACATGCCGGCTATAGGTGAAGGAAAATTCAATCATAAAGTTATAACACTTAACAATATACATAATCTAAAAAAAAAAATTTTTTTTTGATCTGTATATCTATCTCTCTATATGTATCTATCTTTCTCTCTGTATATATATATATATATATATATATATATATAGAGAGAGAGAGAGAGAGATACATATATATACACAGAGAGAGAGTGAGAGAGAGATACACATATCTATCTATCTATCAGGCTTACCTCACGTTCTGCTTTGGCCACTTTGCACACAAAGTCAAATGATATCTTTTTTCTCTCCTCCTGCAAAACACATTTTAAGTCAAATCAAGAAAAAAAAAAGCCTTTGAATGACACTGACAGCACATGAACAAACAAACAAAAACAACAACAACAACCCAGAGAGCTGAGACAGATGAACTGAAACATTATGACAATGACAAGAGATTAAATTCCTCATAGTGCTGGTACTGCTTTTAGGAGAACTGCTGCAGACTGATCCTTGTAGGAGCACTGTTGGTTGGTTCATATGGACAGGTTTGCATTTTGCTTTACCTTTAACAGTTTATCTCTCTCTCTCTCTCTCTCTCTCTCTCTCTATATATATATATATATATATATATATATACATATAAAAATGCATACACAGAGAGATACATGCATACCTACCTACATACAGAATAAATATACAGATACAGGTTTATACAAATCTATCTATCTATATCAACAATCATTTCTTTTAATTCAATGAATTCCAAGTACACAAAAGTGACACCTGGGGCTGATGAATGAGAATAAACAATCTTTAACTCACTCAGTACGGCCAGTCCTCTCTTCTCCTCTACACAGACCCCTCGGATGTCCAGTGGGTGTCTGAATGACCCAACCTTTAGCTTCCGTCATCAGGATTGTGGTATTCTTTGTTAACATTCACGTCTTCAGTATAAGAGCCTTCCGCTTGCAATATTTTGATGATGGTAATTGGGCTAAAACGCTGTTAACATCGTCTCTTTCGCCATTCGTATGGAGCGAGTTAAAGAACATGCACTTCTCAAACTTCTAGACTGGAATGTAAAGACAATCGTCTCAGACCCAGACGTGAACAGAAAACAGCAAGAACTGCTTCCTTACCAAACAAGATGACTATGAATGGTATAATTCATTCCCCGTCTCACCTCGGTCATCTGGTGATAGTCGTCTACCCCTTCTCGCTCCACAAAACTCAGCAGCTCAATGTCAAACAGCACTGTAACACAAAAAAACCCTCAGCAGTCAGCACTGTAACACACAACTCAGCAGTCAGCACTGTAACACACAACTCAGCAGTCAGCACTGTAACACACAGCTCATCAGCTCAATATCAATCAGCACCGTAACACACAGCTCATCAGCTCAATGTCAAACAGCACTGTAACACACAACTCAGCAGTCAGCACTGTAACACACAGCTCATCAGCTCAATGTCAAACAGCACTGTAACACACAACTCAGCAGCTCAATATCAATCAGCACTGTAACACACAACTCAGCAGTTCAATGTCAAACAGCACTGTAACACACAACTCAGCAGTCAGCACTGTAACACACAACTCAGCAGTCAGCACTGTAACACACAACTCAGCAGTCAGCACTGTAACACACAACTCAGCAGTCAGCACTGTAACACAAAACTCAGCAGTCAGCACTTAACACAAAACTCAGCAGCTCAATGTCAAACAGCACTGTAACACAAAACTCAGCAGTCAGCACTTAACACAAAACTCATCAGCTCAATGTCAAACAACACAAAACTCAGCAGTCAGCACTGTAACACACAACTCAGCAGTCAGCACTGTAACACACAACTCAGTAGTTCAACGCCAAACCAATGGGGCGGTGGGGGTTGGGTGGTGGGGGACACCAGCCTAAACAGCTGGGAGGGATGTGGGGGGGAGGGACAGGGGGGAGGACTGAATATCTACCTGTACAGTTGGGAGGGATGTGTGTGTGTGTGGGGGGGGGGGGGTGGGGAGGAGGGAGGACTGAACATCTACCTATACAGTTGGGATGAACGTGGGGGGGGGGGGGGGGGTGAGGGGGGAGGGGGGAGGACTGAACATCTACCTGTACAGTTGGGAGGGATGTGGGGGGCAGGGGGAGGGGGGAGGACTGAATATCTACCTGTACAGTTGGGATAGATGGGGAGAGTGGGATGGAGGGGGGGGGGGGCACTGAATATCTACCTGTACAGTTGGGGGGAGGGGGGGGGGCGAGGGGGAGGACTGACTATCTATCTGTACAATTGGGATAGATGGGGAGAGTGGGATAGATGGGGAGAGTGTGTGTGGGGGGGGGTGGGGGGGGCACTGAATATCTACCTGTACAGTTGGGGGGGGGGGGGACGAGGGGGAGGACTGAATATCTACCTGTACAATTGGGATAGAATAGATGGGGAGAGTGGGGGGGGGGGGGGCACTGAATATCTAAATGTGCAGTTGGGAGGGATGCGGGGAGGGCAGCCCATCTTGCCGAAGAAGTACTCGGGCTTGAAGATGAAGCGGGACCGCTCCCCTTTCTTCATGGAGCCGACAGCAACGTGCATGCCTTCCACCTGGCTCCCTGACCGCATGGCAAAAGTTAGTGTACCGTGTTGTGCTGTGGAGTGTTGTACTGTGTTCTATCGTCGTAATGCTGCACTGTCATTGTTGTATTGTGTTGTGTTGTGCTGCCGTTGTCGTGCTGCTGCATTGTACTGTGTTGTATTGTCGTGTCTTGCATTGTGCTGTGTTGTACTTTCGTGTTTTATTGTACTGTGTTTTACTTGT
This sequence comes from Babylonia areolata, assembly GCF_041734735.1. Taxonomy (NCBI): domain Eukaryota; kingdom Metazoa; phylum Mollusca; class Gastropoda; order Neogastropoda; family Buccinidae; genus Babylonia; species Babylonia areolata. The sequence goes on along the minus strand of NC_134887.1, from coordinate 32,045,073 downwards.
ATTGTCATGTTGTTGTTTTGTATTGTACTGTATTGCATTGTTGTATTGTATTGTATTGTACTGTGTTGTATTTCACTGTCGTATTGTATTGTACTTTGTTCTATTGTCGTAATGTTGCATTGTAATTGTTGTATTGCCATTGTCGTACTGTTGCATTGTACTGTGTTGTATCGTTCTGTGTTCTACTGTTGTAATGTTGCATTGTAATTGTTGTATTACTTGTAATTGTTGTATTGTGTTGTACTGCCATTGTCGTACTGTTGCAATGTATTGTGTTGTATTGTCATGTTTTATTGTGATGTGTTGTATTGTCATATTGTCGTATTGTATTGTATTGTATTGCATTGTCATATTGTATTGTATTGTATTGCATAGTCGTATTGTATTGTACTGTGTTGCATTACCATATTGTTGTATTGCATTGTATTGCATTGTCATATTGTACTGTACAGTGTTGTACTGCATTGCATTGTATTGTATTGTGTTGTATTATCATGTTGTATTGTACTATGTTGTATTGTACTATGTTGTATTGTTGTATCGTATTGCACTGCTCCCCTTTCTTAAAGAAGCCCACAGCCACATGCATGCCTTCCACGTGGCCCCTTGACAATGTGGCAAGATTGTAGTGTACTGTGTTGTAGTGTACTGTGTTGTAGTGTACTGTGTTGTAGTGTACTGTGTTGTAGTGTACTGTGTTGTAGTGTACTGTGTTGTACTGTATTATCATATTGTTCTTTATTGTACTGTATTGTACTGTACTGCTCCCCTTTCCTCATGGAGCCCACAGCCACATGCATGCCTTCCACATGGCCCCTTGACAACGTGGCAAGGTTGTAGTGTACTGTGTTGTAGTGTATTATCATATTGTTCTTTATTGTACTGTATTGTACTGTACTGTTCCCCTTTCCTCATGGAGCCCACAGCCACATGCATGCCTTCTACATGGCCCCTTGACAACGTGGCAAGGTTGTAGTGTACTGTGTTGTTACAAAATTTCACTTAACTGTAACTACTGAACATTCACATAATATCTATCTATCTTCACTAAACTCTGCCACAAAAACTTTTGCTACTCTGCAACAACTGAACATTCGCACATATACCAATCTTCACTAAAAACCATGTCACAAAAACATTCACTAAATGGTAGCAACTGAACATTCACATCTTCACTAAAACCATGTGACAAAAACATTCACTAAACTGTAATAACTGAACATTCACATCTTCACTAAAACCACGTGACAAAAAAACATTCACTAAATGGTAACAACTGAACATTCACATATTCACTAAAACCATGTGACAAAAACATTCACTAAATGGTAACAACTGAAAATTCACATATTCACTAAAACCATGTGACAAAAACATTCACTAAATGGTAACAACTGAAAATTCACATCTTCACTAAAACGTGACAAAACATTCACTAATCTGTAATAACATTCACATCGTCACTAAAACCATGTGACAAAAACATTCACTAAACTGTAATAACTAAACATTCACATATTCACTAAAACCACGTGACGAAAACATTCAGTACTAAACTGTAATAACTGAACATTCACACATACCTATCTTCACTAAAACCATGCGACAAAAGTGACAAAAACCATTCATTCACTGAACGTTCACACATACCGAGGCCCAGACGAAACTTCTCAACCTGGTGTCGCAGCCGCGTGGAATCAAACGGCTCTGCCTCCATTTCATGGTATGCGTTGTAATGAACTGAAAAAAAAAAAAAACCAAAAAAAAAACCAGAAAAAAAACCAAACCAACACATACACACACACAAATTTTAGTCATGAAGCTTCTTTTACAGTGTTATCAAAAAGATTGTGTGATTGAGTTAATAAAGTTTAGAACAATCAATAATGCACTGCCTCTTAATAAACAGCATTTCAACAATTTACTCGAAAACGAATGACTCTTCTGATAAATGTTTCACAAAAGACATTGCTTGTGAGTTTCACCATTTCTTTTTGTGGATGCATGCGAGTGTGAGTGAGTGAATGTGTGTGTGTGTGCGCGCGCATGCGTGCGTGCGTGTGTGTGTGTGTGTGTGTGTGTGTGTGTGTGTGTGTGTGTGTGTGTGTGTGTGTGTGTGTGTGTGTGTGTGTGTGTGTCTGAGTGTGTCTGTCTGGGTGTGTCTGTATGTATGTGTGTCTGTGTCATTTTTCTATGAGTGTGAGTGTCTGTATGTGTGTCTGTGTCTGTCTGTGTGTCCTGTGTATGTACGTCTGTGCATGTCTGTGTGTCATGCAAGCATACATCCATGCACACATGCATACATACATCCATGCACACATACATACATCCAAACATGCATACATACATCCACACACACACAAACACAAAACAAAACGCAGAAACGCTCACTTCTGACCAGGGCGCCGGGTGGCGCGGTGATGCCGGCGCCATGCTTAAGGACCTGCTTGAAGACGCCCCCATCCTGTGTCTCCGTGATGTCCTCCATGTTCCTCTGCAGCACCTCAAAGGTGTCCAGCCCTTCCCGGTCGCACAGGTTGCTCGTCTCCTCGTCCACATGCAGAATGTTGGCGTACACGTCCTCGCCAGGGAACACGCTGTTGTTGAACTCTGACTCTGTCATCAGCATTGAGACAAATCCATATAAAACACCCTGTTGTTGAACTCTGAACTCTGTCATCAGCGTTGAGACAAATCCATATAAAACACCCTGTAGCTGAACTCCGACTCTTGTCATCAGAGTTCAAACAAATCCGTATAAAACACCCTGTTGTTGAAAACCAATCTCTATCATCAGCGTTCAGACAAATCCATATAAAACACCCTGTTGTTGAACTCCAAACTCTGTCATCAGCATTCAGATAAATCCGTATAACACACGCTGTTGTTGAAAACCAATCTCTGTCATCAGCGTTCAGACAAATCCATATAAAACACCCTGTTGTTGAACTCCGAACTCTGTCATCAGCGTTCAGACAAATCCGTATAAAACACCCTGTTGTTGAACTCTGAACTCTGTCATCAGCGTTGAGACAAATCCATATAAAACACCCTGTTGTTGAACTCTGAATTCTGTCATCAGCGTTGAGACAAATCCATATAAAACACCCTGTTGTTGAACTCTGAACTCTGTCATTAGCGTTGAGAGAAAATCCATATAAAACACCCTGTTGTTGAACTCTGAACTCTGTCATCAGCGTTCAGACAAATCCATATAAAACACCCTGTTGTTGAACTCCGAACTCTGTCATCAGCGTTCAGATAAATCCGTATAACACACGCTGTTGTTGAACTCCGCACTCTGTCATCAGCATTCAGATAAATCCGTATAACACACGCTGTTGTTGAACTCCAAACTCTGTCATCAGCGTTCAGACAAATCCGTATAAAACACCCTGTTGTTGAACTCTGAACTCTGTCATCAGCGTTGAGACAAATCCATATAAAACACCCTGTTGTTGAACTCTGAACTCTGTCATTAGCGTTGAGAGAAAATCCATATAAAACACCCTGTTGTTGAACTCCGAACTCTGTCATCAGCGTTCAGACAAATCCGTATAAAACACCATGTTGTTGAACTCCGAACTCTGTCATCAGCGTTCAGACAAATCCGTATAAAACACCCTGTTGTTGAAAACCAATCTCTGTCATCAGCGTTCAGACAAATCCATATAAAACACCATGTTGTTGAACTCCGAACTCTGTCATCAGCGTTCAGACAAATCCGTATAAAACACCCTGTTGTTGAACTCTGAACTCTGTCATCAGCATTCAGACAAATCCGTATAACACACGCTGTTGTTGAATTCCGACTCTGTCATCAGAGTTTCAGTTTCTCTGTTTATGCATACCCAGATTCAAACACTCCACTGTTGGCCGCTGCTCTTTCTCTGTCTCTGGACCTTGCATTTGGAACGAGCCTCCTCCCCCCCCTGCCTTTCCCTTTGTCAGGTCTCCGCACTTGGCTCTTTAAGTGTGGCCTTAAAACCCACCTCTTCCCAAGATAAGCCTCCCTTCCCTGCCTCTTCCTTGTTTTCAGTTTTTCATGCATGATTTATGCATGTGCATGACTGACTGATATGAAAGCGCTTTGACCTGTCTCGGCACAAGATTTAGCGCTATATGAATACTGACTGTTATAATTATCATTCTCAAGGTGTCATCAGCATTCAGACAAATCCATACAAAACACACTGTTGTTGGACTCTGACTCTTGTCATCAGCATTCAGACAAATCCGTATAAAACATGCTGTTGTTCAACTCCGACTCTCATCAGAGTTTCCGTTTCTGAAGAAGGCCTCACAGCGTTCAGACAAATCTGTATAAAACACGCTGTTATTGAATTCCGACTCTGTCATCAGTTTCAGTTCCTCAAGGAGGCACTGTCACAGTGTTCAGGCAAATCCATGTGTGCTAATAATAATAATCATATTTTATTTTTATATAGCGCTATAATACAAGCATAAGCAAACTCTAAGCACTTTACAATCCAGTACCTAAAGTGAAACAAGAAAGCATATAAAAAGTAGCAGAAACATAAAACAGACTCATTAATATTATAAAAACACAATGCATAAAAGTCACAAAGTAACATACTATCAATACTACAACTGTTACACTCCAACACTCACACTAACACACACGCACAGACACACACATGATTAAACGGCTGAGATGACAGCAATTTTCACTTAAAATACATATGTGTAAAAAGGAACATAACTGTAATCTGCATGCCACAGATTTTGTAAAAATTGTAAAATAAAATTTTGGGTAGAAAAGGTAAAAATCAGGTCATTCTCCCTTTCGAACCACACCACCACCACCATCCATCAATCCACCCCCATTCTCTCTACTCTCGCATCACACACACTCACATTGCCATGGGCCTGGGACAACAGCACTATTTGAGTTATGGCAAGTATTTTTTTTAAAGAGATAAGTTTTAAGATTTGCTTTAAAGGTAGATGGATGAGTTGTTTGCTAGACCCCATCTACCAGGCAGGTGCCTGACCAGCAGCATAACCCAACGCGCTTAGGCATTGAATGCAAGTCATTCTGATTCCCTCGCATCTTTTAAATCTCCTCTCAAAACTCACCTTTTCCCTCAGCAGTAAGTTCAATTGTGGCAGGTCCACTTCCTTTGCGTTAGCTATGCTTGACTATGTATGTATACATATGTATGTGTACGTAACTACATGCATGTATATGAATGTGTATTGTGTGCGCGTGCGTTTATGTAAGTTTGTGCCTGCCTATGTGTGCGTATGTGTTAGGGTAGCTGTTAGATACACATGTATTGTTAAAATATATGTACGCAGTGTGTGTGTGTGTGTGTGTGTGTGTGTGTGTGTGTGTGTGTGTGTGTAGTCATATTTTGGTGCGTGTATGTAACATAGATGTAATGTTTTATGTTAACAAAGCGTTTTTGTAAAGCACCTAGAGCAGATTTCTGGATAGTGTGCTATATAAGTATCCATTATTATTATTATTACTATTATTATTATTACGTATCTATCTGAGTGGAGTTCTCCTACAGAATACTGCCAGAGGTCCATGCTTATGTTGCCTTGGGTTCTTTCTCTCTCTCTCTTTTTTTTTTTTTTTAGTCCCTTTAACTAAACAATGGGTTTTTTTTCTCCCCTTAGCCATTTATGCAATCTCACTCCTCTTTGCAGAGTATGCATGCCAGGAAAATGCATCTACACGTGTGTCAGCATGTATACATGTATGTGCATGCCAGTTTGTACACATGCATACAGCTCTTTATTTTAACAGTGTCAATGCGTGCATATATATATATATATATATATATATATATATATATATATATATATATGTATTTGTTTGTGTGTGTGTGTGTGTGTGTGTGTGTGTTGTACAAATGGTTTTAATCAGTGAATACATGTAGATATATCTTACACATGAATCATTCTTCAACAAGCTGATACACTGTCTGATTGTTACCTGGCTTGACATTGCTGATGTCCACCTCAAACTGGGCCCCTTTGTCGAGGTATATCATATTTTTGTATGGGAATCATTCTTCAACAAGCTGATACACTGTCTGACTGTTACCTGGCTTGACATTGCTGACGTCCACCTCAAACTGGGCCCCTCTGTCGAGGTATATCATATTTTTGTATGGGAATCATTCTTCAACAAGCTGATACACTGTCTGATCATTACCTGGCTTGACATTGCTGACGTCCACCTCAAACTGGGCCCCTTTGTTTGGGTCCTGCAGATCCTGTATGTTAATGGCTTCCTTCAGGTCCACCGGTTCTTCCTGAACACACACACACACACACACACACACACACACACACGCACACACACACACACACACACGCACACACACACACACGCACACACACGCACGCACACACACACACGCACACGCACACACACACACACACACACACACACACATACACACACGAGGTTCTTATGGTCGAACTTTCACAGGCATTAGTTCATAGCCATATTTCTACATTCCTTTAATGCACTTCAGAATTGTGTTAATGGTTTCTGATTATTATCATCATTATTATTGAATTGTTACTGTTAAATGTAACTGCATGTTAGTTATACATTTTACAGTAGTTTTCTAGTTTACCTTTTTTTTCTGTTTTCCTCATCCCCACCCCCGCCACCACCACCTTCCTCCCCCCATGCCCCCCCCCCCCTTTTTTTTTTTTTAAACGTCTAATATCACTGATAGTGAAAAGACGCTAACTAAAGAACAAACACACACACACACACAAACACCATACACCCCAAACTGTTAAATGCTTTCCTCAGGTGCAAAAAATGTAGTCTTAGAAAGGGGCATGATGTAGTATGTGGTTAGTATCTTCAAAATGGAAGTTCATGAGGTGGTGTTTGATGGCCCTCTCTCCCTTGAGAACTCAGGGCGCTTGTTACATGAAAGAAATAGTCACAAACTATATGAACCACTCATGACCTCTTTTATCTTTCTCTCTCATCCTCACACTCCATCCCTCATACTTTATACATGTTAACATCAAGTTAGTTGACAGGCATGAGGCAGTACTGTAGACCTAGAAGTAAAAAAACCTTGAGACTAGAGACTGTGTTTACAGATAGGTTTAGAAAATATGAGTTTTTAGTGAAGTGAGGAAGGATCGACAGAGTAAAATGAACAATTATGGTGGAATTTTGTTCCAGATACATTACTTAGGAGCAGCAAAGAGGAAAGAGTGGTCACCACAGGTTCTGGTAATGACACGAGGAATTTTCAGAAGGTGGCACTTACAGTTTGAGGAAGAGCAGAGAGTTCTTGAGGGAGTGTGAGCAATGATGAGGTCAGGGAGACAGGTAAGTGCAGTAGAGTGAAAAGCAGGGCAGCACAGACACACAGCTTTGTACAAAGTTATTTCTCGCCTTATAAGGGAGCCAATGCAGGGTGGGGAGGGAAGGAGAAATGTGATCAGTGTGTGGAACACAACATTTGTTGTACTCAGCAAAAAAAAAAAAAAAAAAAAAAAAAGGAAAAAGAAGAGACGGCAATATCCATAGTTCTTCCACTCCACTCCTCTGTGTGACTGGTGGGATGAACATCCACACCTTGTTAACGCTACTCATTCTGTCATGAGGGAAAAAATTGTGGATATTGCCTAAAGGACATCACCAGTTAGATGAGATCACAATGTCAAAGCAAACAAATGGAGAACTTTATACAGCAACTTCAGGAAAGGCATAAGATTACTCATGCTAGAATACACCTTTAAAATCTGAGCATTACGCAGTTTCTGCCTTTGAATTAAACTGAGTTTAACTTGAACTGTAGGTAAAGGTTAATGTTCCATCAGTTTCAATTCTTAATTTCTTTCCCTCCCAGGTACAAGTCCTTGCCTGCTTTCTCAATCTCTATTGCCTTCAGCGTAATCCAACGTGCTTAGTCAGGCCTAAAGGGAAAATAAGATAAGTAAAATATGATTCAACAGTGAGTAAATAGATAAGCAATCAAATCAATGAATTGATAAATTAAAATAGTAAACAAAAATAATTAAAGTAAACAGGGGTAGTCTGTGTAGTCATTTCGAAGTAGTACTGCTACCACCACAGTTGGTCTCAGTAGGAGGCTCTAAACAGTTTAGGACATATATGTCAGGCAATCCTGTACTGCAGATACAAAAAATAAATAAAGCATGGAGAACACAGAATGATACATTTTATCAACTGAGCAACAACTGTACCGAACATTACTCTTGGTGCTCAACTAACTTAGAAAGTCTTCTTAAGTTAGATTGTGTAAGGAAGTTTTGGACGGTTTAAAATTACGCACTCTTCCAGCAAAGTGACGCACCGTCTAAACAAAGTCAAACAGAGGCTGCTCAGATAAAGCATTTAACTACACAACGCACTAGGTCTTTAGAAACGAAACAAAACGAAAGGAAACCATCCCCCATGATGATAACGAAGAACATTCAACCAGGCCAAAGTTGTAGCACAAGTTCAATACCTTTGAATAAACAAACCTGTAAAAACGTACCATAAAAAAATGATCATCCATTCTTTTTGGTAGTTAATTTCAGCGTTAAAACAACGGATAATGGTCGAACAAAAGCAACTTTAGCTTGAAGTTTACAGGCCACTTTCGTTTACAACCCTTCGTCAGAATCTGAGTCGGCGGAAGTTGGCGCCAACCAGTCGACAACTTCCTTTCACAACACGTGCAAAATGGCAGCGAAAAACATCACCGAAAAGCGACTGGTTGTCATTTTGGAAAAAGCTAACCTGGAAACCCTGAAGGCGAGTCATATTTCACAGTCGCATTATTCTGGAAATTTGAGGAGTGATATGCATTTATTGTTGCGCATGACAGTGAACAGACAGATATGACCTCGCAAACCCCGGAGACTGAAAATTAATGGTTGTTTACATTGAACATTAGCTTTGGAGATCTGGATAATTTATGTGAACCAGAATCGAGAATGAGAGATAAAAGTCGAAATCGAAATGGAGGACATCATACTGCGACTCAGCAAAATTATCATTCACCCAGTGACCGATGCTCGTGAACAGGGATTGTTTCTGGAATTTGTCATGGAAGAAAAACAATGTCTCTCGGAGTCGCAGTCTTCAAGTCTCTTTCTTACCAGTCCGTCTGAATATCTTTCTTACCAGTCTGAGTCTCTCTCACTCGCACTCACTCTCTCTCCCCTCTCCCCCACACTCCATCTTTCCACCTCCCTCCCCACACTCGTTCTCTTCTTCTCCCTCCGTCCCTCCGTCTCTCCCACCCACTCACTTTTTTTGCAAAGAACTGTTCTTGTCCTCTAAGCGTTCTTCTTCCCCGGAGACCCATCACTTACTTTAGTTGCCCCACACTCCCATCCACATAATAGTAACCCTAACAGTGGCAAGCCTATTTTGTGTGCATTGACAACTATTTCAAGTATTTGTAAAGGGATGTTTTAGTCACACTCACAGAGGGTAATAATAATAATGGATATCTTGCTTGCAAACTACTATGTATTTTATTGTAATATATATTATATACTAATTCATTTACTACAATGTATATAGGCTATATACATATAACCTATACTTCAGTTAAAGGAAGATCAAGACACTGTCTATTTCTGACAATTTCACACACGATACATATTCCCCAATGCACAGGTGGGCAAAGTCTTTGAACTGCTGAACTGCGACCGGCACCAACACCTGAGCAAGAAGACCAAGCGTGACATCAGCCAGGTGAGGCCGGACATCACGCACCAGTGCCTCCTGATGCTGATGGACAGTCCCCTCAACAGGGCTGGACTCCTGCAGGTTTACATCCGCACGGAGAAAAACGTCCTGATCGAAATCAACCCCCAGACACGCATTCCCAGGACCTTTGAGCGATTCTGCGGCCTGATGGGTAAAGATAAAAGATTTGAAGAGCGTCATCTGTGGACGTGTGGCTCAGTGGCAGTGCTTCCGTGTAGGAAGCGAGAGAATCAGAACGCACGGGATCAATTCCCACACTTGCCGGTATTTTCTCCCCCTACACTAAACCGTCAGTGGTGGTCCGGACGCTAGTCATTTGGATGAGACGATAAACGAAGGTGCTGTTTGTTGCATGTACACACACACACAAACACACACACACACACACACACACACACACACACACACACACACACACACAAAGGGGATGGTGTTGCTATGTGGCAAAGCACTCTTCGAGGGGAGAGCAGCCCAAATTTCCTACAGAGAAATCTGTTGTGACATAAAATGAATACAAATTACAATACAATACATTTCAAGTTTTAGGTTCTTGACACAGGGGAAACTTGTGTGTAGCTTAAGGAATGGAGGGAGGGTTGTGTTCTGGTGTAATTTTTGTAAATTCCGAGACAGATCTTAACCATAATGGTATTGTTTATTTTGTATAATTTAACCCTTTCACCGCCAGTCAGTTTAACATAAAAAAAATTTTGTTGTGGTATTAACACAGAAAAGACAGTGGCTAAGAATGGCTGGGGATCCCCTCTGCGATGTTATAGAAATACGGCCTATCCTACCCCCGACCATTAAGAGCAGTAGGTTCATAGATAACAGACCAATGAATGGTCACCTTTCAGTGACATGGGTCCTCTACCACACCTGTGCATAAATGCGAGCTTGGCGGTGAAAGGGTTAATCATGGTAACAGATTTAAAGTTACATGAGATTTCCTGTATGACATATTGGGGGTTAAAATGATTGTGAGGAAAGCAGGATTTTGTTACCTTTTAAAGAAGTCAAGTAGTAGTAGCTCAGTATTTCCTGCTCCCAAAAGGCCAGCTGACGCACTAATGTCAGATGGGAAAAGTCCTTTAGCATTACATCTTTTAAGTTTTCTGTTTCTGTTTTTGTTTGTTACTTTTTTCCTTTACTTACATTTAGTCTCACGGTATTCCTGTTTATCATGACACAGTTCAATGCTATTTTCCCTTTTAGGAATAAAATTGTGACCGAATACCACTTTATGATTTGGAAGAAACATGTTATGTAGTCTCAAGAGAAACAGGTAATGGCACGTTTAATTTGGAATGAATTGTTTTGCATTTGGATGCGAGGTTTTACTGTCCTGTCATGCATTTTCTTATCGTTTTATTCTTCTGTTTTTCAGTTCAGCTTCTGCAGAAATTTGCGATTAAAGGCACAGATAACCAGAAGTTGCTGAAAGTGAGTTTTCAAACTTTGAGTCCTTTGCTTTGCATATTGATTAATTTCCCTTTATAATTTAACTAGCATTTCTACAACTACCAGTACGTGTAACAGGACTACAAACAGAATTCCTGCTAGACTCACAATATGAAATGGGTATTGTCAAGCTGACTTTAACCCTTTCGCTGCCAGGAAAATAAGATTTAAGTGAAATCTATTTGCCAGGGTTTTTTCACAAAAAACGGGTATAAATTTTCAAAAAATTCTGTGCTCTTTGTTATTGGAGAAAGACCCATAAAAGTATACATTTTCTGAAAGGGAAATGAATAAAGAATACAAAACACATGATGTTTTCCCATTTTATGCATTTTAAGTGACATGCTGTTGTTTTGAAATCAGTGTTTTGTTTTTTGTCACATTTTCAACTTGTTCATTACAAACATTAGTCTGGTAATTTGCACAAAAATATCATTTTCTGGACAAATGGATATCTGCACACACAAAAATCATACTAGAACAACCACAATATAAAAAAAACTGAAAAAGAAATAGATGCATTGTGACTTCTGCAAGTGATAATATGGATGTGAGGCCACGCCCCCTCAGTCTCCACCCCCCTCCTCTTCACCCCTCTCACACCGTCACTTCATCAGACCGCGTTGGCTGAGTGCCAAGAAAATAGCTCATACGGTGCCCTGCTAAAAATTCGTCTGCTAGAGTTGAACAGCCTGCATCACTCACTGATAGTTGTATCTTGGCCACTCTCTTGATTGCTCCCTTTATTTTCTATCAAATCGTCCTATAAATGTTCACCACTGTCTTCTCCTTCGAATTTATGCTCCAATTCTTTCTGAGCATTAGCTGAAGAAAGTAATCTTGGTTGATTTAGTTCGCCACGAGCGCATGTCTTGAGCACGGAGTCAGTCCGACATTTTGTTGAGCGAGCGAGGAGAGGAGCCAGGCAAAGACTGCGGCCAGTAACCCAACCAAAACGTTCAAATAAAGGACGGCCTTATGACGCAGATGGTGTTTCTAGCTATGAATAGAATCCAGAAAGATTCCCCAAGCTAAAGCTACCAGCATTTTTGTCAACGAACTGAATGCAAAGCAGGGAAAAGTCAGAATATTTCGATGACGAGTTATCTCGTCATGCAGGCAGCGAAGCATACATGCTTGCCATGACGAGTTATCTCGTCATGCAGGCAGCCTAGGGGTTAAGGATATGTGTCAGTGCACATTCATAATTGCATGGAATAAAGCCTTCTTGTGTAAATCTTGAAACATCCAGTTTGAATGACATCTCAAAGGTCCTCTGGTTTGTATGCATCTTCATATTTTCTCTTTTGTTATTAAATGTCCTCTCTCTCTCTCTCTCTCTCTCTCTCTCTCCCCCCCCCCTCCCCCCCTCTCCCCCCCCTCTCTGTTCAGACCATATTACTGCTCTTATTGATGAAGCTTCACACTTGATTGAATGTGATATTGATCTTGCTCTTGCAAAGTTTAATGAATGTTTTGAAGTTGCGGGTGAATGTATGTTGAGGACTGTTTTTATCGGTGCAGAGAAGAGACACGTTACACAACATTTGAGAAAGGTTAACAGATCAAACAGAGAAGAAGTCAGACTGAATTACATACAAAAAAGACGTGAATATAAGGAGTTACTAAGATGAAAGAAATGGAATTATAGTCAGTTTTATTCATGATTTACAAAATAATTTAAATGACTCAAAGAAATTTTGCAACACCATTCGTTCAGTCAGACCGGGCTTGTCTTGTCAGACCAGTATTTCAAAAGAGCAGTGGTTTAACCTTTTTTTTTTTTTTTTTTTTACCTGTGTTTAATTCTGACTCCACTGATGGGAATGAATCCATTGCTGAACCTGCTGTGATGAGTCTTGATGTATGTTAACGCACCATCTGATGACTTACTGAACTGTAGTATCTCCGAGTCTGAAATACGGATTGCGATCAGAGCTCTGAAAAGCAATAAAGCAGCAGGTCCTGATGGCATAATTGGCAAATTTTACAAAAACAATGTGGACTGCATTATGCCTTTTCTTGTTAAATACTTCAGTCACATATTTGACAATGGTTTGTTTCCCTCAAGAATGGTCTCTTGCAGTCATGCAGCCCCTACACAAAAAGGGTGACGCAAATAATCCAGATAATTTTCGAGGAATTTCACTTTTGAATATATGTAGCAAGAGGAGGAAGGTGGCAGAATGGTTAAGACGCTCAGCTGCCAATACAGAGAGTCCGTGAGGGTGTGGGTTCGAATCCCGCTCTCGCCCTTTCTCCTAAGTTTGACTGGAAAATCAAACTGAGCGTCTAGTCTTTTGGATGAGACGATAAACCGAGGTCCCGTGTGCAGCACGCACTTGGCGCACTGAAAAAGAACCCATGGCAACGAGAGTGTTGTCCTCTGGCGAAATTACATAAAATGAAATCCACTTTCATAGGTACACAAATATGTAAGCATGCACTCAAGGCCTGACTAAGCGCGTTGGGTTATGCTGCTGGTCAGGCATCTGCTCAACAGATGTGGTGTAGCGTGTATGGATTTGTCCGAACGCAGTGATGCCTCCTTGAGAAAGTGAAACTGAAACTGTAGCAAGATATGCAGTTTTGTTCTGAACAAGCATATCAGTAATTGGATTGAGGTGCATGGTCTGATTGATGAAGAGCAGGCGGGGTTTAGAGCAGAACACAGTACAACTGACCACGTGTTCACATTGTATGCCATGGTACAAAAGCAGTTACTGCGTTCGGACAAATCCATATACGCTACACCACATCTGCAAAGCAGATGCCTGACCAGCAGCGTAACCCAACGCGCTTAGTCAGGCCTTGAAAATTATATGTCACATTTATTGATTTCAAAAAAGCTTTTGATAGTGTTTCCAGGAGTAAAATATGGGTAATTAAAAAAAAAAAGGGTTTAAATGGTAAAATACTACAGGCTTTGAAAAGTATGTACGAAATAGTTAAAGTAAAAGTAGGAGTTGGTGGTGACTTCACAGACAGTTTTATGTGTCATTGTGGCCTCAGACAAGGTGAAGTATGTTCTCCATTACTTTTTTCTTTATTTATTAATGAATTGACCTCAGATGTGCTTGTGGGTGGCATGCATGGCATCCAGCTTTCTCATGATTTTGTCCAGCTCTTGATCTTAACTTTTTGCTGATGATGTAGCTCTGTCTGATAGCCCAATTATAGGTCTTCAAACTCAGCTGAATATTTTGTATGACACAGCAAAGTGACTTGATTTAATAGTCAATTTAGGAAAATATAATGTGGTGGTATTTAGAAATGGTGGCTACCTTGGTGTGAACAAAAGATGGTTCCATGGAAATGAACTTTTGAAAATTGTGAATGTATATAAGTACTTGGGTATCTTTTTGTCAACCCGCCTTAGTTTTACAGCAGCATTAGAAGATTTGCAAGTCATGCCAGAAAAGGAGCCGTTGCTGTCACAAGAACACTTTGGGTGATTGGAGAACATTCTCCTGGTATCTTTTTTTTTTTTTTAAATGTTTGACTGTCAGATACAACCTGTGTTGACATATGGTGCTGAAATATGGGGAGTTACAAAACATCTAGAATTAATCAAAGGTGTACATCTTTTCACTTTAAAGAAATTTTTAGGCGTACATTCAAAAGCTCCTAGACATTTGGTTATGGTGAAACTGGTAGGTTTCCACTCTGTGTGATGATTTATGTTAAATGTGTTAAAATTAAGCAGTGATCGATTCCCCAAGAAAGCATACAATATGTTGCTACATCTGCAGACACAAAATTATATCACATGGGCGTGTAGTATTAGAAATGTTTTGTACATGAATGGCTTTGGTTATGCAGGGATCAGGTTCGACATCGGTCATCGGTCATTGACGCATTTAATTTTGAAATGACCTATTGTTTTTCAAGTTTTTCAAGTTGCCAGGTCACATGACTTATTGTTTTTATGAGCAGTCGGTCAACCAAAGTAACCATCTCTCTCTCTCTCTCTCTCTTTAACGATCGCGATCGCTTTGTCGTCTGCTCCTACAGGAAATGACTATAAACTGGTTTATTGAAATACGGATCCGTGACGAAACGAAATCCGAAACGAATCTTTATCGCTGCCTTTCGCGAGCTTCGGCGAGAAGAATTGGCGTTCCCACTTTTGCATTAACCGAGTACATTTTCCTTTCATTTGTGCATTATTAAAGTTTGAAAAAGCCTGGGACGGGTGATATTTGACCTATTGATTTTCAAAATGACCTATTGATTTTATGTTCTTCCGGTCATATGACCTATTGTCTATTGAACCCAACCTGATCTCTGGTTATGTATGGGAGACACAAGGTGTTGGTAATGAACGTTTGTTTATTCATTGTTTTAAGCAACAGTTAATTCATTGTGCAAAGCAAAGTTGGCATTCCTCACTGCTGTCACATGATTTCTGTTGAGTACATACTGTTTACAACCGATCACTGACATCATCTCAGTACTTATTGGTTGTGAAAAACTTTTTTGTACACAGTCTATTTTCATGATTTCGGATCGGTATGTCAGATTTGAATTGTCACTTTTTAAAGTATAATCCTGTTCCTGGTGATACGAGAATATGTACTTTTTGTCACACAGCCCTTGAAACACAATATCGCTTTCTTTTGGTTTGTCCAATTTATCAGACTCTAAGAGAAGAACATTTACCTGCCAAATATTACAGAAATCCAACCTTGTTCAAATTTGCCGCTTCGATGTCCTGTGTGTCGGAATGCTTGGTTGCGAAATTGTCGTTTTTTGTAATGCAAGGCTTTTGGCGTGAGAGCGGAGCTTTTGAAATTGGACACGAGTGGATGAATGTGGATATGCATTTTGTTACACTGTGGCGTATCCGTCAACCTTTTTATTATTTTTTTTTATTTATTGATTCTTGCAATTTGTAATTAATTTTTGTTTTTTTATCAGCTTGTCAGCTTCAATTTTTGTGTTTCACTTAATCCAGATGTGTGTCGCTGGACCTGTGTGTTAAGCACGCGAGCGTGTATGTGGGTGTGTA